>NC_133126.1:102126496-102446496 GCF_048418815.1 Hemitrygon akajei
CCAATATTATCAGTGTCCAATATTATCAAATATGTATAACAAAGTTCAGCATTACCATATATGTGTAGCGAGGGGTTGGGCTAAGGGAAAGGGGTATAAACAAGAGCAGAAGAAAGGGGAGGGCAGAACGCGCCTTCTCCAGCGGGGTTTTGTTTTCTCGCTGTGCCAGATACGATTCTGCATTAAAGCCAAGTTTTGTAATATTCCGGTGTTGGTTGTCTCTCTTCCTAAACGAACACAGGGCAGAACTTGAAGCCCAACAATTGGTGACCCCGACGTGGGGAGGGAAGAGACAACACAGGCTGGCGGGTCCGACAGCAGACAACTTGCGGCTGCACCCCGACTAAGGTCAGGAAGTGCCTGTTATATCGAAGACTTCCACTAGATAGTTAAATTACTGAGTTAGATCTTGTCTGCTGACGGATCCTCACCAACCCCAAATTACCCTGGGAAAGATTATTCCCGGTGCAGAATCATGACTGGTAAGTACTCACTTTGTCTTGTTTGTTTGTAGAAGGATCCTCCGCCGCCCACGAAGGGCATAAAAGTCTTCTGAGTGAGGGTACCCGCCGCCCACGAAGGGCATAAAAGTCTTCTGAGTGAGGGTACCCGCCGCCCACGAAGGGCATAAAAGTCTTCTGAGTGAGGGTACCTGCCGCCCACGAAGGGCATAAAAGTCTTCTGAGTGAGGGTACCTGCCGCCCACGAAGGGCATAAAAGTCTCAGGAGTGAGGAGGATAAAAGTTGCGCGGTACACCGTCGTGCACGGAGATACTGACGGCGCCTACCTTAGACTGGTTGTTAAGAGGAGAAATCTCCCACGCGAAGGTCAGGTTTTGAAAGGCGACTGTCCCACATTTGATCCTCTCCGTGTACTAGGGAGCCATGGAGCACTTCAACTTCAAGTTACCAAAACTCAGACATTTGCGTGTTGAGTAACAGAGTATATGAGAGTTTTTAGAAATATGGTAAAATTGATAACTGTGCTTGTCTGGAAGCTAAAGATAATGAAAAGAAAAGTATCTCTGATTTCAAATCATTGTTAAAGGAAGCAGAGAAGGAAAAATTTCCAGAAAATGATTTATTGAAACAGTTGCGGGAAGCTATTGTTGAGGCAGAAAAGTGTGCCTCTGTTGCTCAGCAACTACTTAATGATAAACGGCGGGAGGGCAGTGGTGTGCCTCCTGGGATGATGTTTGGTGGGGAACGGGGTGCACCAGATGGAAAGCTGACCAGGAGCCTGATAGAACTCCGGTCGTTGGCCAACGAGCTGAAAGAGCAGTCCGGGGTAAACAACCCAGTGGTAGATTGGCTGAATAAGACCTTTGGTAAGTGGGGAGCGTTCCTGGGACAGTTGGCTCTAGGACTGTCTATTTCAATTGCTATCTTTATCACGTGTGGTTGTTGTTGCATACCCTGTATCAGGACCCTAGTCGTCCGGACTATAGATCGAACCTTGACTGGAAAGGATGGACCTCCACCGGCGTACCAGGCACCCTTGTTCCCAGTGGAAGGGGAGATCGAGGCCCTCCCGAAAGTGGACGCGCTATGGGAGGACATGGACTGGAATGGACCATGGCAAGGGGGGGATCGTGAATTTGTTCTTGAATAAGTTTTCAGAAATTGTTGCGTGCTACTTGTAAAATTGCTGATGCTTAGGGAACCCCTACCCATACTTTGTGACCCTAGGTCGGACAAATCAGGAAATGCAAAAAGGGAGGGCATACCAAAGAGTGCCGGGGGGACGCTCGCCTCCCTGCCTGGTCCCGACAGCCGCGGAAAAGCTTGTAAGGGATGTGGCCTCAGGGAGGCCAAGGGAGGGAATGTTAGGGTTAATTTGCGACTGCCAGTTCAGGTCAGGAGTGGCTCGCGTAATATTAGAAGACAGGAATACAAGGGAGGGAGCGAAACAAAGGATTCCTTTGTGCTGAAACTGCTAGTGTCACGTGATTCAGTAAAACAGGGAACTCGTGAGAAAATGGCATCGGACCAATGAGAAGGACACAAGTGTCCAATATTATCAGTGTCCAATATTATCAAATATGTATAACAAAGTTCAGCATTACCAAATATGTGTAGCGAGGGGTTGGGCTAAGGGAAAGGGGTATAAACAAGAGCAGAAGAAAGGGGAGGGCAGAACGTGCCTTCTCCAGTGGGGTTTTGTTTTCTCGCTGTGCCAGATACGATTCTGCATTAAAGCCAAGTTTTGTAATATTCCGGTGTTGGTTGTCTCTCTTCCTAAACGAACACAGGGCAGAATTTGAAGCCCAACAGAAGGTTCAATCGTTAGGTGTTAATATTGAAGTAGTTAAATGGATTCAACAATGGCTGGATGGGAGATGCCAGAGAGTAGTGGTGGGTAACTGTTTGTCAGGTTGGAGACCGGTGACTAGTGGTGTGCCTCAGGGAACTGTACTGGGTCCAATGTTGTTTGTCATATACATTAATGATCTGGATGATGAGGTGGTAAATTGGATTAGTAAGTATGCAGATGATACTAAGATAGGTGGCGTTGTGGATAATGAAGTAGGTTTTCAAAGCTTGCAGAGAGATTTAGGCCATTTAGAAGAGTGGGCTGAAAGATGGCAGATGGAGTTTAATGCTGATAAGTGTGAAGTGCTATATTTTGGTAGGAATAATCAAAATAGGACATACATGGTAAATTGTAGGGCATTGAAGAATGCAGTAGAACAGAGTGATCTAAGAATAATGGTGCATAGTTCCCTGAAGGTGGAATCTCATGTGGATAGGGTGGGCAAGAAAGCTTTTGGTATGCTGGCCTTTATAAATCAGAGCATTGAGTATAGGAGCAAACATGAGGAAATCTGCAGATGCTGGAAATTCAAACAACACACACAAAATCCTGGTGGAACACAGCAGGCCAGGCAGCATCTATAAGGAGAAGGCCCAAAATGTCGACAGTGCTTCTCCCTATAGATGCTGCCTGGCCTGCTGTGTTCCACCAGCATTTTGTGTTCATTGAGTATAGCAGTTGGGATGTAATGTTAAAATTGTACAAGGCATAGGTAAGGCCAAATTTGGAGTATTGTGTACAGTTCTGGTCACCGGGAAAGAGGTCAACAAAATAGAGAGAATACAGAGAAGACTTACTAGAATGTTACCTGGGTTTCAGCATCTAAGTTACAGAGAAAGGTTGAACAAGTTAGGTCTTTATTCTTTGGAGTGTAGAAGGTGCAGGGGGGACTTGATAGAGGTATTTAAAATTATGAGGGGGATAGATAGAGTTGATGTGGATAGGCTTTTTCCATTGAGAGTAGGGGAGATTCAAACAAGAGGACATGAGTTGAGAGTTAGGGGGCAAAAGTTTAGGGGTAACATGAGGGGGAACTTCTTTACTCGGAGAGTGGTAGCTGTGTGGAACGAGCTTCCAGTAGAAGTGGTAGAGGCAGGTTCAATATTGTCATTTAAAGTAAAATTGGATAGATATATGGACAGGAAAGGAATGAAGGGCTATGGGCTGAGTGCAGGTTGATGGGACTAGGTGAGAGTAAGCGTTCGGCATGGACTAGAAGGGCCGAGATAGCCTGTTTCTGTGCTGTAATTGTTGTATGGTTATATGGTTAACTTGCAGGAGTTGGTGGTAAGGAATGCAAATGCTATGTTAGCATTCATTTCAAAATGAGTAAAATATAAAAACAAGGATGTAATGCTGAGAGAATGGGCAGACCACACTTGGAGTATTATGAGCAGTTTTGGGCCCCTTAGCTAAGAGAGAATGTGCTGGCATTGGGGGGGGGAGGTACGGAGGAGGTTAATGAGAATGATCTTGCAAATGAAAGGGTTAACATATGATGAACGTTTGATGGCTCTGGGCTTTTACTTATTGGAGTTTAGAAGAATGAGGGAGGACTAATTGAAACCTATCGAATATTGAAAGGCCTAGTTAGCGTAGACATGGAGCAGATGTTTCCTATAAGGAGAGAGTCTGGGACCAGCGGGTACAGCTTCAGAATAGAAGGAACAGAGATGAGGAGGAATTTGGTTAGCCAGAGGTTGTTGAATCTGTGGAATTCATTGCTACAGGCAGCTCTAGAGGCCAAGTCATTGGGTATATTTAAAGTGGAGGTTGATAGGTTCTTGATTAGTCAGGGTATCAATGGTTACAGGGAGAAGGCAGGAGACGAGGGTTGAGAGGGAAAATAAATCAACTATAATGGAATGGTGGAGCAGACTTGATGGGCTGAATGGCCTAATTCTGGTCTTCCTTTGATTCTAACACACTCCTCAGTGCTCTATCATTCGCTGTGTTAGTCCTACCCTGGTTTGTCCTCCCAAAGTCACACTTGTCTGAATTAAGTTCAGACCCCTGTAGCCCTGAATAATAAGTTTACCATCCTGGATGCTGTTGGTGAGGACAACCGACCAGGTGTGAGCCACGGTGGCAGGGCCTCTGACACTGAGTCTGACCCTGTTGTGCAGAAGGATGGGACGGAGAAGATGAGAGCTGTCGTCATTGAAGACTCTATAGTCAGGGGAGTCAGACAGGAGATTTTGTGGACGTGAGAAGGAAACCCGTATGGTCTGTTGCCTCCCGGGTGCCAGGGTCCAGGATGTCTCTGACCGGGTGCATGACATCCTGGTATGAGAGGGAAAGCAACCAGAAGTCGTGATACATGTTGGGACCAACGACATAGGCAGGAAGAAGGATGAGGTCCTGAAGTGTGAGTTTCAGGAACTAGGCAGAAGGCTGAAGAACAGGACCTCAAGGGTGGCGTTCTCAGGATTGCTGTCAGTGCTACGTGATAGTGATGGTAAGAATTGGAGGAGATGGCAGTTGAATGCGTGGTTGAGTTGGTGCAGGGGGCAGGGTTTTAGATTTTTGGACCGTTGGGATCTCTTCTGGGGAAGGTGGGACCTGTACAGATTGGATGGGTTGCACCTGAACTCGAGGGGGAGCAATATCCATGCTGGTAGATTTGCTACAATGGTTCGGGAGGGTTTAAACTAATTTGCAAAGGGGATGGGACACAGAGCGATAGAGCAGTGAAAGAAGTGCATGGAGTAAAGCCAGATGTAACATATAGAGAGGCTTTGAGGAAAGAGAAGCAGAATAAAGGGTGTAAAGGTAGTAAGGTAGAAGGGCTAAAGTGTGTGCACTTCAATGCAAGAAGCATCAGGAACAAAGGTGATGAACTGAGAGCTTGGTTACATACATGGAATTATGATGTAGTGGCCATTACAGAGACTTGGCTGGCACCAGGGTAGGAATGGATTCTCAATATTCCTGTATTTCAGTGCTTTAAAAGGGATAGAGAGGGGGGAAAAGGGGAGGAGGAATGGCATTACTGGTCAGGGATACTATTACAGCTGCAGAAAGGGTGGGTAATGTAGCAGGATCCTCTTTTGAGTCAGTATGGGTGGAAGTCAGGAACAGGAAGAGAACAGTTACTCTACTGGGGGTATTCTATATCCCTCTGGTAGCAGCAGCAATACCGAGGAGCAGATTGGGAGGCAGATTTTGGAAAGGTGCAAAAATAACAGGGTTGTTACCATGGGTGACTTTAACTTCCCTAATATCGATTGACACCTGATTAGTTCCAAGGGTTTAGATGGGGCAGAGTTTGTTAAGTGTGTCCAGGATGGATCCCTGTCACAGTATGTTGACAGGTTGACTAGGGGGATTGCCATACTAGATCTAGTATTAGGTAACGAACCGGGTCAGGTCACAGATCTGTCAGTGGGTGAACATCTGGGGGACAGTGATCACTGCTCCCTGGCCTTTAGCATTAACATGGAAAAGGCTAGAATCAGAGAGGACAGGAAAATTTTTAATTGGGGAAGGGCAAATTATGAGGCTATAAGGCTAGAACTTGCGGGTGTGAATTGGGATGATGTTTTTGCAGGGAAATGTACTATGGACATGTGGCCGATGTTTAAGGATCTCTTGCAGGATGTTAGGGATAAATTTGTCTCAGTGAGGAAGATAAAGAATGGTAGGGTGAAGGAACCATGGGTGACAAGTGAAGTGGAAAATCTAGTCAGGTGGAAGAAGGCAGCATACATGAGGTTTAGGAAGCAAGGATCAGATGGGTCTATTGAGGAATATAGGGTAGCAAGAAAGGAGCTTAAGAAGGGGCTGAGAAGAGCAAGAAAGAGGCATGAGAAGCCCTTGGTGAGTAGGGTAAAGGAAAACCCCAAGGCATTCTTCAATTATGTGAAGAACAAAAGGATGACAGGAGTGAAGGTAGGATCAATTAGAGATAAAAGTGAGAAGATGTGCCTGGAGGCTGTGGAAGTGAGCGAGGTCCTCAATGAATACTTCTGTTCAGTATTCACCACTGAGAGGGAACTTGATGACAGTGAGGACAATATGAGTAAGGTTGATGTTCTGGAGCATGTTGATATTAAGGGAGAAGAGGTGTTGGAGTTGTTAAAATACATTAGGACGGATAAGTTCCTGGGGCCTGACGGAATATTCTCCAGGCTGCTCCACGAGGTGAGGGAAGAGATTGCTGAACCTCTGGCTAGGATATTTATGTCCACGTTGTCCACAGGAATGGTACCGGAGGATTGGAGGGAGGTGAATGTTGTCCCCTTGTTCAAAAAAGGTAGTAGGGATAGTCCAGGTAATTATAGACCAGTGAGCCTTACGTCTGTGGTGGGAAAGCTGTTGGAAAAGATTCTTAGAGATAGGATCTATGGGCATTTAGAGAATCATGGTCTGATCAGGGACAGTCAGCATGGCTTTGCGAAGGGCAGATCGTGTCTAACAAGCCTGATAGAGTTCTTTGAGGAGGTGACCAGGCATATAGATGAGGGTAGTGCAGTGGATGTGATCTACATGGATTTTAGTAAGGCATTTGACAAGGTTCCACACAGTAGGCTTATTCAGAAAGTCAGGAGGCATGGGATCCAGTTAAGTTTGGCCAGGTGGATTCAGAATTGGCTTGCCTGCAGAAGGCAGAGGGTCATGGTGGAGGGAGTACATTCAGATTGGAGGGTTGTGACTAGTGGTGTCCCACAAGGATCTGTTCTGGGACCTCTACTTATTGTGATTTTTATTAACGACCTGGATGTGGGGGTAGAAGGGTGGGTTGGCAAGTTTGCAGACGACACAAAGGTTCGTGGTGTTGTAGATAGGGCAGAGGATTGTCAAAGATTGCAGAGAGACATTGATAGGATGCAGAAGTGGGCTGAGAAGTGGCAGATGGAGTTCAACCCGGAAGAGTGTGAGGTGGTACACTTTGGGAGGACAGACTCCAAGGCAGAGTACAAAGTAAATGGCAGGATACTTGGTAGTGTGGAGGAGCAGAGGGATCTGGGGTACATGTCCACAGATCCCTGAAAGTTGCCTCACAGGTAGATAGGGTAGTTAAGAAAGCTTATGGGGTGTTAGCTTTCATAAGTCGAGGGATAGAGTTTAAGAGATGTGATGAATGATGTAGCTCTATAAAATTCTAGTTAGGCCACACTTGGGAGTACTGTGTCCAGTTCTGGTCACCTCACTATAGGAAGGATGTGGAAGCATTGGAAAGGGTACAGAGGAGATTTACCAGGCTGCTGCCTGGTTTAGAGAGTATGCATTATGATCAGAGATTAAGGGAGCTAGGGCTTTACTCTCTGGAGAGAAGGAGGGTGAGAGGAGACATGATAGAGGTGTACAAGATATTAAGAGGAATAGATAGAGTGGACAGCCAGCGCCTCTTCCCCAGGGCACCACTGCTCAGTACAAGAGGACATGGCTTTAAGGTAAGGGGAGGGAAGTTCAAGTGGGATATTAGAGGAAGGTTTTTCACTCAGAGAGTGGTTAGTGCGTGGAATGCACTGCCTGAGTCAGTGGTGGAGGCAGACACACTAGTGAAATTTAAGAGACTACTATACAGGAGGAATTTAAGGTGGGGGATTATATGGGAGGCAGGGTTTGAAGGTTGGAAAAACATTGTGGGCTGAAGGGCCTGTAATGTGATGTACTATTCTATGTTCTATGTTAAGTTCCATCTGCCCTTTTTCAGCCCGTTTTTCAGATCCCACTGCAACATTTGATAGCCTTCCTCATTGTCCATTATGTGTCACCTACAAATTTGCTGACCTTCTGTACTTCCCTTCTGGCTCCACTGTTCCAAGCCTTGCACATACTTCTTTTGACTTCTTGACTAAATTAAATACCTCTCTTGTCATCCGTGTCATTCCCTCTTTCTAGTACAAACTGGTCCTGGTTGGATCATGTGTAGTCCTGGACCAAACTCAAGTAATGGCTTCACAGTGGAAGATTTGCTCAGGGTAATGGCTTTACAGAGGAAGATGTGCTCAGTGTAATGGCTTTACAGTGGAAGATGTGCTCAGTGTAATGGCTTTACAGTGGAAGATTTGCTCAGTGTAATGGCTTTACAGTGGAAGATGTGCTCAGTGGAATGGCTTTACAGTGGAAGATGTGCTCAGTGTAATGGCTTTACAGTGGAAGATGTGCTCAGTGGAATGGCTTTACAGTGGAAGATGTGCTCAGTGTAATGGCTTTACAGTGGAAGATGTGCTCAGTGGAATGGCTTTACAGTGGAAGATGTGCTCAGTGTAATGGCTTTACAGTGGAAGATGTGCTCAGTGTAATGGCTTTACAGTGGAAGATGTGCTCAGTGTAATGGCTTTACAGAGGAAGATTTGCTCAGTGTAATGGCTTTACAGTGGAAGATGTGCTCAGTGGAATGGCTTTACAGTGGAAGATGTGCTCAGTGTAATGGCTTTACAGAGGAAGATGTGCTCAGTGGAATGGCTTTACAGTGGAAGATGTGCTCAGTGGAATGGCTTTACAGTGGAAGATGTGCTCAGTGTAATGGCTTTACAGTGGAAGATGTGCTCAGTGTAATGGCTTTACAGAGGAAGATTTGCTCAGTGTAATGGCTTTACAGTGGAAGATGTGCTCAGTGGAATGGCTTTACAGTGGAAGATTTGCTCAGTGTAATGGCTTTACAGTGGAAGATGTGCTCAGTGGAATGGCTTTACAGTGGAAGATGTGCTCAGTGGAATGGCTTTACAGTGGAAGATGTGCTCAGTGTAATGGCTTTACAGTGGAAGATGTGCTCAGTGTAATGGCTTTACAGAGGAAGATTTGCTCAGTGTAATGGCTTTACAGTGGAAGATGTGCTCAGTGGAATGGCTTTACAGTGGAAGATGTGCTCAGTGTAATGGCTTTACAGTGGAAGATGTGCTCAGTGGAATGGCTTTACAGAGGAAGATGTGCTCAGTGTAATGGCTTTACAGTGGAAGATGTGCTCAGTGGAATGTCTTTACAGTGGAAGATGTGCTCAGTGTAATGGCTTTACAGTGGAAGATTTGCTCAGTGTAATGGCTTTACAGTGGAAGATGTGCTCAGTGTAATGGCTTTACAGTGGAAGATTTGCTCAGTGTAATGGCTTTACAGTGGAAGATGTGCTCAGTGGAATGGCTTTACAGTGGAAGATGTGCTCAGTGGAATGGCTTTACAGTGGAAGATGTGCTCAGTGTAATGGCTTTACAGTGGAAGATTTGCTCAGTGTAATGGCTTTACAGTGGAAGATGTGCTCAGTGTAATGGCTTTACAGTGGAAGATGTGCTCAGTGTAATGGCTTTACAGTGGAAGATTTGCTCAGTGGAATGGCTTTACAGTGGAAGATGTGCTCAGTGGAATGGCTTTACAGAGGAAGATTTGCTCAGTGTAATGGCTTTACAGAGGAAGATGTGCTCAGTGTAATGGCTTTACAGTGGAAGATGTGCTCAGTGTAATGGCTTTACAGTGGAAGATGTGCTCAGTGGAATGGCTTTACAGAGGAAGATGTGCTCAGTGGAATGGCTTTACAGTGGAAGATGTGCTCAGTGTAATGGCTTTACAGTGGAAGATGTGCTCAGTGGAATGGCTTTACAGTGGAAGATGTGCTCAGTGGAATGGCTTTACAGTGGAAGATGTGCTCAGTGTAATGGCTTTACAGTGGAAGATGTGCTCAGTGGAATGGCTTTACAGTGGAAGATGTGCTCAGTGGAATGGCTTTACAGTGGAAGATGTGCTCAGTGTAATGGCTTTACAGTGGAAGATGTGCTCAATACTCACAGAGATCAGTTCACCTTCATCAAGAAGATCATCAGTTGGATGCCTCGGACACCCGAGCTGGTTAAACCCTCTTGCAGACGTCAGTCCATCTGGACAACACCCGTACCTGAGCATTTCAGACAGACACATAATCCAATAAACATGGGCCTGTTTGAATGGGATTGTGAAATGTTCTACTTCTCACTGACTCTAGGCAGGCAGAAACCTCTATACATTGCTGGGGTAGGAAGGAGACTTCATCATAGCAGCACAACTTGTGGACGACATGCATTGTCCTGAGGACTGTTCTTTGATGGTATCCTTTGCCTTTTTAATACCAGTTTGGGCTGCAAGTCTTTCATTTGGAATTGTTTCCAGTATCTCTAGCATTCATTAAATCAATGGAGCAGTTTGAAATGAAAGAGGAGATTGGTATCTTGGGGTGTTCGCTGAGCCTGAAGGTTAGGTCGCAAACATTTTGTCACCATTCAAGGAGCCATCAATAGTACACAACAGAGTGTTAACGCTCACAATGACTGATAACCAGGGATACAAATCAGCAGAGATCACCCAGCTATCCGGTCAGCAGGGACCCAGCAGAGACCAATGACCAGTGTGATGAGAACAGCGAGTCGGGACCAATATAAACGCGGACTCTCGGCAGAAACAATGCTCAGCTGTGCACTGATAATGTCACCTGCAGCCTCAGCAAACAGCCCTATGAACAATGGAGCAGTGTCCTCATGCCAAGGTGCAGGACAAAGTGTGGGAGAGAGGTCAGAGTTTGTCAGGACACTCTCTGATGACCCATCCACCACTGGAAACCAAGCTGAGGTAAGGAGGATGAGGCCATTAAAGAGGTGAAATTTACTTCGAAAAAGTAACAAAAAATTTCAGAACGAGGGATTGTAAATGAGGATCATCCACTGTCCACAGAAACACACTGACCAGAGCACAAGTAGGCCATGCAGCTGAGTCTATTCCGCTGTTCAACAGATTGAAGTGCATCATCCCATGCTCTTTGCACAACCATCCTCCAAAGCCTTTTGCGCCTAGAAATCTGCCTATTCAGCTTCCACAGCCATATGTAGGAAGAGTTCCACACATTCAGCGGCCGTTGGGTAAAGAAATTCACTTTACCTGTATCCTGAGACTGTCACCCACTGTACTAGACCATGCATCCCGTTTGTCTACTTCTGCAACAATTTTAACTGTTATAATAATCTTTACTTTATGATGCACTATCAATTACTCCAAAACACTGGAAGAGGAGTAAATACTGAAAGGCTTTCATTAACAGTAAAATGAATCCACGTCCATGCTATATGTCTGTCCTGGACAGTGGGAGAAGCAGTGAGACAATGGCCTTTATACAAGGGTCTGTGGGAGGAGCCACAGGAGCAGTCAGCAGAGGGCCGTGTCTAGGCATGTCCAGACAGATAACCTAGTTACAACCTATATACATGGCTTACCACACTTTAAAAAACTACAGGGCCAGTCAAACTAACATCTCCTCATTCAACAGCCTCAGCAGCTCAGGAACCATTTGCTGAATCTTCACTGCTGAGTCCTGCCCTATCCAGTCTCTCCGAGTCTCAAACCTTCTAGTCCTGGTACATCTGAATCAGAATCAGGTTTATTATCATTGAAATGTCTTTTTTTACAATGCAGCAGTACAATGCAAGGCATAAAAATTATTATGAGACACCAAAATAAATTGCAAAATACACATGTGGTAAACCACGTATATCTTTCTGGACACACCCCTCTGCTGACTGTTCCTGTGGCTCCTCCCACAGACCCCTGGAATGTGTCACTGCTCCTCCCACAGTCCAGGGCGGTTATCCAGCATGGACGTGCTCTGTTTTACTGCTAATAAAAGCCTTTCAGTATTTACTCTACTTCCAGTCTTTTGGAGTTATTGATAGTGCATCAATCAAATAGTTTGAAAGGTGCTTCTTGAAGTGTTGTGAGGTCTGTAGTCTCCTCCCCAATGGTAGTAATACACCGTTTCAAACTCCGTGTCATTCTGTGTTTGGTCCTCTCCACCTTCTACAGATGGAACATGACACCCCAGCTCCTGTTGCTCAGTGCTCATGCTAAATGCTTCACCACTGTTTACTACTTTTGTGGACTATATACTGTACATGTACCCTTCCATCACTCTGATCTACCACACTCCCCCAGACCTTTGAATTCACTGTTGAAACCCTGCTTTGCTTTAACTGACAAAAATACAACACTTCTGCAATGAAGGACAACAGACCCACCGTTTGTTCTAAGTGACTACTGTACCTCTGAACGTCTAAACTTCCCTCATTAATAATGGTCCACTGTCCTCTTCTTTCTGTCAGAATGTAAACCACATTCAGCCCAATTGCACGACTGAGGTTGTACCCACCTTACTGGCTGAGAGACAGTACCATCATCCACTCTGCCTTGAGGAAGACCAGCCGGTCCTCGGTGACTGGGGAAGATCATGTGACAATGGAATCAAACAACAACCCTGGGCTTTGTTTGGCTGATGCAGCAAATCTCCCAACCCTCTATCTCCATCAAATTAGCCCAAGTGTTTCAGCAGGGTCAGTGGCTGGGAGTTCAGTGCCTGAACCAGGGGCAAGGCAGTGGGCTGATGAAAGAGGCTGTAATGCCTACACTGCTTCCAGCTTCCATGACTGCCAACAGGATCCACTGCCCCACAGCAATAAGGTCCAAAGATGGTGCCTCTTCAAGCCGGGAGTTTGCCTGAGCTCAGATACTGGCAGCAAATGGGAAAGAACCAATAGGGTGCCTGTGAGGAGTAAGGGCCTCAACCAATACACAGAGTCATTGAAATTTGTGTTAAGAAGGATGCCATTAAACTGGAAAGAGTACGATAAAATTCATGAGGACATCACTGCATCAGGAGAGTGTGAGTTAGAATAGGTAGAAACTTTTCCCCCAGAATACAGGAGGCTGACAGGAGACTTTATAGAGGTTTATAAAATTGTGTGGTATGGATAGACAGACAGTCTTTTTTCAGAGTAGGAGACTCTGTCTAAAGGACACAGGTTTAAGATGAGAGAGGAAAGATTTACATCAAACATAGCATAGTACAGCACAGCCTAAGCCACTCAGCCCACAATGTTATACCAGCCCTTTAACCTACTCAAAGATCAATCTAATCCTTATCTCCCACATAAACATCCATGTGCCTATCTAGGAGTCTCTTAAATGTTCCTAATGTATCTGCCTCCACCACCACCCATGCCTGTGTAAAAAACTTTTCTCAATATCTGCCTGCATCTTCCTCCCAACACCTTAAAGTTATAGCCCATTATATCAGCATTTCCACCATGGGAAAAGGTGTCCACTCTGCCTGTGCCTCTTATCACCTTGTGTATCAGGCAGCGGGTTTCTCATTCATGCCACCCTCTGAGTGAAGATGTTTTCCCTTCAATCTTTCACCTTTCAACTCAAACCTTTTATGTTGTTGTGGTATTTTCCCCAAACCTTACAGGGACTAACAGAGTAACTTCCAAGCACCTTCAGTTCACTGAAGAGTTTCATCATTAAGAGCTGGATGCCTCTTCTCTCGATTTTTCACCATTTTCCTTTCCCAATCTTCACCCTCTGAGGCAAATATTTCGATCAGCTGGTCACATTTTAAAGAGGCAACTTTTTCACACATAGGGTGGAATGAGCTGCCAGAGGAAGTGGTACAAGTGGGTACAACCACAATGAATAGGAAAGGTTTAGAGAGATAAAGGTCAAACACAGTGAAATGGAGCTAGTTCAAGTATGCAACTTGGTTAGTGTGGACAGGTGGTAGGATTCTGATTTTGAAGCTCTATGAACTAATCACTTTGAGTTTAAATTTATAAAACTTTCTATCTTTTATGTATGAAGGATACTTTCAAATTAAAAGACAGATTGTGGGCAGTGGCCTGCTTTCCTTACCTGCTTTTGTAGCAAGGGATGAGAGGGCAGCCTGCCCCACCTGGGCCCCTGGCTGCAGCATAACCATCTGGGCAACACCCGTAAGTTTGTGTGTTACAGTCCAACACCCTTGACAGTGGTTCCTGCCGTGACTCAGTCCTCGATGGGTTGTTCAACAGGGAATCTGATTCAGAGACGTAATATTGAAACCATGAGAGCTCCGACTCCTGTGGAGCAGACGAGGCTGGGAGCAGATTTGTCTCAGCTTGAACAGGCAGAAACTCTGGGAACAACCGAGCTGAAAGAAAGAAGAAATGTTGGAAACTGTTCCTTTTTGGTTGGATGAATTTGCAAAGGTTCGCGCTTTTTATAGTAACTTTTACAACCCAGGAGACCACAGAATGCTTTTGAACTTATTTTGAAGGAATCTTCAAGGTTGCTATGACCCGCTTCACTTCTTGTACACATTTCAATGTCTATCACTTACAACAGCAGGATGACAAAGATCAAACTGTGAACTTCATATCTTAGTCAGGATTCAGGATTGTGTGCAGCAGTGTAAAGGAGAACAAAATGATCGTTACATGATGCGGCATAAAGGACATGCAACAAAAAAATAACTAAAAATATAAAAGCAATCTCATCAAACACAATGTCCAGGTAACTGTTATACAGAGACTGTGCAATGCTAAGTGCTGTGTACATAGTGGTGGTGAGTGGGTTAATGGTGGAGTTGTTGATCAGCCTGACAGACGTGTAGAAGTGGTTGAGTTGTCTGGAAGATCTAATTAACACCATCCAGGTTTCACAAGCATCAAGTGGATATAACAGTCCAGCACCTCTTTGGTTTGGTTTGCAGGCTGATACCTTTCCAACATCAGTTTACTTCTCAGTGTTCCAAAATCAGAGCTGTATTTTAACATTCACTTGTTGACTTTGTCCTCAATGTTTACTGATCAGACAGTGCTGTCAAAGCTACACAACAGGGAGGATGTGATGTCCTGTAGAGCAGGCAAGGGAGATTTATCAGGGATCTTGTCTGCAATGGAGCATTTCAATTTATTTTGCTTTCCTTGGACTGGAAGACTCTGAAGGGACATGTCTGAGGTTTACAAAATTTTCAGAGGCATAGATAGTACTGGAATTGCAACTGCTCCCTCGTGCAGAGGTGTCCACTGTACAAGACCAGACGATATGGGTTGAGGGCAAAAATAATTGGTTTATTATTGTCACAGCACAGTGCAGGACCACCAGACTCTTTTGTCCTCAACATACGGAGGCACAGTTTAAACCTTTGATCTGCACAGCATCCATGCAGATCATTTCAAACCATAAGACATAGGAGCAGAATTAGGCCATTTGAATCATGGCTGATCTTTTATTTCCCCTCCTCAGCCTCATTACCTTTGACGTTGTATCCAATCAAGAACCAATCAAGCTCTGCCTAAATACCTCCATAGCTGCCTGTGGTAATAAATTCCACAAATTTATCACCCTCTGGCTAAAGAAATTTCTCTGCATCTGTTTTAAATAGACGTCTCTCTATCCTGAGGCTCTGTCCTCTTGTACTAGACTCACCCATCATGAGAAATATCCTTTCTACATTTACTCTGACTGGACCTTTCAACTTTCGAAAGGTTTCAATGAGATCCACCCTCATCCTTCTGAATTTCAGCAAGTACAGACCCAGAGCCATCAATTGTCATCTTTGTGAACTTTTCTTAGATGAGGAGCACAAAACTGCTCACAATACTCAAGGTGAGGCCTTACCAGTGCCTTATAACTGCCTTATCACATCCTTGCTCTTGTATCCTAGACCTTTTGAAATGAATGCTAATATTGCAATTGCCTTCCCCACCACCGACTCAACTCGTAAGTTAATCTTTAGGGTGTTCTGCACAAGGACTCCCAAGTCCCTTTGTAGCTCAGATTTTTGGATTTTCTCCCTGTTCAGAAAATAGTCTGCACATTAATTTCTATGACCAAAGTGCATGACCATGCATTTTCCAACATTGTATTCATTTGCCCATTCTCCCAATCTGTCTATGTCCTCTGCAGCCTACCTGTTTCCTCAACACTACCTGCCCCTCCACCAATCTTCATATCATCTACAAACTTGGCAACAAAGTCATCTATTCCATCATCTAAATCATTGATATACAGCATAAAAAGAAGTGGTCCCAACACTGACCCCTGTGGAACACCACTAGTCACTGACAGCCAACCAGAAAAAGATACTATTATTCCCACTCTCTGCCTCCTACCGATCAGCCAATGCTCTAACCATGCCAGAAACTTTCCTGTAATATCATGGGGCCCTTAACTTGGCAAGCAGACTCGTGTGGCACCTTGTCAAAGGTCTTCAAAGGTCTTGAAAGTCCAAATATACAAAATCCACTGCAACCCCTTTATCTTTCCTACTTGTAATCTCATCAAAGAATTCCAACAGGTTCATCAGGCAGGATTTTCTCTTAAGGAAACCATGCTTTGTGGTGTAATATATAATTGATGTAAAAAGTTATATTGCACTAATCTTAACCGAACATTTATTGTATTTGTCATACTGTCAAGACACAGTCTTGACCAATTTGTTTCTTCAATTTTAATATTCAAATCACTTTCCCATTTTTGTCTTGACTTATGGACTCCTTGTTTAGTTGCCTGGTTTTGAATCAAATTATACATACAAGATATAAATTTTTTAATATTTCCTTTTTGAATTAATTGCGCTGGCTGTAGCCAGAAAGGCTATTGCAATTACTTGGAAATCAGATACATATTTAAGTATAGATTGTTGGAAAAAAGAAATCTATGGCTGTATTCCATTAGAAAAAATTACTTATAACTTAAGAGATAAATATGAAACATTTTTGAAAATCTGGGGCCCTTATTTACAAAAGACAGGATTAAATATATAGGTGCTCTGAAGAGAAAATTAATGGTTACTTGGGGAAAGAAATAAATACATATACTAAAGTTATTAAGAACTCCATGGAGCATGTGGAGACCTTCCAACAACCAGGCACTCTTTCTTTCTTTCTTTTCTTTCTTTCTTAATTTTTTTCATATAGGGAAGTTAGGGGGGAGGGATTAAGGGGAGGGGGGAAGGGTCACATACTTTTTTTTTCTACACTTGTAATCATTCAAAAATTCAATTAAATAAAATTTTTTAAAAAAAAGGAAACCATGCTGACTTTGTTCTATCTTGTCCTGTGTCACCAAGTACTCCATCACCTCATCCTAAACAATTGACTCCAACATCTTCCCAAACACTGAGGTCAGGCTAACTGGTCTTTACAGGTGTCCCCCACTTTTCCAACGTTCGCTTTACGACAACTCACTGTTACGAAAGACCTACATTAGTACCTGCTTTCACTAACCAAAGAGGATTTTCGCTTTTATGAAAAAAAAGACGACAGCTTTATACATGTGTTTACCCCGAGAAAGACTACAATGACTGTGAAGCCTTGTGTGGGCAGTTGTTTGTGCATGCGTGTACATGCCGATTTTTTTTTCTCCAAATCGATTTTGGCTCGCTGTCTTCCCAATTTTGATAAATGAAACTACACCGTACATACAATATTTCTACTTTATATAGGCTGTATATTTATCATATCATTCCTGCTTTTACTATATGTTAGTGTTATTTTAGGTTTTATGTGTTATTTGGTATGATTTGGTACGTTATTTTTTGGGTCTGGGAACGCTTGAAAAATTTTCCCATATAAATTCATGGTAATTGCTTCTTCGCTTTACAACATTTTGGCTTACAAACGGTTTCATAGGAACACTCTACCTTCAGATTGCGGGGGAAACCTGTAATTTCATTTCTACTGCCTTCGTCCTTTCTTAAAGAGTGCAGTGACATTTGCTATTTTCCATTCTTCTACAACTTTCAGCATTCTATTGGTTTCAGTGAGGTCACCCCTCATTCTTCTGAATTCTGGTGAATACTGGCCCAGAGCCATCAGACGCTCTTCATAAGACAAGCTGTTCAATCATTTGCAAGGTTCCCAGAATCTGGTGCCCTAAAGTCCTCCCTCTTGCAGCACATCTCCAGCTGTGTGGCACTCACTCTGTACACTGTTCTCACACAGGTTTAACATGGCACGGATGAGCCTCAGTGTCTTCTGGCTCGTGGCTGATGAAACAAGGATGGCAAATCTTTTTCTGGCAAATTATCATCACAAGTAATACTTGGAGGCAATTCAATGTGCCAGAACTGAGGCAAGGTGGCAGGCCAGTTGCCGAGAGCAGGGAGGAGTATGAAAGGTCAGGCGCAGGCTGAATCAAGGCTGCGGGGTCCAGGCCCCAGAGTGTATCAACGAGACTGAACACAATGTGGACAGAGATTTACAGGCCGAGTTGAGGCTGCGGGGTCCAGGCCCCAGAGCATATCAACGAGACTGAACACAATGTGGACGGAGATTTACAGGCCGAGTTGAGGCTGCGGGGTCCAGGCCCCAGAGCGTATCAACAAGACTGAACACAATGTGGACGGAGATTTTATGGTAAACCATGTATATCTGTCTGGACACGCTCCTCTGCTGACTGCTCCTGTGGCTCCTCCCACAGACCCCTGCATAAAGGTGATTGTGTCACTGCTCCTCCCACAGTCCAGGGCAATCATCTGGCATGGACGTGGATCCATTTTACTGCTAATAAAAGCCTTTCAGTATTTACTCTACTTCCAGTCTTTTGGAGTTATTGCTAGGGCATCAATTTTATTAGCAGTAATTTTAAGGCATGGAGCATGTTTTGAGGCCCAACAAATTGGATATCAACCCGCAAACACCTGAGGCCGGCAATGCTTTCTACCTCTGGCTAGCCTGCTTCAAATCATACCTGGAGGAGATTGAAGTGACCGAGTCCACCGCGAAGTGCAGAGTTCTCCTCTCCAATGTCAGTCCACGGGTCTACTCGATGATTAGAGACCAGCTGAGTTATGACGGCGCGATGAGTGCCCTCAGAAGACAATACCTGCAGCTGGTAAATACCGTCTATGCAAGACATTGCTTAGCGACGCGGCGGCAGCGGCCTGCAGAGTCAAGCGCTGAGTTTGTCCGGGCCCTACAGACACTTGTGCCGGCCTGCGATTGCCGGGGGCTGATGGCCGAACAGCATGCGGAGCTCCTAGTAAGAGACATCTTCGTAACAGGGATCAGGTCAGTGTATGTGCACCAGCGGTTGCTGGAACACGCTGATCTTACCTTACATTCAGCGATTGAGCTGGCTGACACGCTGGAGGCCACTCTGCACAACTCTGATGCTCTCCAGGCACGCGATCTCCCGACAGCCTCGTGGACGTTGCAGACCCCTCAACCCGCCGGCGAATTAACCACAGCTGCTGCCAGTCGCAAGTCCACAAAGTGTTACATCTGCGGACTCGAGAAACACCCCCGGAAACGCTGCCCAACCCGAGAAGCTACCTGCTCCAGCTGCAGAAAGAAGGGCCACTTCGCCAAGGCCTGTAAGTCCAAACCACAAGCAGGATCGAGCAGCGCTGCGTGCGAGGCATGGGGGTCGCCATCTTGCCTGCCCGCTGCCACGTGCGAGGCATCAGGCGGCCATCTTGGTTGACGCTACCTTGCACCGCCTACGACCCACAGGTGCTTACTGGGCACCCCACCACGCTGGACCAAGACAGCGATTCAACTCTGGCCTCTGTGACCCTTGACCAAAGCACTCCCCACCAGCTCGCAAGGTCAATGATGGACATCCTGGTGGAGGGGCACAGGACTAGCTGCCTGTTTGACACGGGCAGCACAGAGAGTTTTATCCACCCAGACACGGTGCAATGTTGCAGACTCGTGACACGGCCGGTAAGCCAGAGGGTCACCATGGCTTCTGGGTCGCATACAACAGACATCCGGGGGGGTTGTGTAGCGACACTAGTGGTGCAGGGTACAGCATATCGGGACTTTGCGTTACTGGTCATGCCTCAACTGTGTGCCCCTGTGCTATTGGAGCTCGACTTCCAGAGCCACCTGAAAAGTGTGACAATGGAGTATGACAGGCCCCTCCCACCACTCACTGTCAGGAATCCTCAGTTCTGTAGGAATACGTCACATACCCCGCTACTGACCACACACACACACACACACACACACACACACACACACACACACACACACACACACACACACACACACACACACACACACACACACACACACACACACATCCCACCCAACACCATGCCAACAGCTGCACTACGGACACCACTTGCAGCCTCTCCACCCTCAAGATCCCTCCCCCACCGCTGTTCGCCAACCTGACCCCCGACTGTAAACCTGTGGGAACTAAAAGCAGGAGGTGCAGCGTGGGGGTCAGGGCCTTCATTAAGTCGGAGGTGCAGCAGCTGCTCAGGGAGGGGATCATTGAGCCAAGCACAAGTCCTTGGAGGGCCCAGGTGGTCGTTGTTCGGAACGGGCAGAAAAATAGGATGGTCGTGGACTATAGCCAGACTATCAATAGGTTCACGCAGCTTGACGCGTACCCCCTACATGAATGCTAAACATGAACGCGACTGAACTGGTTGGTCAGCAGGGTGAACTTTTTGCAGGCGAGATAGTGCTTCCAGTGCCTAATAGCTTCCACTATGGCCTGGGCTTCCTTCTCCACCGCGGAGTGCCGAATTTCAGGGCCTGATATGGTCAATCAGATAGCTCAGTACAAGGTGCACTCGACCATAGACCTAAAATCTGCTTACCATCAGCTCCCCATCCGCCCGGAGGACCGCCCTTACACCGCCTTCGAGGCGGACGGCAGGCTTTATCACTTCCTGCGTGTCCCCTTCGGTGTCACAAATGGTGTATCTGTCTTCCCGAGGGAAATGGACCAGATGGTGGACCAGTGCCACCTGAAGGCCACGTTCCCATATCTGGATAACATCACCATTTGTGGTCACGACCAGCAGGATCACGACAACAACCTCCAAAAATTTTTCCAAGCGGCCAAAGCTTTTAACCTTACCTATAACAGGGACAAGTGTGTGTTCAGAACCACCCGACTTGCTATCCTTGGGTGTGTCATGGAGAATGGAGTCATTGGCCCTGACCCCGACCTATTGGAACTCCCTCGTCCCAACACCCTCAGAGCCCTCAAAAGGTGCCTGGGCTTCTTTTCCTATTACGCCCAATGGGTCTCTCACTACGCAGACAAGGCCCGCCCCCTGGTCAAGTCCACTGCATTTCCACTCTCAGCCAAGGCCCGCACGGCCTTCAGCCGCATTAAAGGGGACATTGCCAAAGCAGCGATGCATGCAGTGGACGAGACCATTCCCTTCCAAGTAGAGAGTGACGCCGCCGACTTCGCGCTGGCTGCTACCCTCAATCAGGCAGGAAGGCCGGTAGCGTTCTTCTCCTGTACCCTTCAAAGGCCCTGAAATTCGGCACTCCGCGGTGGGGAAGGAAGCCTAGGCCATAGTGGAAGCTACTAGGCACTGGAGGCACTATCTTGTCAGCAAAAAGTTCACCCTGCTGACCGACCAGCGCTCAGTCGCGTTCATGTTTAGCAACCAATAGCGGGGCAAAATCAAAAATGATAAAATTTTGAGGTGGAGAATCGAACTCTCCACCTACAACTATGACACCCTGTACCGGCCTGGAAGGCTCAATGAGCCCCCTGATGCCCTATCCCGGGGAGCTTGTGCCAGCACGTAGCTCGACCAGCTATACACCCTCCATGCAGATCTTTACCATCCAGGGGTCGCCCGATTTTACCATTTCGTGAAAGCCCGGAACCTGCCTTACTCCCTTGAGGACATCAGGACGATGACCAGGGACTGCCAAGTCTGCGCCGAGTGCAAACCACACTTCTACCGTCCTGAAAAGGCACAACTTGTCAAGGCCACCCGCCCCTTTGAGCGACTGAATGTCGACTTTAAGGGCCCCCTTCCCTCCACCGACCACAATGTGTACTTTCTTAACATAATTGACGAGTACTCGCGGTTCCCCTTTGCCATCCCCTGCCCCGATACCACTACCACGTCAGTCATAAAAGCCCTGCGCCAGCTCTTCACTCTGTTCGGATATCCCTGCTATATCCACAGTGACAGAGGGTCCTCGTTTATGAGTGACGAGCTGCGCCAGTACCTGCTGGCTAGGGGTATTGCAACTAGTAGGACCACGAGCTATAATCCCTGGGGGAATGGACAGGTGGAGAGGGAGAATGCCACGGTGTGGAAGGCCACACTCTTAGCCCTTAGGTCAAAGGGACTGCCGGTCTCTCGCTGGCAGGAGGTCCTTCCTGAGGCACTCCACTCTATCCGCTCCCTGTTATGCACGTCCACCAATGCCACACCTCATTAGCGACTCTTTTCTTTTCCCAGAAAGTCGACCACCGGGACCACCCTACCGGCTTGGCTGACATCCCCAGGGCCAGTGCTGCTCCGGAAACATGCGAGGAGCAATAAATACTCCCCGATGGTCGAGAGGGTTCACCTACTTCATGCGAACCCCCGGTATGCCTATGTGGTCTTACCTGATGGGCAGCAGGACATGGTCTCCATCCGCAACCTGGTACCTGCAGGAGCACCAGACTCCTACCCTGAACACTCCATGGTGACTATGAACCCAGTACCTACCGATATATATACCCACGAGACACCATGCACTCCAAGCCCTACACAGACACCTCACAACACTCCCATACCGGGCGCCACGCACACGCATGAGGGATTACTGATGCCTAATGGGCTGACACCTCAAGTCGGGCTGGAGCCAGCACAACCACCGTCACCGGTGCAATCACCACCGGTGCTATGTAGATCGCAGCTACAGACTTGACCACCTGATAGACTTGACCTGTAAATATACTTGTCTAAAATATTGTCAGTTACTTCACCCCGTGGGACCCTGGGACTGAGATTTACAGGCCGAGTTGAAGCTGCGGGGTCCAGGCCCCAGAGCGTATCAACGAGACTGAACACGATGTGGACAGAAATTTACAGGCCGAGTTGAAGCTGCGGGGTCCAGGCCCCAGAGCGTATCAACGAGACTGAACACGATGTGGACGGAGATTTACAGGCCGAGTTGAAGCTGCGGGGTCCAGGCCCCAGAGCGTATCAACGAGACTGAACACGATGTGGACAGAGATTTACAGGCCGAGTTGAAGCTGCGGGGTCCAGGCCCCAGAGCGTATCAACGAGACTGAACACGATGTGGACAGAGATTTACAGGCCGAGTTGAAGCTGCGGGGTCCAGGCCCCAGGGCGTATCAACGAGACTGAACACGATGTGGACAGAGATTTACAGGCCGAGTTGAAGCTGCGGGGTCCAGGCCCCAGGGCGTATCAACGAGACTGAACACAATGTGGATGGAGATTTACAGGCCGAGTTGAAGCTGCGGGGTCCAGAGCGTATCAATGAGACTGAACACGATGTGGACAGAGATTTACAGGCCGAGTTGAAGCTGCGGGGTCCAGGCCCCAGGGCGTATCAATGAGACTGAACACGATGTGGACAGAGATTTACAGGCCGAGTTGAAGCTGCGGGGTCCAGGCCCCAGAGCGTATCAATGAGACTGAACACGATGTGGACAGAGATTTACAGGCCGAGTTGAAGCTGCGGGGTCCAGGCCCCAGGGCGTATCAATGAGACTGAACGCGATGTGGACAGAGATTTACAGGCCGAGTTGAAGCTGCGGGGTCCAGGCCCCAGAGCGTATCAATGAGACTGAACACGATGTGGATGGAGATTTACAGGCCAAGTTGAGGCAGCAAAGTCCGGCATATCCATATGGCACAAGCCATTGTTTGGATAGAGATTTAAGTGCTGGGACAGATTGAAAAGGTTGGTGTGTTGAGGTAGGGGCCGTTTCAGATTGCTGCTTGAAACAGCAGAACCTGTGTCCAAATGGAGAGTTAAGTGCCAATCCGGATAGAAAAGGTCGGTGTGTCAGAACCCGAGGTGAGGTAGGGGCTAGTTTGGATGGCTGCTTCACAATCTTTAATTGGCTCTGTGGTGAACTACAGGACTCTCTTGATCTGGTATTGGGAAATGAACCTGGTCAGATGTGAGATTCTCAGTGGGAGAGCATTTTGGAGAGAGTGATCATAATTCTATCACCTTTACAATAGCACTGGAGAGAGATAGGAACAGACAAGTTAGAAAAGCATTTCATTGGAGTAAGGGGAATTATGAGGCTATCAGACAGGAACAAGAAGGCAGCGGGAGAGCACCTAAGGATTTCCAGTGGGAAGACATTTTGAGTTCTCAGGGGAAGAGAGAGGCCAGACTGCGCAGGCGCGTGACGTCAGCCAGTTGAACGTGAACAGTTTAAAAAGAAGGCAGCCATATCCAGCGGGCAGTGTTGGGAGTGGGCAGTGGAGTGAGAGGCAGCAGAGTGAAAGGGCTTTTGCTCAACGGGTTTCGGCGGTAACGGGACAAGACGAGGCAGTTGTTGATTGCAAAAGGAAGTAGTATGTGTGTGAGGCCGGTTTTCTGTGGTCGGTGTCAGATGTGGGAGGTCCTAGAGTCTCCCGGCATCCCGGATGGCCACATCTGCACCCGGTGCATCGAGATGCAACTCCTAAGGGACCATGTTAGGGAATTGGAGGTGCAGCTCGATGACCTTCGTCTGGTCAGGGAGAGTGAGGAGGTGATAGAGAGGAGTTACAGGTGGTCACTCAGGGACCACGGGGGACAGAGAAATGTGTCACAGTCCAGAGAGCAAAGGGGAAGAGTCAGGTACTAGAGAGTACCCCTGTGGCTGTACCCCTTGACAATAAGTACTCCTGTTTGAGTACTGTTGGGGCCTACCTGGGGGAAACAACAGTGGCCGTGCCTCTGGCACAGAGTCTGGCCCTGTGGCTCAGAAGGGTAGAGAAAGGAAGAGGAAAGCAGTAGTAGGGACTCTATAGTTAGGGGGTCAGACAGGTGACTCTGTGGACGCAGGAAAGAAACCCGGATTGTAGTTTGGCTCCCAGGTGCCAGGGTCTGGGATGTTTCTGATTGCGTCCAAGATATCCTGCGGAGGGAGGTAGAACAGCCAGAGGTCGTGGTACATATTGGGACCAATGACGTAGGTAGGAAAAGGGAAGCGGTCCTGAAAGAAGACTACAGGGAGTTAGGAAGGAAGTTGAAAAGCAGGACCTCAAAGGTAGTAATCTTGGGATTACTGCCTGTGCCACGCGACAGTGAGAATAGAAATAGAATGAGGTGGAGGATAAATGCGTGGCTGAGGGAATAGAGCAGGGGGCAGGGATTCATATTTCTGGATCATTGGGACCTCCTTTGGGGCAGGTGTGACCTGTACAAAAAGGACGGGTTGCACTTGAATCCCAGGGGGACCAACATCCTGGCGGGCAGGTTTGATAGAGCTGTTGGGGAGGGTTTAAACTAGTTTGGCAGGGGGATGGGAATCAGAATGTGAGTGCAGGGATTAAGGTAGAAGGACAAGGGCATGATGCTAAGAGTTCTGAGTTGATGAGGAAGGACAGGCAGGGGACGAAACATAATTGTAGCCAGGTAAGGGGTTGAAATGTGTCTATTTCAATGCTAGAAGTTTTTGGAACAAGGAGGATGAACTTAGAGCATGGATTAGTACATGGAACTACGATGTTGTGGCCATTACTGAAACTTGGTTGGAGGTAGGGCAGGATTGGATGATGTAGGTCCCGGGGTTCAGGTGTTTTAAAAAGAATAGGATGGGAGGTAGAAAAGCGCTGGGAGTGGCATTACTGGTCAGGGATAGTATCACGGCTATAGAAAGGGAGGACGCTGCAGAAGGAGTGTCCACTGAGTCGGTCTGGGTGGAAGTCAGAAATAGGATGGGATCAATCAATGTGCTGGGAGTAGTCTGTAGGCCCCCAAATAGCCCTCGGGACACCAAGGAGCAGATAAGTAGGCAGATTTTAGAATGGTGCACAAAATACAGGGTAGTAGTTATGGGTAATCTCAACTTCCCTCATATTGACTGGCACCTCCTGAGTGCAAGGGGGATAGATGGGGCTGAGTTCGTCAGGTGTGTTCAAGAAGGATTCCTGACACAGTATGTGGACCGGCCGATGAGAGGAAAGGCTATACTGGATCTAGTTCTGGGTAATGACTCTGGACAGGTGACAGACCTCTTGGTGGGGGAGCATTTTGGTGAGAGTGACCACAACTCCCTTAGCTTCAGCATAGCTATGGAAAGGGATAAAATCAGACAAAATGGTAAAGTGCTTAACTGGGGAAGGGTTAACTTCGAAGGGATGAGGCAGGAACTAGCGAGAGTAAATCAGAAACAGATGTTCAAAGGGGAAAGCACAGAAGTAATGTGGGAGTAGTTTAGGGACCACTTGAGCTGGGTTCAGCATAGGTTTGTCCCACTGAGGCAAGGAAAAAATGGTAGGAAAAGGGAACCGTGGCTGACGAAACACGTGAGGCAATTCGTCAAGAGGAAAAAGGAAGCATATGTTAGATATAAGAAGCAGGAAGTAGGAGGGGTTCATGAGAAATATAGGATAGCCAGGAAGGAGCTAAAGAAAGGACTTAGGAGAGCTCGAAGGGGGCGTGAGAAGGCCTTGGCACGTAGGACTAAGGAGAACCCCAAGGCGTTCTATGCGTATGTGAAGAATAGGAGGATGACGAGAACGATGGTGGGACCGCTAAAGGATAAAGAGGGCAACGTGTGCCTGGAGGCGGAGGAGGTTGGGGAGGTCCTAAATGAATACTTTGCTTCAGTATTCACAAGTGAAAAGGATCTTGATCAGGGTGAGGTTGAAATAGAGCAGGCCAATGTGGAGATTATGGAAGAAGAGGTGCTGGATCTTCTTAAGAACATCAAGATTGATAAATCCCCAGGGCCGGATATGATACACCCTAGGTTGTTGTGAGAATTGAGAGAAGAGATCGCTGGAGCATTAGTTATGATCTTTGAATCCTCTTTGGCTACAGGGGAAGTGCCAGAGGACTGGAGAATGGCAAATGTAGTTCCCTTGTTTAAAAAAGATAATAGGGAGAAACCTGGGAACTATAGACCAGTGAGTCTTACGTCAGTGACCTGCAAACTACTGGGAAGGATTCTTAAGGATAGGATCTACGAGCATTTGGAGAAGTACAGTCTACTCATGGATAGTCAACATAGCTTTGTGAAGGGAAGATCATGCCTCACGAGCCTGATTGAGTTTTTTGAAGAGGTAACAAAAGAAATTGATGAGGGTAGGGCAGTGGATGTGGTCTACATGGACTTTAGCAAGGCATTTGACAAGGTCCCTCGCGAGAAACTCATCCAGAAAGTCATGAGGCATGGGATAAGTGGAACCTTGGCTGTTTGGATAAAAAATTGGCTTAAAGGAAGAAAGCAAAGGGTAATTGTGGAAGGAAGGTATTCTGCCTGGAGGTCGGTGACTAGTGGAGTGCTGCAGGGATCTGTCCTGGGACCCCTGCTATTTGTGATATTTATAAATGACCTGGATATAGAGGCGGAAGGATGGGTGAGTAAGTTTGCGGATGACATGAAGATTGGAGGAGTTGTGAATGGAGCTGCAGGTTGTCAAAGGTTACAAGAGGATATAGACAGGCTGCAGAGTTGGGCAGAAAAATGGCAGATGGAGTTCAATCCAGATAAATGTGAGGTGATACATTTTGGAAGGACTGAGTACAGGATTAATAGTCAGTTACTTAAGAGTGTGGATGAACAAAGGGACCCTGGGGTTCAAATCCATACATCCCTCAAAGTCGCTGTGCAGGTTGATAGGATAGTTAAGAAGGCCTATGGGATGCTAGGCTTCATTAACAGGGGGATTGAGTTCAAGAGTAGAGAGGTCATGTTGCAATTCTACAAATCTCTGGTGAGACCACACTTAAGAGTATTGTGTTCATTTTTGGTCACCTCATTATAGGAAGGATGTGGAAGCTATGGAGAGGGTGCAGGGAGATTTACCAGGATGTTGCCTGGTTTGGAGAACAAGTCATATGAAGCAAGGTTAGCAGAGCTGGGATTTTTCTCTTTGGAGCGTAGAAGAATGAGAGGAGACTTGATAGAGGTCTACAAGATTATGAGAGGCATAGATAGGGTGGATAGTCAGTACCTGTTTCCCAGGGCACCAATAGCAAACACCAGAGGCCATATGTACAAAATTAAAGGAAGGAAGTTTAGGGGAGACATCAGGGGTAAGTTTTTTACACAAAGGGTTGTGAGTGCCTAGAATGACTTGCCAGGGATGGTGGTGGAGGCTAAAACATTAGGGGTATTTAAGAGCCTCTTGGACAGGCACATGGATGAAAGAAAAATAGAGGGTTATGGGGTAGTGTGGGTTTAGTACTTTTTTTTTAAGGATTATATGGGTCGGCACAACATGGAGGGCTGAAGGGCCTGTACTGTGCTGTAGTGTTCTATGGTTCCATGGTTTAAATTGAAAGCTTATATTGGAAACAGATGTTCTCAGGAAGTTATGGTAGGGTACAGGAACCGTGGTGTACAAAGGCTGTAGTAAATCTAGACAAGAAGAAAAGAAAAGCTTACAAAAGGTTCAGAGAGCTAGGTAATGTTAGAGATCTAGAAGATTATAAGGCTACTAGGAAGGAACTTAAGAAGGAAATTAGGAGAGCCAGAAGGGGCCATGAGAAGGCCTTGGCAGGCAGAATTAAGGAAAACCCCAAGGCATTCTACAAGTATGTGAAGAGCAGGAGGATAAGACGTGAAAGAATAGGACCTATCAAGTGTGACATTGGGAAAGTGTGTATGGAACCAGAAGAAATAGCAGAGGTTCTTAATGAATACTTCAGTATTCACTATGGAAAAGGATCTTAGTGATTGTAGTGATGACTTGCAGCAGACTGAAAAGCTTGATCATGTAGATATTAAGAAAGAGGATGTGCTGGAGCTTTTGGAAAGCATCAAGTTGGATAAGTTGCCAGGACCAGACAAAATGTACCCCAGACTACTGTGGGAGGCAAGGGAGAAGTTTGCTAAGCCTCTGGCGATGATCTTTGCATCATCATGGGGATAAGAGAGGTTCCGGAGGATTGGAGGGTTGCGGATGTTGTTCCTTTCAAGAAAGGGAGTAGAGATAGCCCAGGAAATTACAGACCAGTGAGTCTTACCTCAGTGGTTGGCAAGTTGATGGAGAAAATCCTGAGAGGCAGAATTTATGAACATTTGAAGAGGTATAATATGTTTAAGAGTAGTCAGCATGGCTTTGCAAAGGGCAGGTTGTGCCTTACGAGCCTGATTGAATTTGTTGAGGATGTGACTAAACACATTGATGAAGGAAGAGCAGTAGATGTAGTGTATATGGATTTCAACAAGGCATTTGATAAGGTACCCCATGCAAGGCTTACTGAGAAAGTAAGGAGGCATGGGATCCAAGGGGACATTGCTTTATGGATCCAGAACTGGCTTGCCCACAGAAGACAAAGAGTGGTTGTAGATGGGTCAAATTCTGCATGGAGGTCAGTTACTAGTGGTGTGCCTCAGGGATCAGTTCTGGGATCCTTACCCTTCGTGATTTTTATAAATGAGCTGGATGAGGAAGTGGAACGATGGGTTAGTAAGTTTGCTGATGACACAAAGGTTGGAGATGTTGTGGATAATGTGGAGGGCTGTCAGAGTTTACAGCAGGATATTGATAGGATGCAAAACTGGGCTGAGAAGTGGCAGATGGAGTTCAACCCAGATAAGTGTGAAGTGGTTCATTTTGGTAAATCAAGTATGATGACAGAATATAGTATTAATGGTAAGACTCTTGGCAGTGTGGAGGATCAGAGGGATCTTGGGGTAGGGGGACGTCATGCGATGACGTAGGATCGAGACGCGGGAACCCAGCTCTCCCGTAAAAAATCAGTAAATTAATGTTTAAGTGAAGAAAAGTTAGTCAATACTTTCTAAAAGTTACTTATAAACTACTCCGGACTGTTTCAAGTTATGCCTCACAAACAAAAGATGAAGAAAACTACTACCGTGAAGACAACACAAGTTGGAACAGAATCAAGGCCCACTTCTGCCAAAGAACCGCGGGCTCAGGTACATTTCACCTCCGGCGATACAGAACAGGAAACTGCGGCAACATCGACCATTTCTAAAGAAAAAGACCAACGAGAACTGCGCAAACGTGAAGGAAGGAGCATGCATAAACGAGAGCAACCAGAACTACAAATCCCAGTTACGACTGAAACCGAAAGTGAAAGTGAATCTGAGGGAGATTCAGATTCTCTGGAAAAATCAGACGAAGATGGAGGTAAAAGTTTTTCTGGAAATATAGAAAAGACTTTGATGCAAATAATGCGTAAATTAGAAAAATTAAACGCATTAAAAGTAATTAAAAAATGATAAATATGGAGATTATGTTTGATAAAATGACAAAAAGACAGGAAAAAATGGAGAAGAGAATTATAGATTTGGAAGCTACAACGGAAGACATGGTTGAAAGAATGAATAAAATGGAAGATGATATTACTGCCTGGACATCAGAAAGAAAACAATTGTTGGAAAAAATGGATAAGCTTGAAAATTTTAGTAGACGAAACAATATTAAAATTGTTGGACTTAAGGAAGATATAGAAGGAGAAGATCCAATAAATTTTTTTCAAAAATGGATCCCTGAAAAATTGGAAATGGAAGGAGAAACTCTAATTGAAATTGAAAGGGTTCATAGAGCCTTAAGGTCAAGACCTCAAGCTGATCAAAATCCACGATCAATTTTGATAAAATGCTGAAGATACCAAGATAAAGAAAAGATCCTGAAGGTGGCTGCCCAATGTACCAAAAAGAGAAACGGGCCATTGATGATAGAAGGGAAAGCAGTTCTTTTCTATCCTGATATAAGTTATAACCTTTTGAAGAGAAAGAAGGAATTTAACCCGGCAAAAAAAGTTTTATGGGAAAAGGGTTATAAATTTATAATGCGTCACCCAGCAACACTGATAATTTTTTTGGAGGATGGAAAAAGAAGATTTTTTACCGATTATCGAGAAGCGGAGGAGTTCGCACAAAAACTCCCAATTATTCACTAACTACACATAGAGATTAGGTATTATTATAGATTGGAGTAACACAATTAAAAATAATGACTAATTTACTGAATTTTTTAATTTTTAATTTTAATGGGCTTAATGGACCGGTGAAAAGAAAAAGAATCTTAACATACATTAAAAAAGTGAAAATAGATATAGCTTTTTTACAAGAAACACACTTAACAGAAATAGAACATCAGAAATTAAAAAGAGACTGGGTTGGAAATGTTATTGCAGCTTCATTTAATTCAAAGGTGAGAGGAGTTGCAATTTTGGCTAATAAAAATTTACCAATTAAAATACAAAACATATTAATTGATTTGGTGGGGAGATATGTATATATATATATACATTGTCAAATTTTTTCAGAACTATGGATTCTTATGAATATTTATGCACCAAATGAAAATGATGTAAAATTTATACAAGAGGTCTTTTTGAATTTGGCTAATGCACATGACAAAATATTAATAGGTGGAGATTTTAACTTTTGTCTAGATCCAGTTTTAGACAGATCAACAAAGGTTGTCACAAAATCAAAAGTAGCAAAATTAACTCTATCATTGATGAAAGATTTAAATTTGATTGATATATGGAGAAGAATTAACCCAAAAGAAAGAGATTATTCATTTTATTCAAATAGACATAAAACATATTCAAGGATAGATTTTTTCCTATTATCAATGAATATTCAAGTCAGAGTGAAAAATATGGAATATAAAGCGAGAATATTGTCAGATCATTCTCCTTTGACAATGACAATGATAATGATAGATAAAGAGGAATCAATTTATAGATGGAGATTTAATTCAATTCTACTAAAACGTCAAGATTTTTGTGATTTTATGAAAAAGCAGATTCAGTTCTTTTTAGATACAAATTCACATTCAGTTGATGATAAATTTATATTGTGGGAAGCAATGAAGGCATATTTGAGAGGTCAGATAATAAGTTATACTTCTAAAATTAAGAAGGAATATATGATAGAAATAGATCAATTGGAAAAAGAGATTACAAAATTAGAAAAAGAATCTCAAAGATATATGACAGAAGAAAAACGAAGACAACTTATTAACAAGAAGTTACAATATAATACACTTCAGACAAATCGAACAGAAAAAGCAATTATGAGAACTAAACAAAGATATTATGAACTAGGTGAAAGATCACATAAGGTCCTTGCATGGCAGTTAAAAACAGACCAGACTTCTAAAATGATAAATGCAATTCGAACAAGAGTAAATAAAATTACTTATAAACCTTTAGAAATTAATGAAACTTTCAAGAATTTTTATTCTGAATTGTATAAATCAGAATCACAAAATGATAATGTCAAGACAGAAAGGTTTTTATCACGAATAACGCTTCCAAAATTGAATACGGAAGAACAGAAGGGATTAGATATGCCTTTTACATTAAAAGAGGTCGAAGAAGCTCTAGGATCATTTCAAAGTAATAAATCTCCAGGAGAAGATGGTTTTCCGCCTGAATTTTATAAAAAGTTTAAAGATTTATTAATTCCTCCTTTTATGGAGTTAACACATCAAGCGGAAAGAACGCATAAACTTCCAGAATCTTTTTCGACAGCTATTTTAATAGTATTGCCAAAAATAGAGATCTTTTAAAGCCAATATCATATAGACCTATTTCTTTGTTGAACACTGATTATAAAATAATAGCAAAAATTTTATCTAACAGATTATCTAAATACTTACCAAAATTAATACATATGGATCAAACAGGATTTATTAAAAATAGACAATCAGCAGATAATGTAACTCGGTTATTTAGTATAATTCATTTGGCTCAAAAGAGGGAGGAAATGAGTGTGGCAGTTGCTTTAGATGCAGAAAAAGCATTTGATAGATTGGAATGGGATTTTTTATTTAAGGTATTGGAAAAATATGGGGTAGGAGTATCTTTTATAAAATGGATTAAAACCTTAAATACTAATCCCAAAGCTAAAGTAGTGACAAATGGTCAAATTTCAACACCATTTCAGTTAACAAGGTCAACTAGGCAAGGTTGTCCATTATCACCTGCTTTACTTGTGTTGGCGATAGAACCATTAGCTGAATTAATTAGAATGGACCCAGATATTAAGGGTTTCAGAGTTAACCAGGAGGAATACAAGATTAACTTATTTGCTGATGATGTTCTGCTTTATTTAACAAACCCATTGCACTCGTTGCGTAAATTATCCTCTAGATTAGAAGAATATGGGAAAATATCAGGTTACAAAATAAATTGGGATAAAAGTGAAATTTTACCTCTTACTAAAGGAGATTATAGTCAATGTCGATTAATAACTCAATTTAGATGGCCAACAAACGGTATAAAATATTTAGGTATAAGAGTTGATAATGATATAAAGAACTTATATAAATTAAATTACTTAACATTATTGAAAAAAATTCAAGAAGATCTTGATAAATGGATGATATTACCAATAACATTAGTAGGTAGAGTAAATACCGTAAAAATGAATATATTCCCTAGACTACAATACTTATTCCAATCACTACCAATACAACTACCCCAGAAGTTTTTTCAAGAGTTAAATAAGTATGTGAGGAAGTTTCTTTGGAAAGGTAAGATGTCAAGAATATCGTTGGAAAAATTGACATGGAAATTTGATCTAGGAGGGTTACAACTTCCAAATTTTAAGAATTATTATAAAACAAATCAACTTAGATTTATTGCATCTTTTTTTGAGAAAGATAGACCGGCATGGATTAGAATAGAGCTAGATAAAATAGGAGAAAATACACCAGAAGATTTTATATATAAATGGGAATCTAAATGGATACGGGAAAAGAAAGAATCTCCTATATTAAAACATTTGATTGACTTATGGAATAAGATAAATGTTGATGATGAGACAAAGAAATCTTTATTAGCAAAGAGATCTTTAATTCAAAATAGACATTCCTTTTACAATGGATAATCAACTTTTATATAATTGGTTTCAAAAAGGGATTAGATATATATGAGTTTGTTTTGAAGGAGGTATATTAATGTCATTTGATCAATTAAAGAATAAATATAAAGTATCAAACAACACTTTTTTTTGTTACTTCCAATTAAGGGCTTATTTACGAGAAAAATTAGGTCAAACAATGTTATTGCCGAAATCTAATGAAATAGAAACTTTAATTCAAAAAGGAAAAACTAAAAAAATTATTTCTTGTATGTATAACTTGATTCAAAAACAGGCAATTAAACAAGGAATCCATAAGTCAAGACAAAAATGGGAAAATGACTTGAATATTAAAATTGAAGAAGCAAATTGGTCAAGACTATGTCTTGATAGTATGACAAATACAATAAATGTCCGGTTAAGATTAGTGCAATATAATTTTTTACATTAATTATATATTACACCACAGAAAATAAATAAATTAAATCCAAATTTATCCGATCAGTGTTTCCGATGTAACCAAGAAATCAATACTTTTTTACATTCTACTTGGTCTTGTTCTAAAATTCAACCTTTTTGGACAATTTAAATTAAGAGTTTTATTGGAACAAGTTATTGGAACACAACTTCCACATAATCCAATATTATTTTTATTAGGCGATATTGAAGGGATAAAATCGAAACCCAAATTGAATAAATATCAGAAAGAATTCACAAAAATTGCACTGGCAGTAGCCAAAAAGGCTATTGCAGTTACTTGGAAATCGGATTCATACTTAAGTATAGATCGTTGGAAGAATGAAATTTCCAGCTGTATTCCACTTGAAAAAATTACTTATAATTTAAGAGATAAATATGAAACATTTTTGAAAATTTGGTGCCCTTATTTACAAAAGACAGGATTAAATATATAGGTGCTCTGAAGAAAAAATAATTGGTTATTTGGGGAAAGAAATAAATAAATATACTAAAGATATTACGAACTCTGTGGAGGCACTCTCTCTTTTTTTTTCTTTTTCTTTTTTTCTATAGGGATGTTAGGGGGGAGGGGCTAAGGGGAGGGGGGAAGGGCATATATTTTTTTCTTTCTGTAATCATTTGAAAACTCAATAAAAAAAGTTTTTAAAAAAAGAGGGATCTTCGGGTCTGAGTCAATAGGACGCTCAACTCAGCTGCGCAGGTTGACTCTGTGGTTAAGAAGGCATATGGTGTATTGGCCTTCATCCATCGTGGAATTGAATTTAGGAGCCGAGAGGTAATGTTATAGACAATAGATAATAGACAATAGGTGCAGAAGTAGACTGTTCGGCCCTTCGAGCCTGCACCGCCATTCTGAGATCATGGCTGATCATCTACTATCAATACCCGGTTCCTGCCTTGTCCCCACATCCCTTGATTCCCCTATCCATAAGATACCTATCTAGCTCCTTCTTGAAAGCATCCAGAGAATTGGCCTCCACTGCCTTCCGAGGCAGTGCATTCCAGACCCCCACAACTCTCTGGGAGAAGAAGTTTTTCCTTAACTCTGTCCTAAATGAACTACCCCTTATTCTCAAACCATGCCCTCTGGTACTGGACTCTCCCAGCATCTGGAACATATTTCCTGCCTCTATCTTGTCCAATCCCTTAATAATCTTATATGTTGCAATCAGATCCCCTCTCAATCTCCTTAATTCCAGCGTGTACAAGCCCAGTCTCTCTAACCTCTCTGCGTAAGACAGTCCGGACATCCCAGGATTTAACCTTGTGAATCTACGCTGCACTTCCTCTACAGCCAGGATGTCCTTCCTTAACCCTGGAGACCAAAACTGTACACAATACTCCAGGTGTGGTCTCACCAGGGTCCTGTACAAATGCAAAAGGATTTCCTTGCTCTTGTACTCAATTCCCTTTGTAATAAAGGCCAACATTCCATTAGCCTTCTTCACTGCCTGCTGCACTTGCTTACTCACCTTCAGTGACTGATGAACAAGGACTCCTAGATCTCTTTGTATTTCTCCCTTACCTAACTCTACACTGTTCAGATAATAATCTGCCTTCCTGTTCTTACTCCCAAAGTGGATAACCTCACACTTATTCACATTAAACGTCATCTGCCAAGTATCTGCCCACTCACCCAGCCTATCCAAGTCACCATGAATTCTCCTAACATCCTCATCACATGTCACACTGCCACCCAGTTTAGTATCATCAGCAAACTTGCTGATGTTATTCTCAATGCCTTCATCTAAATCGTTGATGTAAATCGTAAACAGCTGTGGTCCCAATACCAAGCCCTGTGGCACCCCACTAGTCACCACCTGCCATTCCGAGAAACACCCATTCACCGCTACCCTTTGCTTTCTATCTGCCAACCAGTTTTCTATCCATGTCAGTATCTTCCCCCCAATGTCATGAGCTCTGATTTTATCCACCAATCTCCTATGTGGGACCTTATCAAATGCCTTCTGAAAATCAAGGTACACTACATCCACTGGATCTCCCTTGTCTAACTTCCTGGTTACATCCTCGAAAAACTCCAATAGAGTAGTCAAGCATGATTTACCCTTGGTAAATCCATGCTAGCTCGGCCCAATCCTATCACTGCTATCTAGATATGCCACTATTTCATCTTTAATAATGGACTCTAGCATCTTCCCCACTACTGATGTTAGGCTGACAGGATGATAGTTCTCTGTTTTCTCCCTCCCTCCTTTCTTAAAAAGTGGGATAACATTAGCCATTCTCCAATCCTCAGGAACTGATCCTGAATCTAAGGAACATTGGAAAATGATTACCAATGCATCTGCAATTTCCAGACCCACCTCCTTTAGTACCCTAGGATGCAGACCATCTGGACCTGGGGATTTGTTAGCCTTCAGTCCCATCAGTCTACTCATCACCGTTTCCCTCCTAATGTCAATCGTTTCATTTCCTCTGTTACCCTATGTCCTTGGCCCATCCATACATCTGGGAGATTGCTTGTGTTTTCCCTAGTGAAGACAGATCTAAAGTACTTATTAAATTCTTCTGCCATTTCTCTGTTTCCCATAACAATTTCACCCATTTCATTCTTCAAGGGCCCAACATTGTTCTTAACTATCTTCTTTCTCTTCACATACCTAAAAAACCTTTTGCTATCCTCCTTTATATTCCTGGCTAGCTTGTGTTCATACCTCATTTTTTTCTCCCCGTATTGCCTTTTTAGTTAAGTTCTGTTGTTCCTTAAAAATTTCCCAATCATCTGTCCTCCCACTCACCTTAGCTCTGTCATACTTCCTTTTTTTTAATGATATGCAATCTCTGACTTCCTTTGTCAACCACTGTGGCCCCTTTCCCCCCTTTGAATCCTTCCTTCTCCGGGGGATGAACTGATTTTGCACCTTGTGCATTATTCCCAAGAATACCTGCCATTGCTGTTCCACTGTCTTTTCTGCTAGGATATCCGTCCAGTTAACTTTGGCCAGCTCCTCCCTCATGGCTCCATAGTCTCCTTTGTTCAACTGCAACACTGACACCTCCGATCTGCTCTTATCCTTCTCAAATTGCAGATAAAAACTTATCATATTATGTTGCAGCTATATAGGGCCCTGGTCAGACCCCACTTGGAGTACTGTGCTCAGTTCTGGTAGCCTCACCACAGGAAGGATGTGGAAGCCATAGAAAGGGTGCAGAGAAGATTTACAAGGATGTTGCCTGGACTGGGGAGCACACCTTATGAAAACAGGTTGAGTGAAATTGACCTTTTCTCCTTGGAGTGAAGGAGGTTGAGAGGTGACCTGATAGAGGTGTACAAGATGATGAGAGGCATTGATAGTGTGGATAGTCAGAGGCTTTTTCCCAGGGCTGAAATGGTTGTCACGAGGACACAGTTTTATGGTGCAGGGGAGTAGGTACAGAGGAGATGTCAGGGGTAAGTTTTTTTACTCAGAGAGTGGTGAGTGCGTGGAATGATCTGCTGGCAACAGTGGTGGAGGCGGATATGATAGGGTCTTTTAAGAGGCTTTTAGATAGGTACATGGAGCTTAGTAAAATAGAGGTAAGACTAGTAATTTCTAAGGTAGGGACATGTTCAGCACAACTTTGTGGGCCGAAGGCCCTGTATTGTGCTGTAGGTTTTTCTCTGTTTCAGAAACACGATTCACTCGTGGTTACTGTCTGCATGATGCTTTTTTTCATTGCACACTGGGTGTTAGACATCTTTTTCCAGATGTATGGGATTTGCTTTTGGGTGCCTTTGTTTCGTGGCTGCCTGTAAGGAGATGAATCTCAAGGTTGTATAAGGTATACATACTTTGATAATAAATATACTTCGAGCACACAGATAACAATACACCCACAGGAGTGTTTCTTTCTTCCCCAGCTGTTTCACACAAGGAGTGAGGTCAGAAGGAACTACTTACCAGAGGGCGAGAGGGAATCAATGTGGGGAATGGTCACAAACTCTTCCTCTGGATCAAATCCGGTCGGATCTTGGAAACTCGGAACAACTTAAGGAATAAATGAAAAAGAATTTAACCAAGCATGCATGTGGGAAAGAGTGTGTGTGTGGCACTGTACGTATGTGTATGGGGGGGGGGGGTGTCACTGAACCTCGGCTCTCCATCATGTGTTGATGGTGAAGCGATCTGGCTTACTGTCACACTTCTCTCAACACCAGGACAGCAGGAAACTCTTGGCAGATAATGGCCAGTGTTGTCAGAGGTGTAACATAGGCGACAGTATATGCACAGCAGAATCCCACAAGCAGCACTGTCACTAACCTGATAATCAGCGGCAGAGATTTGCGGGGTTCCTGGGGAGACCTGCCTCAGCCTGTTGCCGTGTAAATGTCCAAGGCCATGCATGCAGTTTCTGTTTAATATCTCCCCAGCTACAGCCCCTCTGCTCCTCAGCCTTGGAATGGCACTGGGTCCACATGGAGTGAGAGAGGGCTGGTCAATTTCCCTCTCTGTGATAGGTAGGAAGTGAGAGTTAACTATCCCTATCATAGACCAAAACTCAAAACTCATCAGCCACACACCAGAGGGGGGAGTGATATTGTCAGGAAGGTTACCATAGGGACGTGAACAGCAGAGGGAGGAGAGTATGTGACCTTCAGGACAGATATGTACCCCTGATGCACCATCAATAACTCTAGGAGACTGGAAGTGAATGATAGGCTTTTATTAACAGCGAAAAGGGAGCACGACATGTCGAAGACTGAGGGAGGAGCAGTGCCCCAATCGCCTTTATACAGGGGTCTGTGGGAGGAGCCACAGGAGCAGTCAGCAGAGGGGCGTGTCCGGACAGGTATACATAGTTTACCACAACCCCTTGCACACAGAGCTCACAGGAACATGAAGAGTGCAGGCAGTGCATCTGATGCGGGATGCTTGCTCTTCCATGATGGAGGTGAGCCTGTGGCGAATGTGAGGACACGGGACATGCTGTGGACACAGCTCACCTTGCGGCAGGTAGCAGGGCTGGGTGTTGCAGACTTCCGTCTCGCGTGGGTACATCCTGGGGTCACACTTGCTCGGGTCCTGGTTGTTCCTGTCCTGGTCATAGCAGATAACCTGTCGCTTCCTGTGGCCCAATGCACAGCTCTTGGAGCACTGCGGGACAGTGACAGACATGGGTTACCCCAAGGGGACCTGGAACGGCTGTCCATCACATCAAGGGGACAGTGCCCACTCCACACTGAGACACACAGCTACAGTCAGCATCTCTTGCACCTGGGGTGACCATCCTCCCAGAACAAGCCTTACCACACCACCAGTCCAGCAACATGTCCTCCTACATCAAACATCCTTTTATTCCACAACTCAACAACCCTCCAAAAACAAAAACACCTGACCTGCAGCAACAATTCCCATCCCAAAGCACCCATCCTCCTGTTTTGTCCGAAAAACACTGTTAGATCCAACTGTTCTTTAGAGTTTAACAATTAACTATCTACATATATTCTAAGTAGATCTTTTATGCATATAATAGTTTATTTCCATGACTGGAAATACAAAGCATCATTCTGGAGAGCTCTGGATGTCTCTTTGCTCCGTATTACTTGAGTAAGTGCTTTCTCATTGGTTAACCTGCTATTGCAGTATTTGAATAATAGCTTCCCAATTGGTTAATTCTTATCTATAAATTTGAATGGCATTTCCCTTATGTCTGTGGAATAAAAACAGCTGTTCTGTGCTAGGTGCCATTCTAATCTCAGCTTTTTCTTCACTTGATATATCTCTGTCACTCTTTGTTCCAACTTCCCTTTGTTCTGTCAACTCTTAATAAAATGACTGTGATGCCTCTTTCCCAACTTCAGAATGAACCTTGGATTAAAATCGTCGGAATCCAAAAACACCCTCCTCCCACAACGCCAGAGATCGTGAGGAGGGATGATCCAAGGTGAGGCCCACAGCAGAAGTTATTATCCATCTTTCCTTCCCAAGATCAGCACCACCCATCCTAGAGCAGAGGACTCACCAGGCCCCAGGCACCAACGTGCCAGGAGAAGACACGGCAGTGATTCCGAATACAGGTCTGGATGGCAGCAGGCTTGGGCTGTGAGGAACAGGCCGAGTCTGGCAGCTGGCCCCCTTGCTGGGACATACAGGAGACTGGCCGTGACTGGAACCCTTCTCCACAGGACACTGAACACTGGGGTTGAAGGAGGATTCAACAATCAGAGAGGACAGAGCTCAGCAGCTCCTCCTGAGACACCCAATCTCTTCTCCCATCCACCACCCACACACATCTTTCCCAGCCCCAACACCTGACAATTCCCCAGGGCCTGACCAAGTGCACCCCCTGGACTTCAGAGAAGGCAGGAAATAAATCACAGAGGCCTTTGTAGAGATATTTGCTTCATCGCTGGCCACTGGTAAAGTTTCAGAAGGATAGAGGGTGGAGGGTTGCATTGATCATTGATCATAAGGACAGGCCAGTGAGCATGCCTTCAGTTGTAGGGAAATTACCTGAGGGATAAAGATCTACCATTACTCAGATAGGGAAGGCCTGATCAGGAACAGTCAGCAGAGTTTTGGAAGCTCATGCCTGATGAATCGTTTGGAGTTTTTCGAAAGGGTAACTTAAGGGATAGATGATGGTATGGCAGTGGATGTTGTACACATGGACTTTATTTCAGCCTCTGACAAGGTCATCCATGGGAGGCTGATCTGGAAGGTTAGGTTGCATTGGATACAGGAGTTGCTTGCAAGGTGGATTCAGAATTGGTCCAATGATAGGAAACAGAGGGAGATGCAGGTCACTTTTCCAACTGGAGCTTGTAACTAGTAGGATGCCTCAGGGGTCAGTGTTGGGCCCTCCATTATTCATTATATATGTCAATGACTTGGATAACAATCTACATGACACGATTAATAAGTTTGCCGATGATACTAACTTAGGAAAGCAGGTTACAATGAATCACGAGGAGATCTTGATCAGTTAGGAAGATGGGCTGAGGAATGGCAAATGGATTTCAACTTTGAGAAGACTAAGCTGATGCATTTTGGCATTCAAACCGGGATAAGACCTGTACAATAAATGGTGGGCACTGGGCAGTGTTGTGAACAGGGTAGGACCTGTACAGTAAATGGCGGGCACTGGGGAGTGTTGTGAACAGGGTAGGACCTGTACAGTAAATGGCGGGCACTGGGGAGTGTTGTGAACAGGGTAGGACCTGTACAGTAAATGGCGGGCACTGGGGAGTGTTGTGAACAGGGTAGGACCTGTACAGTAAATGGCGGGCACTGGGGAGTGTTGTGAACAGGGTAGGACCTGTACAGTAAATGGCGGGCACTGGGGAGTGTTGTGAACAGGGTAGGACCTGTACAGTAAATGGCGGGCACTGGGGAGTGTTGTGAACAGGGTAGGACCTGTACAGTAAATGGCGGGCACTGGGGAGTGTTGTGAACAGGGTAGGACCTGTACAGTAAATGGCGGGCACTGAGGAGTGTTGTGAACAGGGTAGGACCTGTACAGTAAATGGCGGGCACTGGGGAGTGTTGTGAACAGGGTAGGACCTGTACAGTAAATGGCGGGCACTGAGGAGTGTTGTGAACAGGGTAGGACCTGTACAGTAAATGGCGGGCACTGAGGAGTGTTGTGAACAGGGTAGGACCTGTACAATAAATGGCGGGCACTGAGGAGTGTTGTGAACAGGGTAGGACCTGTACAGTAAATGGCGGGCACTGGGGAGTGTTGTGAACAGGGTAGGACCTGTACAGTAAATGGCGGGCACTGGGGAGTGTTGTGAACAGGGTAGGACCTGTACAGTAAATGGCGGGCACTGGGGAGTGTTGTGAACAGGGTAGGACCTGTACAGTAAATGGCGGGCACTGGGGAGTGTTGTGAACAGGGTAGGACCTGTACAGTAAATGGCGGGCACTGGGGAGTGTTGTGAACAGGGTAGGACCTGTACAGTAAATGGCGGGCACTGGGGAGTGTTGTGAACAGGGTAGGACCTGTACAGTAAATGGCGGGCACTGGGGAGTGTTGTGAACGGAGGGAGCTGAGAAGTACAAAGTGCACAGTTCACTGCAAGTAAACAAGGTGGCGAAGAAGGCCATAACATTAAGTTTAGGATTACGGCCACCATGTTACTGTTACACAAGTCAATCATGAGGATGTGGTTAGAAAAACTGTTTAGATGGTGCATGCAAAATAGATTTATGTAGATTTAAACATTTAAATTTAAACAGATTTATTTATGCTATCTGGACTAGAGAGTCTGTGTCACAGGGAGAGGATGAGCGTGCTGAATCTTTATTCCTTGGAGTTCAAGAGACACTCATAGAGGGGTAACTTCAAATGTTTATTAAATCATTGGGATATGACACTAGGAGACATCTTTGTTACACAGAGGTTAGTGAGTACCTGGAAAGGGCTGCCAGAGGAAATGGAGGCACTTACATCCGGACAATGAAGATGCACACATTAGGGTGCTGTTCATTGACTACAGCTCTGCATTCCACACTATCATCCTCTCGAAACTAAGCAATAAGCTTAAAGACCTTGGCCTCAATACCTGCTTGTGCAACTGGATCCTCTATTTCCCAGCATGCAGACCCCAGTCAGTTTGGATTGGCAACAACATCTCCTCCACAATGTCCACCAGCACTGGTGCACCACAAGGCTGAGTGCTTAGCCCTCTGCTTTACTCCCTTTACACTTATGACTGTGTGGCTAAGTGCCACATTTAAGCTTGCTGACTAATGTTGCTGGCCAAATCAAAGGTGGTGACAAATGATCAAACAGGAGGGAGGTTGAAAATCTGGTTGAGTGGTGCTACAACACAACCTCTCACACAATATCAGTAAGACCAAGGAGCTGATTACTGACCCTAGGAGGAGGAAACTGGAGCCCACAAGCCAGTCCTTATTAGAGCATTGGAAATAGAGAGGGTCAGTAACTTTAGTCTACTTTTATCTACAATAAAGATAGGCAGCATGAAGTAAATGAGGTGCTCGAGGAATATAAAGAATGTAAAAAGAATCTTAAGAAAGAAATTAGAAATTAGAAAAGCAACAAGATACGAGGTTGCTTTGGCAAGTAAGGTGAATATAAATCCAAGGGGTTTCTACAGTTATATTAACAGCAAAAGGATAGTGAGGGATAAAATTGGTCCCTTAGAAAATCAGAGTGGACAGCTATGTGTGGAGCAAAAAGAGATGGGGAAGATTTTGAACAATTTCTTTTCTTCGGTATTCACTAAGGAGAAGGATATTGAATTTGTGAGGTAAGAGAAACAAGTATGGAAGTTATGGAAACTATGACGATTAAAGAAGAGGAAGTGATGGCGCTTTTAAGGAATATAAAAGTAGATAAATCTCCGGATCCTGACAGGATGTTCCCTAGGACCCTGAGGGAAGTTGGAGGATTGGCGTATCACTCATGTTGTTCCATTGTTTAAAAAGGATTCTAAGAGTAAACCTAGCAATTATAGGCCTGTAAGTTTGATGTCAGTGGTGGGTAAATTAATGGAAGTATTCTTAGAGATGGTATATATAATTATCTGGATAGACAGGGTCTGATTAGGAACAGTCAACGTGGATTTGTGCGTGGAAGGTCATGTTTGACAAAACATTGAATTTTTTGAAGAGGTTACTAGGAAAGTTGACGAGGGTAAAGCAGTGGATGTTCTCTATATGGACTTCAGTAAGGCCTTTGACAAAGTTCTGCACGGAAAGTTAGTTAGGATGATTCAATCGTTTGGTATTAATATTGAAGTAGTAAAAACGGATTCAACAGTGGCTGGATGGGAGATGCCAGAGAGTAGTGGCGGATAACTGTTTGTCAGGTTGGAGGCCGGTGACTAGTGATGTGCCTCAGGGATCTGTATTGGGTCCAATGTTGTTTGTCATATACATTAATGATCTGGATGATGGGGTGGTAAATTGGATTAGTAAGTATGCAGATGACACTAAGATAGGTGGCGTTGTGGATAATGAAGTAGGTTTTCAAAGCTTGCAGAGAGATTTAGGCCAGTTAGAAGAGTGGGCTGAAAGATGGCAGATGGAGTTTAATGCTGATAAGTGTGAGGTGCTACATTTTGGTAGTGATGCACCATCAATAACTCTAGGAGACTGGAAGTGAACAATAGACTTTTATTAACAGCGAAAAGGGAGCACGACATCTCGAAGACTGAGGGAGGAGCAGTGCCTCAATCGCCTTTATATAGGGGTCTGTGGGAGGAGCCACAGGAGCAGTCAGCAGCAGTCAGCAGAGGGGCGTGTCCAGACTGGTATACATAGTTTACCACAGGTAGGAATAATCAAAATAGAACATACATAGTAAATGGTAGGGCATTGAAGAATGCAGTAGAACAGAGTGATCTAGGAATAATGGTGCATAGTTCCCTGAAGGTGGAATCTCATGTGGATAGGGTGGTGAAGAAAGCTTTTGGCATGCTGCCCTTTATAAATCAGAGCATTGAGTATAGGAGTTGGGATGTAATGTTAAAATTGTACAAGGCGTTGGTAAGGCCAAATTTGGAGTATTGTGTACAGTTCTGGTCACCGACTTATAGGAAAGATGTCAACAAAATAGAGAGAGTACAGGGAAGATTTACTAGAATGTTTCCTGGGTTTCAGCACCTAAGTTACAGAGAAAGGTTGAACAAGTTAGGTCTTTATTCTTTGGAGTGTAGAAGGTTGAGGGGGAACTTGATAGAGGTATTTAAATGATGAGGGGCATAGATAGGGTTGACGTGGATAGGCTTTTTCCATTGAGAGTAGGGGAGATTCAAACAAGAGGACATGAGTTGAGAGTTAGGGGGCAAAAGTTTAGGGGTAACACGAGGGGGAACTTCTTTACTCAGAGAGTGGTAGCTGTGTGGAATGAGCTTCCAGTAGAAGTGGTAGAGGAAGGTTTGATACTGTCATTTAAAGTAAAATTGGATAGGTATATGGACAGGTAAGGAATGGAGGGTTATGGGCCGAGTGCAGGTTAGTGGGACTAGATGAGAGTAAGCATTCGGCATGAACTAGAAGGGCTGAGATGGTCTGTTTCCATGCTGTAATTGTTATATGGTTATATAGTCGTTGATGTTATCATTTCAAGGAATTTGTCCTGGACCAGCATGTAGGTGCTATCAGGAAGAGGGCACGGCAGCACCTTTATTTTCTTAGAGGTTTGAGAAGATTCCGCATGGCATCTAAAACCATGAGAAACTTCTGTAGATACCTGACTGGTTGCATCACGGCCTGGTATGGAAACACCAATTCCCAAGAACAGAACAGCCTATAGAAGGTAGTGGGTACAGCTCAGTCCATCAGAGGAAAGGCCCTCCCTACCTCTGAGCACATTCACAGGGAGCACTGTCAAAGAAGGCAGCATCCATCACCATCTGCACCATGCTCTTTTTTTTCCTCTGCCATCAGAAAGGAGGAACAGGAGCCTTAGGTCCCACATCATCAGGTTCAGGAACAGTTGTTACCCTTCAACTATCAGGCTCCTGAACCAGCATAGATAACTTCACTCACCTCAACACTGAACTGATTCCACAACCTTTTTTAATTGAGACTGAAACTTTGGCTGAGAGGTGCCTTAACAATAACCTCTTACTCAACGTCAGCAAGACCAAGGGGCTGATTATTGACTACAGGAGGAAACCAGAGATCGTGAGCCAGAACTCATCAGAGATTCAGAGATGGAGAGGGTCAGCATCTTTAAATTCCTCTGTGTTCTTATTTCAGAGGGTCTGTCCTGGACCGAGCACTTAAGTACAATTACAAAGAAAGCAGGGCAGCAAACTTCCTTAGGAATTTGTGAAGATTCAGCATGACATCTAAAACTTTGACAAACTGGAGGTTATATAGACTGGCTGTATCACAGCCTTGTATGGAAACACTAATGCCCTTAAATGGAAAATCCTACAAAAAGTAGTGTATATGGCCTAGTACATCACAGGTAAAGTTTTCCCCAGCACTGAGCACTGTACACGAAGTGTTGTTGCAGGAAAGGAGCATCCATCATCAGTGACAACCACTGTCCATGACGTGCTCTTTTCTCGCTGCTGCCATCGGGAAGGAAGTACAGGAGCTTCAAGACCCACACCACCAGGTCCAGGAGCAATTAATATCACTCAATCATCAAGGGGTTAACTTCACTGAAATATTCCTACAAAATATGGACTCACTTTCAAAGACTTTTCATCTCATGTTCTCAATATTTATTGCTTATTATTTATTTATCATTTCTTTCTTTTGTATTTGCACAGTTTGTTATCTTTTGCACACTGGTTGAACACTTAGATTTGTGTGGTCGTTCACGGATTCTATTACAGATATTCTATTATTGACTTCCCGAGTATGCCCACCTGAAAATGAATCTCAGGGTTGTATATGGTGGCATATGTACTGTGATAATAAAGTAACTTTGAACTTTGAACCTTGACTCACTTTCAAGGACTCTCCAACTCATGTTCTCAGTGTTGTCTTTTCACTATTTATTATTTTTATTATTTTTTGTTGTATTTGCAGTTTGTCTTCTTTTGTATATCTGTTGTTTGTTAACCTCTCTTTGTGTGGAATTTTTCATTGATTCTATTGTATTTCTTTGTTCTACTGTGAATGCCCGCAAGAAAGTGAAAGCCAGGGTGGCATACGTTGACATAACATACAGTACTTGGATAATAATTTGGACTTTGGTGGATGAGGGTACCATTGCAAACTTTTAAGAGGCGCTTGGATAGGTACATTGAGAGGAGAGCCTGGAGTGTAATGGGCCAAACAAGGGCAACTGGACCTACCAGGGAGGATGCTGTGGTCAGCATGGACCAGTTGGGCCCAAGGGCCTATTCCCATGTTGTATGACTCTATGATCCCTCTCCAATACAGACCCATACTCCATCCTCCCCTCCATAACTCCGCTTCCACTCCAGACCAAGACCTCCCACATGCTGACCCAGACACCCCCTTGCCCCTGCCCCGCACTCACCGATCCCCAGGCTCCGATGTACCAAGAGAACATGTCCCTGCAGCTCTGCAGCACACAGGTCTGGGTGCTGGTGGGCTTCGACTGGGAGGAACACGCAAAGTCCGGGAGTTGGCTACCTGATGGCGTCACACATGAGAGGGTCCTAGAGCGAAACCCCTCCCCACAGGTTACTGAGCACTGCAACACAGGAGATGGCATTGTCAGCTTCAGTGGCACTCTGCAACTGGGATCTGTGCAGCACATCTCCTGACCTGCAATGGCAGGGGGCCACTGAATAGTCATTGAAACCAACTAGAGAAACTGTATGAAGCACTGGAAGAGACATGGAGCCCAGGAAAAGAAGGGAGGTTGAATTGCCTGGGCTGGAGATGGCAGGGGCCTGTACCTGATTGGTGGGTTGTTGATGGATGGGACCCGTTCATGGGCGAGGCCAAATGAGGGACAGGGCCTGGGTGGGTCGGACCGGTTGATGGGAGGAACAGCAGCCTGTGCACTCTGCTTCACAAACCTGTGACCAGTGGCCGGTGCTCCAGCTCGCACACTGTCGCAGGTTGCACACCTGCTGCGAGGGTGGCTTTTCCCTGATGGCAGCACAGTCAGAATCGTCCCACACCAACTCTCTTCCACTGCTGTCCGAAAGGGAGCAGTACACAGAGCGTGTCTGCATCCCCCCTCCGCACGTCACTGAACACCTGCTCCAGCCGCCTGTCTTCCAGCTGCTCAATCCAACAAGAGAAAACATACATCACAGTGGCATGGGTGGTCAGGTGAGGGTAAGATACAACAGTGAAATAACTCTCCCTCCCACTGCTCTAACATCGTTCCCCCCCCCCCCCCACTTCATTGGCTCTTAAACTGTTACCATATTGTTAATAACTCCTCCACACTGGCTGATCGAAGGCCATGGTTGGGAACTTAACATCAAAAGATATACTTCCTATCGTAAGGACAGGCAAGAGGGCCTAGGGTCTGTTGGTGGCATGTCCCTGTTGGTAAGAGATGGAATTACATCTTTAGAAAAAGGTGACGTAGGGTCTGAGAATGTTGAATCTTTGTGCATGGAATTAAGAAACTGTAAGGGTAAAAAAATCCATTATGGGAATCATATATAGGCCTCCAAATAGTAGCCAAGATGTGGGGTTAAGATCACAAAAGGGAGCTGGAAAGGGCATGCAATAAGGGTAATGACACAACTGTAATGGGGGACTTCAATATGCAAGGGGATTGGGAAGATCAAGTTGGTGTCAGATCGCAAGAGTGTATTTGCCTACAAGGTGGCTTTTTAAAACAGTTTGTATTTGAACCTTCTCAGGGAAAAGCTATCTTAGATTGGGTGTTGTGTAATAATCTGGATCTTATTAGGGAGCTTAATGTAAAGGAACCCTTAGGAGGCAGTGATCAGAATATGATTGAATTCACACTGCAGTTTGAGAGGGAGAAGCACAAGTCACATGTATCAGTATCACAATGGAATAAAGGGAATTACAGAGACATGAGAGAGGAGCTTCCTATGTGGATTGGAGGGGATGATGGCAGGGATGAAGGTAGAGCAGAAATGGCTGAAGGATAGATATGTCCCACACAAAAAGTTGTTCTCAAATGGCAGGGCTAGGCAACCATGGCTGACAAAGGAAGTTAAGGACTGAATAAAAGCCAAGGAAAGGGAATATAAGGTAGCAAAAGTGAGCAGGATGTTGGATGATTGGGAAGCTTTTAAAATCTAACAAAAGGCAAGTAAAAAAAGCTATAAGTGAAAAGATGAAATATGAGGGCAAACTAGAGTCCTGCTAAATCCTGCTACAATATAAAGCAGGCTGCCAAAAGACCCACAGTCCTCAGAGCGATTACTGAAGAAATAATGAATGCATTGGTCATGATCTTTCAAGAATCACTTGATTCTGGCATGGTCCCAGAGGAGTGGAAGATTGCAAATCTCACTCCACTCTTTAAGAAGGGAAGAAGGCAAAAGAAAGGAAATTATAGGCCAGTTGGCCTAATCTCAGTGGTTGGGAAAGTGTTCCAGTCCATTATTAAGGATAAGGTTTCAAGGTATTTGGACACTGATGATAAAGTAAGTCAGTCAGCCTAGTTTCTATAAAGGAAAATCTTCCCTGACAAATCCGTGAGAGTTCTTCGAGGAAATAAGCAACAGGGTGGATGAAGGAAAGGCAGCGGATGTCATTTACTTGGATTTTCAGAAGGCCTCACACGAAACTGCTTAAGATAAAATCCTCTGGCATTGCATGATAGATACTGGCATGAATAGAGGAATATCTGACAGGCAGGAGGCAGTTAGTGAGATTAAAAAGAGCCTTTTTTGATTGGCTGCTGGTGCCTAGTAGTGTTTCTCAGGGGGTCAGTATTGGGACCGCTGTTTTTTACACTGTTTGTCAATGATTTAGATTAGGGGTCACCAGCCTTTTTAAGCCCAAGATCCCTTACCTCCACCTTAGTGAAAGGCAAGATCGACCTACTAAATCGTTTAGAGAAAAAACAGCTCAGGTTGTACTTCTAACTTGAGGCCTTTATTTGGGCTAATTGTATTTTAATTACATAAAATGCTTTTGTCAAATTTTCAAATTAATTTAACCAAGAAAACACTGTAACTAGCGTATCAAACAGGCCATAGCAGCATCGAGCTCATCCAATAACACCTTGAATAAGCGGTGCTGAAGCGCTTTTGCTCGAATCAGGTTTATCAGTTTGACCACCAGTGTCAGTACATGAGAAAAGACCACAACCTTCCCAGCCAAGGCCTGCTGATGAATCACACAGTGATAATCCAGGAAGTCCGGAAAATCAGGGTCATTACGGCACAGTGCTATAAAACCAATGCGCACATCGCGCATTGCTGGGGCCCCATCAGTGGTAATTGCCACCAGTTTATGAATGGGGATGTCATTTTCACGGACATTTTTTAAAACTCATTGTAAATATCCTCACCTCTTGTTCTCTCCTTTAAGTGCAAAAGAGTGAGGAAGCCCTCCTTTTTTGCAAAGCCCTGGAAAGCCATTCTGACAAATACAACAAGCTGAGCTGTTTGCATTACATCCAAACTGTTGTGAAAAAATATTCACAGAGTGACAAGTCCTTGACACTGTCGATCCACGTCCTCTGAGCAGCATGTTTGCTTGGCCTTCAACCCCAATTTCAGCTCCTCAACTTTCCTGGTATTGGTAAACTTACTGACACACTAGTATAAGTTTCAGGGGTACGCAAGCTAATGACACCACTGTTTTTGTTTCCCATTTATTGTACATTTAGGGAATGTTAGAATTTAAAGTGGGAGAAGGGTTGTAATGTGAGTATTATAAAGATAAGTTAATATCAATTAGGATCATGGTAATATAGCAATACTCCCACTATGGAAACTGTTTGTAAAGAGAAATTGTTTCTGGAGTTGTGGGGTTTTCCTTCCAGTCTTTTCTGCCTGGTGCGCATTAGTGAAAACCTCTATGCGAATATCATTTTACCGTCCTAGATAAAGTTTACTTTTAGGCATGAAGTTGTCAAGTGGTCCTTTTACAAAGTAGAAGTTACTACATATTTGCATCAAAAGGTTTATCAGGCATAATGTATTTGTGTATTTATTTTTCTTTATTTTCGGGATCTACTGGGTAAGTCTCAAAGATCAACCGGTCAATCGCGATCGACTGGTTGACGACCACTAACTTAGATAATGGAATTGATGGCTTTGTGGCAAAGTTAGTGGATGATACGATGATAGGTGGAGGGGTAGGTAGTGCTGAGGAAGTAATGTAATTGCAGCAGGACTTAGAAAAATTGAAAGAACGGGCAAAAAAATGGCAGATGGAATACAGTGTTGGGAAATGTACGAGAATGCATTTTGGTGAAAGGAACAATAGTGCAGACTATTATCTAAAAGGGAAGAAGGCTCAGAGGGTTTTAGGAGTTCTCTCAGACTCTCTTGGTGGTGCTAGATGGAGTAGGTCACATTTTTGGCGCTGCTCTGGTCTTTTTTCAATTTCCTAATCACCCTTTTATTATATATATCAAAGTTTCTTTAACATCTTTATATGTTTGAATTTTGAAGTTTAATTGACGGAAATGACTTCCAGAGCAAGAAAGGCATTAGCCGAAGGCTAGGAAACTGGTAATGGAAACAGGAAGAAAGAAGAACAACCTACACAGCCTCGACTTACTTTATAAGTTATTTCAAATGTATTGGATGAAAAGTTGGATGAAAAACTTGAGAAAAGATTCGCTGGATTGGAAGTAATGTTGAAGAAGAACAAAGGTAAACTGAAAAAGAGAACGAAAAACAACAACGGCAAATTTCCAAGCTTTCTGAAGCTGGGAAACAGAGAGATTCCAGAATGGATTCTTTTGAAAAGAAATTAAATTCGACTACTCATACATTGGAGCAGTATAAAGCCAAGATTATTGATTTGGAGAGTCGTAGTCACAGACAGAATTTGCAAATAATAGGACTCAGTGAAGACGTCGAGAGCGGGGACCTTACTGAGTTTTTCTCTCAATTCTTAATGGAAGTTTTTGGTTCGGAGGTTTTTACCTCTCCTCCAGCACTCGATCACGCGCATAGGTCGTTAAAGCCAAAACCTTCGAAAGAGTTAAAACCATGTCACGTTATTCTTCGATTTCACTATGTGAGTACTAAGGAGCGCTTAATTCAAATTGCTCGTCGTTAAGGAATTATTGATCATCACAACCTTGGTCCCAAGGTAATACAAGAAAGATTGCGTTTTAAAGCGGTGATGTCAGAATTATATCAAAGGAATCTTCGACCAGCTTTGCTGTACCCTGCCCATTTAAGAGTGGTCTTACCCGATAAATTGTTTAAATGGTTTATATCAGTGGACAGCGCAAAACAATTTCTCAAAGAACACTGTTTGAGCTTGGATGTTTAATCAATTTTCTGTTTCTTTATGTTTGTACATACCGGGTTTATTAGTTAATAATCAGCTTACAGATTCAGACATTTTAAGTTCGTGGAGTCTTGCCCTTGGGCTGATGTCTTGGATACTTTGTTTTGGCTTATGTCTGTTTCATATTAAATTTCTCTTCCTTTTCCTTTATTATTCTACTTTTTTATTTTTTAATTGCTTGTTTTAGAAAATTATTACTTGGTGATTAATTATTATGAAGATTGTACTCTGTTTTATTTTTTAAGACCTTGTTTTTTAAAATGGTCTACAAAAAGTTGTTTTTTCACTTAGCTTGTATTTGGCATTCTTTCGTAATGTTTTGGCTACGGGTGGTGTTTTTTTCTTTAAAATTTGAAGACTTGCCATCAAGAGAGATGGGGGTTGGGTGGTTCTTAGATAGTCTCCTGGCTGTCTATTGGCCAGGTTTCGTGGCTTTGGGGCAGGGGGGAGGATCTTATTTTAGTTCAGTATTTTTCATTTGTGCTGCCTTGAAACTACAAAAATGTCTGTTTTGTCGTAACTTCTGGTTCCTCTTTAAACTTTTTTTCCTCTTCCTGGTTCATGAGTTTCCTATGCAACTTGGTTAAACCTTTACAAACCATATGGTTTATTTAAGGAAAATGGATAATATTATTAACTTTGTTTCATGGAACACAAATGGTTTGAATCATCCAATTAAATGGAAGAAGATTTAATTTAAAAGTTTCTCATAGATTGAATGCTCAGATTTATTTTTGTACAGGAGACTCATGTGAGGAAGGAGGATAATCAGCACTTTTTTTAGGTTTTGGAAAAAACAACAGTTTGACTGAAAGCCATCGACCAAAGTGAAAGGTGCTTTCATTTTTATAGACCCTTCGATCTCATTCGTTCATTATGATACAATCTCAGATCCATATGGCAGATTTCTATTAATTACTGGTTTACTGGTAACCAAAAAAGTAGTTTTGGTTAATGTTTATGTACCAAATACTGACTATCCTGAATTCTTTAAGCATTTATTTAGCTCTCTTCCCAATTTAAATGAATAAAGGTTAATAATGGGTGGAGATTTTAATTGTTGTTTGAATCCTATGATGGATAGGTCTGCACCCAGTCAGGTACTTCCAAACAAATCTGCTACTTTTATTAATTTCTTTTTAGTTGACTCAGGAATTTTAGAAATTTAGAGGCTTTTACATCCTAATGATAAAGAGTTCTCTTTCTTTTCTCATGTTTATCATAATTACTCTAGAATTGATTACTTCTTTATTGATTCTCAATTAGTTTTGTCTGTCACTACCTGTGAGTATGATGCAATTGCCATTTCTGATCATGCGTCTTTCAAGTTATCAATTCAATTTAGTGAAGTAACTAGACAATGGCAGTTCAATTCTATTTTGCTTCAGGATTTAAATTTTGTAAATTTCATTAAGGAACAGATAAAGACCCCACTGAATGTGTATCATACAGACCTATATCTTGGTTGAATGTGGATTCTAAAATCTTATCCAAAATATTAGCAGTTAGATTAGAGAAGGTATTGCCTCAAATTATTTCTGAGGATCAGGCAGGATTTATTAAAAATTGTTACTCAGATTTTAATGTTAGGAGCTTAATGAACATTGTATACACTACTTCATCTAATACTCCACAATGTGTTATTTCGCTTGACGCCGAGAAGGCATTTGAATCCAAGATATAAATTTTGAGCTAAAATTAAATTTCTCAAGTACATTAAATAAATATTCCCATTTGAGAAATTTAATTTTAGCTCAAAATTTATATCTTGGATTCAATTGATATATCATACACCCTTGGCTGCTGTATTTACCAATAATCAGAGATCCTTTTTTTTAGGCTTTTTTGAGGTACTAGACAGGTCTGTCCTTTAAGCCCTTTACTATTTGATATTGCTCTGGAGCCTTTGGCAATTGCTATTCATGATTCACCTAATATACCTTGCATTATTCGTGGGAATGGGATGCATAAAATATCACTATATACAGATGACCTGTTATTACATATTTCTAACCTGCTGCAGTAATAGCACCACTTGCTCAGTTTAGTAGTTTTTCTGGTTATAAATTGAATCTTGATAGGAGTGTGCTTTTCCAATTAAATATGCTAGTTCCAATTTATAGACAATCACCATTTAGATTGGTTACTGATTATTTTACTTATTTGGGGGTTAAAATTATTAAGAAATAAAGTACCTATTTAAAGTTAATTTTTTACCTTTGATTGATCATGTTAAACAACTGTTTACTAAATAGTCCCCACTGTCCTTATCTTTGATTGGTAGAATTAATACCATTAAGATGTTTATTTTACCTAAATTTCTGTATCTATTTCAGGCGGTATCAATTTTTATTCCTAAACTTTTTTTTTTGATATTATTGATTCTAAAATTTCTTCATATATATGGCAGTACAGAAATCCCAGGTTAAGTAAGAAATATTTACAGAAATCAAAAAAGGAAGGCGGTTTGGCTTTGCCGAATCTTAGATTTTATTATTGGGCAATTAATATTCGATATTTAACGTTTTGGACACAAGAGTTGAATGAAATTCAATCTCCACGATGGATGAACCTCAAGCAGGATTCTGCACAGGGGCTTTCACTGGCTTCTATTTTAAGAGCTGAGCTTCCCTTTGCCTTTACTAAATTGAATAAACAAATGATAAATCCAATAGTTAAACATACAATACAAATATGGTTTCAATTTCATAAATTTTTTGGATTGAATAAATTTATCCTGTTGAGTCCTATTATATCTAACTTTTTTTCCAACCATCTAGAATTGATCAAGCTTTTTTTAATGGAAAACAGAAGGAATAACATGCTTTCATGATTTATTCTTTTGATGTTTTATGTCTTTTAAACAGTTTGTCTAATAAATATAATTTGCCTAGATCACACTTTTTCAGATATTTACAGATTAGAAACTTTCTGAATGCTACTTTATCTACCTTTCCAATGTCACATCAAATTGAAGTTACAGAAATTTTTTTAGGTTTAAACCCCTATCAGAAGAGTTTAATAGCAGTTATTTATGATCTGATTATGAAATTATGTCTAGGTACATCTGATAAAAATAACTGTGGGAAAGAGAACTTCAAATATCTTTATCTACAGAGAAATGGCAGAAAATTCTTAAACTAGTTAATACTTCTTCAATGTGTGCCAGGCATGCTTTGATACAATTTAATGTGGTTCATAGGGCTCATATGTCCAAGGATAAGTTAGTTCGTTTTTATCATCATATAAATCCTGTTTGTGATAGATGTAATTCTGAAGTAGCTTCCTTGACACAATGTTCTGGTCTTGCCCTCTTATAGGAAAATATTGGAAAGATATTTTTGATATTTTTTCAGTAGTCCTGCGTGTTGATTTACAACCTCATCCTATTGCTGCAATCTTTGGACTACCAGTGATAGACTCCAGTCATTTATCCTCATCAGCTTGTTGTTTAATTGCATTTGTTACATTAATAGCCAGAAGATCCATTTTATTTCAATGGAAAGATTCCAACCCCACCCCCCACACCACATTTCAATGGTTTTCCTGAATGATAGCATGTCTAAATTTGGAAAAAAATAGGAGCCGTACATACAAGTTAGGGTTAGTAGGTTGTGTGCATGCTACATTGGCTTCAAAAGCGTGGCAGCACTAGCTGGCTTCCAGCACAGTTTTTGTTGATTTGATTTGACTGAAACAATGCACTTCACTGTTTGTTTTGGTGTTTTGATGTACATGTGACAAATAAAGGTGATTTTCTTTCTTTAGATAGCAGTCAGTGTTGAGCAGAGTACCACTGGTGTTGGGCACACAACTGTTCACGTTATTTATAAATGACTTGGAAGGTAAAATAACCAGGTGTAGCCTGTTTACTGATGACAATAAACTGAGTGAAAAAAAAACAGCAAATTATGTAAAGTTTGCTGAGGGTCTTCAGAGAGCTATAGATAGGTTAAGTGAGAGGACATTCACATTACAAAGAAAAATAAAATCAGATTATTGTTTAAATGGTGAAGTATGCTGTTGTTCAAAGTGACCTGAGAGTGTTTGTGCATGAATTGCAAAGGCTGGTTTGCTTGTGAAGCAGGCTATCAAGAAAGTAAATGAAATGTTGGCCTTCATTGCTAGAGGAATTGCATTTAAAAGCAGCTGTACAGGGCACTAGTGAGGCCACATCTGGAGTACAGTTTGCAGTTCTGGTCTCCTTATTTGAGGAAGGAAGGCTTTGGAGTGGTGCAGAGGAGGTTCACCAGGCTGATTCTGGAGATGAGGAGTTAGACTATGAGGAGAGACTAGGTCACCTGGAACTGTATTCGTTGGAACTCAGAAGAATGAGGGGAGATCTGATAGAAACATATCAAATTATGAAACAGAGGCAGGGAAGTTGTTTCCAATGGTACTTCACACTAGGACTAGGGAACATAGTCTCAAGATTTGGAGGAATAGATTTAAGACGGGGATGAAGAGAAACCATTTCTCCCAGAGAGCAGTGAACCCGCTGAATACTCTACCCAGGGAAAGAGTAGAGGCGAACTCATTAAATACATTTAACAAACAGATAGATACATTTTTGCATAGCAGGGAAATTAAAGATTCTGGAGAAAAGGCGGGTAAATGGAGCTGAGTCCACGGCCAGATCACACTGAATGGAGAAAAAAGCTCGACAGGCCAGATGGCCAACTCCTGCTCCCATCTCTTATGTTCTATACCATTACCCCAGCACTAAAACTGTGCCACATCTAACACGGTCCCCTTGGCTCGAACACTATCCCACACCTCTCACACTGCCCCTGCTGCACAGCTCTACAAAGAACAAGAACTCCAGCAAAACACACAACCCCCACCAATAAGCAGAGGCAGTGAGGAAGTGAACACAGAGCGATCAATGGATTTAGCAAAGGGCCAGACACTCTCAAACAGTGCGCACCAGATGAAACCTTGCACCGGGGTCTGTGGGGAAGTCAAAGAGAGCCTTCCATTTTTGGGGACCAGATCTCAAAGCCAAAAGTCCAGCAGGTCCAACAACAGATTTGGGTAAATGTGTGTGGCCAGAAGATCACAGTCTACAACAACTGGCTGATGGGAATAGTATGCAGGCAGTCGGAAGCTGCAAAGGACGGGCAGAGTGAGGTGAGATGGGGGTGGGACAAGGTATGTGTGGAGGGAGTGAGGTGAGATGGGGGAGGGAGTGAGGGGAGATGGGGAGGGAGTGGTGAGATGGAGGTGGGACAAAGTTTGTGGAGGGAGTGATGTGAGACAGGGGTGGGACAAGGTATGTGTGGAGAGAGATGGTGCGATACAAGCCCATACAAGTTCAGAGTGCACAGACAGTCAGACGCACACACTGAAAAGATCTACCTCTCATACACCTGCTGCAAGCACTGGGAACAAGTACACTATGGGCTGGGCTGCAGTACCATATCAGTGTTACCTTAATACTCCGTGGAAAAGAAGGATTAAGGAATTCAGTAACTATGTTCAAATACAAAACTATTATAGACCAACACTTTTTATAAAGAGAGATAAGACAGAACATTCCCCTGGGATGGGGGGAGAGAGAGAGAGAGAGAGAGAGAGAGAGAGAGAGAGAGACACACACACACACACACACACACACACACACACACACACACACACACACACACACACACACACACACACACACACACACACACACACCATACCCGTGTACACAATTCCATTGAGAATGTGCACACCCATGCATAGTCCATCGAAGCAATGATGGTAATGTTGGGACGTACTGTAGGGAAGAGGAGGGGACAGGGATTGGGAAGGAGCAATGGTCTGTGAATGGCAAAGCAAGGGTCAGATTTCCCTGAAGGACTCTGGCATTGACTGGTGTATTGAAATGTTTTTGATGAGTTTTGTGTCTGGAAGCTGAATATTGGTTTGGACAGAGCAGGCAGAATGGTGGGCTGAGGGGACCTTGAGTCCACAGGGCCTCACACAACATCAGGGCAGATAGCCAGCCTACTGAGCGAGCATTTGCAAACACCTCACCCAGCAGCAGCATACCACCACCACAAGCAGAGTCTGCTCCACTACAAACGACAAAGCAGCTCCCACTGGTTGCCTGTTGCGGCCTTGGTTACCTGTAAATTCTGGGTTTCAGGCACTGCCTCCAAATCCAAGGACTGGGCGGATTTATGAATGAAATCCTTGCATGTGGAACAGAGTCAAGTTTAAAAACTGTCCTGCTTATTCTGTACACAATTTTAAGAGCACATCTATCACCTCAAACACCACGACCCGCTGCAGATTCCATGACCCCGGCAGACTCCACATCCTTCTATATGTCCCCTTACAGAGCTGGCCCACACCTCAGTGCTATCACATTCTGAACAGCAAGTCTTGACCTCTCCCTAATGTCCTCGCCTTGGTTTATGGCACATTTCATCCCAGCTTCTCACAATCCCTGCGCCAACTCCAGGGTGCCAGAGCAGAATATCCCTTGATGGCAAATCGGGAAAAAAATAGGAGGGTATTTTATAGAAGTGACAATCCTGTTCAAAGAGCTCATCCCAGACCAGCATGAGGTGAAAGTCACTGCTTTTCACGGAGAAGCTTTGCTCCAGGATCTGACAATCACATCATTGGGATTGCTGCTCTCCCTATCCGTCGGATGCTGAACCCTCACACTCCTACTGACAAACCCCCTCCTCCCTTGGTACTGCCTGCTCTCCACCCAGCAGACACACTTCCTCAGTGGACCCTGGATGAGAACATAGAACCTGGATGAGAACATTGACCGTGGATGAGACTGTGGAACGTGGACCCTGGATGAGAACATTGACCGTGGATGAGAATGTGGAACGTGGACACTGGATGAGAACATTGACCTTGGAGGAGAATGTGGAACATGGACCCTGGATGAGAACATTGACGCTGGATGAGAATGTGGAACGTGGACCCTGGATGAGAACATTCACCCTGGATGAGAATGTGTAATGTGGACCCTGGATGAGAACATTGACCCTGGATGAGAATGTGGAACGTGGACCCTGGATGAGAACATTGACCTTGGAGGAGAATGTGGAACGTGGACCCTGGATGAGAACATTGACGCTGGATGAGAATGTGGAACGTGGACCCTGGATGAGAACATTCACACTGGATGAGAATGTGTAACGTGGACCCTGGATGAGAACATTGACCCTGGATGAGAATGTGGAACGTGGACCCTGGATGAGAATGTGGAACGTGGACCCTAGATGAGAACATCGAACCTGGATGAGAACATTGACCCTGGATGAGAACATTGACCCTGGATGAGAATATGGAACGTGGACCCTGGATGAGAACATTGACCATGGATGAGAATGTGGAACGTGGAACCTGGATGAGAACATTGACCCTGGATGAGAATGTGGAACGTGGACCCTGGATGAGAACATCGACCCTGGATGAGAATATGGAACGTGGTCCCTAGATGAGAATGTGAAACGTGGACCCTGGATGAGAACATTGACACTGCATGAGAACATTGACCCTGGATGAGAATTGAACCCTGGATGAGAACATGGACCCTGGATGAGAATTGAACACTGGATGAAAACGTGGACCCTGGATTAGAATGTGGAACAGGGACCCTGGATGATATTGTAGAACGTGGACCCTGGATGAGAATGTGGAACATGGACCCTGGATGAGAATGTGGAACATGGACACTGGATGAGATTGTGGAACGTGGACCCTGGATGAGAATGTGGGACCTGGATGAGAATGTGGGCCCTGGATGAGAACGTGAACCCTAAATGAGAATGTGGACCCTGGATGAGAATGTGGAACGTCGACCCTGGATGAGAATGTGGAACGTGCACCCTGGATGATAATGTGGACCCTGGATGAGAACATGGAACGTGGATCCCGGATGAGAATGTGGAACGTGGACCCTGGATGAGAATGTGGAATGTGGACCCTGGATGAGAATGTGGACCCTGAATGAGAACGTGGACCCTGGATGAGAACATTGACCCTGGATGAGAATGTGGAACGTGGACCCTGGATGAGAACATTGACTATATGAGAACATAGAACATGGATGAGAACATTGACCGTGGATGAGAATGTGGAACATGGACCCTGGATGAGATTGTGGAACGTGGACCCTGGATGAGAATGTGGGCCCTGGATGAGAGCGTGAACCCTGAATGAGAATGTGGACCCTGGATGAGAACATTGACTATATGAGAACATAGAACATGGATGAGAACATTGACCGTGGATGAGAATGTGGAACATGGACCCTGGATGAGATTGTGGAACGTGGACCCTGGATGAGAATGTGGGCCCTGGATGAGAGCGTGAACCCTGAATGAGAATGTGGACCCTGGATGAGAATGTGGAACGTGGACCCTGGTTGAGAATGTGGAACGTGCACCCTGGATGAGAATGTGGGCCCTGGATGAGAACATGGAACGTGGATCCCAGATGAGAATGTGGAACGTGGACCCTGGATGGGAATGTGGACCCTGGATGAGAATGTGGACCCTGAATGAGAACGTGGACCCTGAATGAGAAAGTGGGCCCTGGATGAGAATGTGGACCCTGAATGAGAACGTGGACCCTGAATGAGAAAGTGGGCCCTGGATGAGAGTGTGGAACGTGGACCCTGCATGAGAACATGGACCTTGGATGAGAACATTGATCCTGGATGAGAACATTGACCCTGGATGAGAATGTGGAACGTGGACCCTGGATGAGAACATTGACCCTGGATGAGAATGTGGAACGTGGACCCTGGATGAAAACATTGACTGGATGAGAACATAGAACATGGATGAGAACATTGACCCTGGATGAGAATGTGGAACATGGACCCTGGATGAGAACATTGACCCTGGATGAGAATGTGGAACGTGGACCCTGGATGAGAACATTGATACTGGATGAGAATGTGGAACATGGACGCTGGATGAGAACATTGACCCTGGATGAGAACATTGACCCTGGATGAGAATGTGGAATGTGGACCCTGGATGAGATTGTGGAACGTGGACCCTGGATGAGAATGTGGACCCTGAATAAGAATGTGGACCCTGTGTGAGAATGTGGAAAGTGGACCCTGTATGAGAACATTGCCCCTGGATGAGAATGAGGAACGTGGACCCTGAATGAAAATGTGGACCCTGGATGAGACTGTGGAACGTGCACCCTGGATGAGAATGTGGGCCCTGGATGAGAAGATGGAACGTGGATCCTGGATGATAATGTTGAACGTAGACCCTGGATGAGAATGTGGAATGTGGACCCTGGATGAGAATGTGGACCCTGAATGAGAACGTTGACCCAGGATGAGAATGTGAACCCTGGATGAGAGTGTGGAACGTGGACTCTGCATGAGAACTTGGACTCTGAATGAGAAAATTGATCCTGGATGAGATTGTGGAACGTGCACCCTGGATGAGAATGTGGGCCCTGGATGAGAACATGGAAAGTGGATCCCGGATGAGAATGTGGAATGTAGACCCTGGATGAGAACGTGGACCCTGGATGAGAAAGTGGGCCCTGGATGAGAGTGTGGAACTTGGACCTGCATGAGAACGTGGACCCAGAATGAGAACATTCACCTGGATGAGGATGTGGAACGTGGACCCTGGATGAGAACATTGACCCTGGATGAGAATATTGACCCTGGATGAGAATATTGACCCTGGATGACAATGTGGAACGTGGACCCAGGATGAGAACATTGACCCTGGATGAGAATGTAGAACGTGAACCCTGGATGAGAACGTTGACCCTAGATGAGAATGTGGAACATGGACCCTGGATGAGAACATTGACCATGGATGAGAATGTGGAACGTGGACCCTGGATGAGAACATTGACCCTGGATGAGAATATTGACCCTGGATGAGAACATTGACACTGGATGTGAGTTGAACCCTGGATGAGAACATGCATCCTGGATGAGAATGTGGAACGTGGACCCTGGATGAGAACATGGACCCTGAATGAAAATGTGGACCCTGGATGAGAATGTGGAACGTGGACCCTGGATGAGAATGTGGGCCCTGGATGAGATCATTGACACTGGATGAGAACATTGACCCAGGATGAGAACATTGACCCTGGATGAGAATGTGGAACGTGGACCCTGGATGAGAACATTGACCCTGGCTGAGAATTGAACCCTAGATGAAAACGTGGACGTTGGATGAGAATTGAACCCTGGATGAGAACGTGGATCCTGGATAAGAATGTGGAACGTGGACACTGAATGAGAACGAGAACCCTGGATGAGAATGTGGGCCCTGGATAAGAGTGTGGAACGTGGACCCTGAATTAGAACATTGACCCTGGATGAGAACATTGACCCTGGATTAGAATGTGGAACGTGGACCCTGGATGAGAACATTGACCCTGGATTAGAATGTGGAACTTGGACCCTGGATGAGAACATTGACCCTGGATGAGAATTGAACCCTAGATGAAAACGTGGACGTTGGATGAGAATTGAACCCTGGATGAGAACGTGGATCATGGATGAGAATGTGGAACGTGGACCCTGAATGAGAACGAGAACCCTGGATGAGAATGTGGGCCCTGGATGAGAGTGTGGAATGTGGACCCTAAATTAGAACATTGACCCTGGATGAGAACATTGACCCTGGATTAGAATGTGGAACGTGGACCCTGGATGAGAACATTGACCCTGGATTAGAATGTGGAACGTGGACCCTGGATGAGAACATTGACCCTGGATGAGAATTGAACCCTAGATGAAAACGTGGACGTTGGATGAGAATTGAACCCTGGATGAGAACATTGACCCTGGATTAGAATGTGGAACGTGGACCCTGGACGAGAACATTGACCCTGGATTAGAATGTGGAACGTGGACCCTGGATGAGAACATTGACCCTGGATTAGAATGTGGAACGTGGACCCTGGATGAGAACATTGACCCTGGATGAGAATTGAACCCTAGATGAAAACGTGGACGTTGGATGAGAATTGAACCCTGGATGAGAACGTGGTTCCTGGATGAGAATGTGGAACGTGGACCCTGAATGAGAACGAGAACCCTGGATGAGAATGTGGGCCCTGGATGAGAGTGTGGAACGTGGACCCTGAATTAGAACATTGACCCTGGATGAGAACATTGACCCTGGATTAGAATGTGGAACGTGGACCCTGGATGAGAACATTGACCCTGGATGAGAATTGAACCCTAGATGAAAACGTGGACGTTGGATGAGAATTGAACCCTGGATGAGAACATGGATCCTGGATGAGAATGTGGAATGTGGACCCTGAATGAGAACGAGAACCCTGGATGAGAATGTGGGCCCTGGATGAGAATGTGGAACATGGACCCTGGATGAGAACATTGACCCTGGATTAGAATGTGGAACGTTGACCCTGGATGAGAACATTGACCCTGGATGAGAATGTGGAACATGGACCCTGGATGAGAACATTGACCCTGGAAGAGGATGTGGAACGTGGATCCTGGATGAGAACATTGACCCTGGATGAGAATGTGGAACGTGGACCCAGGATGAGAACATTGACCCTGGATGAGAATGTGGGCCCTGGATGAGAAAGTGGGCCCTGGATGAGAGTGTGGAACTTGGACCTGCATGAAAACGTGGACCCAGAATGAGAACATTCACCTGGATGAGGATGTGGAACGTGGACCCTGGATGAGAACATTGACCCTGGATGAGAATATTGACCCTGGATGACAATGTGGAACGTGGACCCAGGATGAGAACATTGACCCTGGATGAGAATGTAGAACGTGAACCCTGGATGAGAACGTTGACCCTGGATGAGAATGTGGAACATGGACCCTGGATGAGAACATTGACCATGGATGAGAATGTGGAACGTGGACCCTGGATGAGAACATTGACCCTGGATGAGAATATTGACCCTGGATGAGAACATTGACACTGGATGTGAGTTGAACCCTGGATGAGAACATGCATCCTGGATGAGAATGTGGAACGTGGACCCTGAATGAGATTGTGGAACGTGGACCCTGGATGAGAACATGGACCCTGAATGAAAATGTGGACCCTGGATGAGAATGTGGAACGTGGACCCTGGATGAGAATGTGGGCCCTGGATGAGATCATTGACACTGGATGAGAACATTGACCCAGGATGAGAACATTGACCCTGGATGAGAATGTGGAACATGGACCCTGGATGAGAACATTGACCCTGGCTGAGAATTGAACCCTAGATGAAAACGTGGACGTTGGATGAGAATTGAACCCTGGATGAGAACGTGGATCCTGGATAAGAATGTGGAACGTGGACACTGAATGAGAACGAGAACCCTGGATGAGAATGTGGGCCCTGGATGAGAGTGTGGAACGTGGACCCTGAATTAGAACATTGACCCTGGATGAGAACATTGACCCTGGATTAGAATGTGGAACGTGGACCCTGGATGAGAACATTGACCCTGGATTAGAATGTGGAACGTGGACCCTGGATGAGAACATTGACCCTGAATGAGAATTGAACCCTAGATGAAAACGTGGACGTTGGATGAGAATTGAACCCTGGATGAGAACGTGGATCCTGGATGAGAATGTGGAACGTGGACCCTGAATGAGAACGAGAACCCTGGATGAGAGTGTGGAATGTGGACCCTAAATTAGAACATTGACCCTGGATGAGAACATTGACCCTGGATTAGAATGTGGAACGTGGACCCTGGATGAGAACATTGACCCTGGATTAGAATGTGGAACGTGGACCCTGGATGAGAACATTGACCCTGGATGAGAATTGAACCCTAGATGAAAACGTGGACGTTGGATGAGAATTGAACCCTGGATGAGAACATTGACCCTGGATTAGAATGTGGAACGTGGACCCTGAATGAGAACATTGACCCTGGATTAGAATGTGGAACGTGGACCCTGGATGAGAACATTGTCCCTGGATTAGAATGTGGAACGTGGACCCTGGATGAGAACATTGACCCTGGATGAGAATTGAACCCTAGATGAAAACGTGGACGTTGGATGAGAATTGAACCCTGGATGAGAACGTGGATCCTGGATGAGAATGTGGAACGTGGACCCTGAATGAGAACGAGAACCCTGGATGAGAATGTGGGCCCTGGATGAGAGTGTGGAACGTGGACCCTGAATTAGAACATTGACCCTGGATGAGAACATTGACCCTGGATTAGAATGTGGAACGTGGACCCTGGATGAGAACATTGACCCTGGATGAGAATTGAACCCTAGATGAAAACGTGGACGTTGGATGAGAATTGAACCCTGGATGAGAACATGGATCCTGGATGAGAATGTGGAATGTGGACCCTGAATGAGAACGAGAACCCTGGATGAGAATGTGGGCCCTGGATGAGAATGTGGAACATGGACCCTGGATGAGAACATTGACCCTGGATTAGAATGTGGAACGTGGACCCTGGATGAGAACATTGACCCTGGATGAGAATGTGGAACATGGACCCTGGATGAGAACATTGACCCTGGAAGAGAATGTGGAACGTGGATCCTGGATGAGAATGTGGAACGTGGACCCAGGATGAGAACATTGACCCGGGATGAGAATGTGGGCCCTGGATGAGAACATGGAACGTGGATCCCGGATGAGAATGTGGAACGTGGACCTTGGATGAGAATGGGGTATGTGGACCCTGGATGAGAATGTGGACCCTGGATGAGAATGTGGGCCCTGTATGAGAAGATGGAATGTGGATCCCGGATGAGAAAGTGGAACGTGGACCCTGGATGAGAATGGGGAATGTGGACCCTGGATGAGAATGTGGAACGTGGACCCTGGATGAGAAAGTGGAATGTGGATCCCGGATGAGAATGTGGAACGTGGACCCTGGATGAGAATGGGGAATGTGGACCCAGGATGAGAATGTGGAACGTGGACCCTGGATGAGAATGGGGAATGTGGACCCTGGATGAGAATATTGACCCTGGATGAGAACATTGACCCTGGATTAGAATGTGGAACGTGGACCCTGGATGAGAACATTGACCCTGGATTAGAATGTGGAACGTGGACCCTGGATGAGAACATTGACCCTGAATGAGAATTGAACCCTAGATGAAAACGTGGACGTTGGATGAGAATTGAACCCTGGATGAGAAGGTGGATCCTGGATGAGAATGTGGAACGTGGACCCTGAATGAGAACGAGAACCCTGGATGAGAATGTGGGCCCTGGATGAGAGTGTGGAATGTGGACACTAAATTAGAACATTGACCCTGGATGAGAACATTGACCCTGGATTAGAATGTGGAACGTGGACCCTGGATGAGAACATTGACCCTGGATTAGAATGTGGAACGTGGACCCTGGATGAGAACATTGACCCTGAATGAGAATTGAACCCTAGATGAAAACGTGGACGTTGGATGAGAATTGAACCCTGGATGAGAACGTGGATCCTGGATGAGAATGTGGAACGTGGACCCTGAATGAGAACGAGAACCCTGGATGAGAATGTGGGCCCTGGATGAGAGTGTGGAATGTGGACCCTAAATTAGAACATTGACCCTGGATGAGAACATTGACCCTGGATTAGAATGTGGAACGTGGACCCTGGATGAGAACATTGACCCTGGATTAGAATGTGGAACGTGGACCCTGGATGAGAACATTGACCCTGGATGAGAATTGAACCCTAGATGAAAACGTGGACGTTGGATGAGAATTGAACCCTGGATGAGAACATTGACCCTGGATTAGAATGTGGAATGTGGACCCTGAATGAGAACATTGACCCTGGATTAGAATGTGGAACGTGGACCCTGGATGAGAACATTGTCCCTGGATTAGAATGTGGAACGTGGACCCTGGATGAGAACTTTGACCCTGGATGAGAATTGAACCCTAGATGAAAACGTGGACGTTGGATGAGAATTGAACCCTGGATGAGAACGTGGATCCTGGATGAGAATGTGGAACGTGGACCCTGAATGAGAACGAGAACCCTGGATGAGAATGTGGGCCCTGGATGAGAGTGTGGAACGTGGACCCTGAATTAGAACATTGACCCTGGATGAGAACATTGACCCTGGATTAGAATGTGGAACGTGGACCCTGGATGAGAACATTGACCCTGGATGAGAATTGAACCCTAGATGAAAACGTGGACGTTGGATGAGAATTGAACCCTGGATGAGAACATGGATCCTGGATGAGAATGTGGAATGTGGACCCTGAATGAGAACGAGAACCCTGGATGAGAATGTGGGCCCTGGATGAGAATGTGGAACATGGACCCTGGATGAGAACATTGACCCTGGATTAGAATGTGGAACGTGGACCCTGGATGAGAACATTGACCCTGGATGAGAATGTGGAACATGGACCCTGGATGAGAACATTGACCCTGGAAGAGAATGTGGAACGTGGATCCTGGATGAGAATGTGGAACGTGGACCCAGGATGAGAACATTGACCCTGGATGAGAATGTGGGCCCTGGATGAGAACATGGAACGTGGATCCCGGATGAGAATGTGGAACGTGGACCTTGGATGAGAATGGGGTATGTGGACCCTGGATGAGAATGTGGACCCTGGATGAGAATGTGGGCCCTGTATGAGAAGATGGAATGTGGATCCCGGATGAGAAAGTGGAACGTGGACCCTGGATGAGAATGGGGAATGTGGACCCTGGATGAGAATGTGGAACGTGGACCCTGGATGAGAAAGTGGAATGTGGATCCCGGATGAGAATGTGGAACGTGGACCCTGGATGAGAATGGGGAATGTGGACCCAGGATGAGAATGTGGAACGTGGACCCTGGATGAGAATGGGGAATGTGGACCCTGGATGAGAATATTGACCCTGGATGAGAACATTGACACTGGATGTGAATTGATCCCTGGATGAGAACGTGCATCCTGGATGAGAATGTGGAACGTGGATGAGAATGTAGACGCTAAATGAGAACGTGGAACCTGGATGAGAATGTGGAATGTGGACCCTGGATGAGAATGTGGAATGTTGACCCTGGATGAGAATGTGGAATGTGGACCCTGGATGAGAAAGTGCAATGTGGGCCCTGGATGCGCACGTGGACCCTGGATGAAAATGTGGGTCCTGGATGAGAATTGAACCCTGGATGAGAACATGGATCCTGGATGAGAATGTGGAATGTGGACCCTGAATGAGAACGAGAACCCTGGATGAGAATGTGGGCCCTGGATGAGAATGTGGAACATGGACCCTGGATGAGAACATTGACCCTGGATTAGAATGTGGAACGTGGACCCTGGATGAGAACATTGACCCTGGATAAGAATGTGGAACATGGACCCTGGATGAGAACATTGACCCTGGAAGAGAATGTGGAACGTGGATCCTGGATGAGAATGTGGAACGTGGACCCAGGATGAGAACATTGACCCTGGATGAGAATGTGGGCCCTGGATGAGAACATGGAACGTGGATCCCGGATGAGAATGTGGAACGTGGACCTTGGATGAGAATGGGGTATGTGGACCCTGGATGAGAATGTGGACCCTGGATGAGAATGTGGGCCCTGTATGAGAAGATGGAATGTGGATCCCGGATGAGAAAGTGGAACGTGGACCCTGGATGAGAATGGGGAATGTGGACCCTGGATGAGAATGTGGAACGTGGACCCTGGATGAGAACATGGAATGTGGATCCCGGATGAGAACGTGGAACGTGGACCCTGGATGAGAATGGGGAATGTGGACCCAGGATGAGAATGTGGAACGTGGACCCTGAATGAGAATGAGAACCCTGGATGAGAATGTGGGCCCTGGATGAGAGTGTGGAATGTGGACCCTAAATTAGAACATTGACCCTGGATGAGAACATTGACCCTGGATTAGAATGTGGAACGTGGACCCTGGATGAGAACATTGACCCTGGATTAGAATGTGGAACGTGGACCCTGGATGAGAACATTGACCCTGGATGAGAATTGAACCCTAGATGAAAACGTGGACGTTGGATGAGAATTGAACCCTGGATGAGAACATTGACGCTGGATTAGAATGTGGAAGGTGGACCCTGGATGAGAACATTGACCCTGGATTAGAATGTGGAACGTGGACCCTGGATGAGAACATTGACCCTGGATTAGAATGTGGAACGTGGACCCTGGATGAGAACATTGACCCTGGATGAGAATTGAACCCTAGATGAAAACGTGGACGTTGGATGAGAATTGAACCCTGGATGAGAACGTGGATCCTGGATGAGAATGTGGAACGTGGACCCTGAATGAGAACGAGAACCCTGGATGAGAATGTGGGCCCTGGATGAGAGTGTGGAATGTGGACCCTAAATTAGAACATTGACCCTGGATGAGAACATTGACCCTGGATTAGAATGTGAACGTGGACCCTGGATGAGAATGTGGAACATGGACACTGGATGAGATTGTGGAACGTGGACCCTGGATGAGAATGTGGGCCCTGGATGAGAATGTGGAACGTCGACCCTGGATGAGAATGTGGAACGTGCACCCTGGATGATAATAAGGACCCTGGATGAGAACATGGAACGTGGATCCCGGATGAGAATGTGGAACGTGGACCCTGGATGAGAAGGTGGAATGTGGACCCTGGATGAGAATGTGGACCCTGAATGAGAACGTGGACCCTGAATGAGAAAGTGGGCCCTGGATGAGAGTGTGGAACGTGGACCCTGCATGAGAACATGGACCCTGGATGAGAACATTGACCCTGGATGAGAATGTGGAACGCGGACCCCGGATGAGAACATTGACTATATGAGAACATAGAACATGGATGAGAACATTGACCGTGGATGAGAATGTGGAACATGGACCCTGGATGAGATTGTGGAACGTGGACCCTGGATGAGAATGTGGGCCCTGGATGAGAGCGTGAACCCTGAATGAGAATGTGGACCCTGGATGAGAATGTGGAACGTGGACCCTGGTTGAGAATGTGGAACGTGCACCCTGGATGAGAATGTGGGCCCTGGATGAGAACATGGAACATGGATCCCAGATGAGAATGTGGAACGTGGACCCTGGATGGGAATGTGGACCCTGGATGAGAATGTGGACCCTGAATGAGAACGTGGACCCTGAATGAGAAAGTGGGCCCTGGATGAGAATGTGGACCCTGAATGAGAACGTGGACCCTGAATGAGAAAGTGGGCCCTGGATGAGAGTGTGGAACGTGGACCCTGCATGAGAACATGGACCTTGGATGAGAACATTGATCCTGGATGAGAACATTGACCCTGGATGAGAATGTGGAACGTGGACCCTGGATGAGAACATTGACCCTGGATGAGAATGTGGAACGTGGACCCTGGATGAAAACATTGACTGGATGAGAACATAGAACATGGATGAGAACATTGACCCTGGATGAGAATGTGGAACATGGACCCTGGATGAGAACATTGACCCTGGATGAGAATGTGGAACGTGGACCCTGGATGAGAACATTGATACTGGATGAGAATGTGGAACATGGACGCAGGATGAGAACATTGACCCTGGATGAGAACATTGACCCTGGATGAGAATGTGGAATGTGGACCCTGGATGAGATTGTGGAACGTGGACCCTGGATGAGAATGTGGACCCTGAATAAGAATGTGGACCCTGTGTGAGAATGTGGAAAGTGGACCCTGTATGAGAACATTGTCCCTGGATGAGAATGAGGAACGTGGACCCTGAATGAAAATGTGGACCCTGGATGAGACTGTGGAACGTGCACCCTGGATGAGAATGTGGGCCCTGGATGAGAAGATGGAACGTGGATCCTGGATGATAATGTTGAACGTAGACCCTGGATGAGAATGTGGAATGTGGACCCTGGATGAGAATGTGGACCCTGAATGAGAACGTTGACCCAGGATGAGAATGTGAACCCTGGATGAGAGTGTGGAACGTGGACTCTGCATGAGAACTTGGACTCTGAATGAGAAAATTGATCCTGGATGAGAATGTGGAACGTGGAACCTGGATGAGATTGTGGAACGTGCACCCTGGATGAGAATGTGGGCCCTGGATGAGAACATGGAAAGTGGATCCCGGATGAGAATGTGGAATGTAGACCCTGGATGAGAATGTGGACCCTGGATGAGAACATGGACCCTGGATGAGAAAGTGGGCCCTGGATGAGAGTGTGGAACTTGGACCTGCATGAGAACGTGGACCCATAATGAGAACATTCACCTGGATGAGGATGTGGAACGTGGACCCTGGATGAGAACATTGACCCTGGATGAGAATATTGACCCTGGATGACAATGTGGAACGTGGACCCAGGATGAGAACATTGACCCTGGATGAGAATGTAGAACGTGAACCCTGGATGAGAACGTTGACCCTGGATGAGAATGTGGAACATGGACCCTGGATGAGAACATTGACCATGGATGAGAATGTGGAACGTGGACCCTGGATGAGAACATTGACCCTGGATGAGAACATTGACACTGGATGTGCGTTGAACCCTGGATGAGAACATGCATCCTGGATGAGAATGTGGAACGTGGACCCTGGATGAGAACATGGACCCTGAATGAAAATGTGGACCCTGGATGAGAATGTGGAACGTGGACCCTGGATGAGAATGTGGGCCCTGGATGAGATCATTGACACTGGATGAGAACATTGACCCTGGATGAGAATGTGGAACGTGGACCCTGGATGAGAACATTGACCCTGGATGAGAATGTGGAACGTGGACCCTGGATGAAAACATTGACTGGATGAGAACATAGAACATGGATGAGAACATTGACCCTGGATGAGAATGTGGAACATGGACCCTGGATGAGAACATTGACCCTGGATGAGAATGTGGAACGTGGACCCTGGATGAGAACATTGATACTGGATGAGAATGTGGAACATGGACGCAGGATGAGAACATTGACCCTGGATGAGAACATTGACCCTGGATGAGAATGTGGAATGTGGACCCTGGATGAGATTGTGGAACGTGGACCCTGGATGAGAATGTGGACCCTGAATAAGAATGTGGACCCTGTGTGAGAATGTGGAAAGTGGACCCTGTATGAGAACATTGCCCCTGGATGAGAATGAGGAACGTGGACCCTGAATGAAAATGTGGACCCTGGATGAGACTGTGGAACGTGCACCCTGGATGAGAATGTGGGCCCTGGATGAGAAGATGGAACGTGGATCCTGGATGATAATGTTGAACGTAGACCCTGGATGAGAATGTGGAATGTGGACCCTGGATGAGAATGTGGACCCTGAATGAGAACGTTGACCCAGGATGAGAATGTGAACCCTGGATGAGAGTGTGGAACGTGGACTCTGCATGAGAACTTGGACTCTGAATGAGAAAATTGATCCTGGATGAGAATGTGGATCCTGGATGAGAATGTGGAACGTGGAACCTGGATGAGATTGTGGAACGTGCACCCTGGATGAGAATGTGGGCCCTGGATGAGAACATGGAAAGTGGATCCCGGATGAGAATGTGGAATGTAGACCCTGGATGAGAATGTGGACCCTGGATGAGAACATGGACCCTGGATGAGAAAGTGGGCCCTGGATGAGAGTGTGGAACTTGGACCTGCATGAGAACGTGGACCCAGAATGAGAACATTCACCTGGATGAGGATGTGGAACGTGGACCCTGGATGAGAACATTGACCCTGGATGAGAATATTGACCCTGGATGACAATGTGGAACGTGGACCCAGGATGAGAACATTGACCCTGGATGAGAATGTAGAACGTGAACCCTGGATGAGAACGTTGACCCTGGATGAGAATGTGGAACATGGACCCTGGATGAGAACATTGACCATGGATGAGAATGTGGAACGTGGACCCTGGATGAGAACATTGACCCAGGATGAGAATATTGACCCTGGATGAGAACATTGACACTGGATGTGAGTTGAACCCTGGATGAGAACATGCATCCTGGATGAGAATGTGGAACGTGGACCCTGGATGAGAACATGGACCCTGAATGAAAATGTGGACCCTGGATGAGAATGTGGAACGTGGACCCTGGATGAGAATGTGGGCCCTGGATGAGATCATTGACACTGGATGAGAACATTGACCCTGGATGAGAATGTGGAACGTGGACCCTGGATGAGAACATTGACCCTGGATGAGAATGTGGAACGTGGACCCTGGATGAAAACATTGACTGGATGAGAACATAGAACATGGATGAGAACATTGACCCTGGATGAGAATGTGGAACATGGACCCTGGATGAGAACATTGACCCTGGATGAGAATGTGGAACGTGGACCCTGGATGAGAACATTGATACTGGATGAGAATGTGGAACATGGACACAGGATGAGAACATTGACCCTGGATGAGAACATTGACCCTGGATGAGAATGTGGAATGTGGACCCTGGATGAGATTGTGGAACGTGGACCCTGGATGAGAATGTGGACCCTGAATAAGAATGTGGACCCTGTGTGAGAATGTGGAAAGTGGACCCTGTATGAGAACATTGCCCCTGGATGAGAATGAGGAACGTGGACCCTGAATGAAAATGTGGACCCTGGATGAGACTGTGGAACGTGCACCCTGGATGAGAATGTGGGCCCTGGATGAGAAGATGGAACGTGGATCCTGGATGATAATGTTGAACGTAGACCCTGGATGAGAATGTGGAATGTGGACCCTGGATGAGTATGTGGACCCTGAATGAGAACGTTGACCCAGGATGAGAATGTGAACCCTGGATGAGAGTGTGGAACGTGGACTCTGCATGAGAACTTGGACTCTGAATGAGAAAATTGATCCTGGATGAGAATGTGGAACGTGGAACCTGGATGAGATTGTGGAACGTGCACCCTGGATGAGAATGTGGGCCCTGGATGAGAACATGGAAAGTGGATCCCGGATGAGAATGTGGAATGTAGACCCTGGATGAGAATGTGGACCCTGGATGAGAACGTGGACCCTGGATGAGAAAGTGGGCCCTGGATGAGAGTGTGGAACTTGGACCTGCATGAGAACGTGGACCCAGAATGAGAACATTCACCTGGATGAGGATGTGGAACGTGGACCCTGGATGAGAACATTGACCCTGGATGAGAATATTGACCCTGGATGACAATGTGGAACGTGGACCCAGGATGAGAACATTGACCCTGGATGAGAATGTAGAACGTGAACCCTGGATGAGAACGTTGACCCTGGATGAGAATGTGGAACATGGACCCTGGATGAGAACATTGACCATGGATGAGAATGTGGAACGTGGACCCTGGATGAGAACATTGACCCTGGATGAGAATATTGACCCTGGATGAGAACATTGACACTGGATGTGAGTTGAACCCTGGATAAGAACATGCATCCTGGATGAGAATGTGGAACGTGGACCCTGGATGAGAACATGGACCCTGAATGAAAATGTGGACCCTGGATGAGAATGTGGAACGTGGATCCTGGATGAGAATGTGGGCCCTGGATGAGATCATTGACACTGGATGAGAACATTGACCCTGGATGAGAATGTGGAACGTGGACCCTGGATGAGAACATTGACCCTGGATGAGAATGTGGAACGTGGACCCTGGATGAAAACATTGACTGGATGAGAACATAGAACATGGATGAGAACATTGACCCTGAATGAGAATGTGGAACATGGACCCTGGATGAGAACATTGACCCTGGATGAGAATGTGGAACGTGGACCCTGGATGAGAACATTGATACTGGATGAGAATGTGGAACATGGTCGCAGGATGAGAACATTGACCCTGGATGAGAACATTGACCCTGGATGAGAATGTGGAATGTGGACCCTGGATGAGATTGTGGAACGTGGACCCTGGATGAGAATGTGGACCCTGAATAAGAATGTGGACCCTGTGTGAGAATGTGGAAAGTGGACCCTGTATGAGAACATTGCCCCTGGATGAGAATGAGGAACGTGGACCCTGAATGAAAATGTGGACCCTGGATGAGACTGTGGAACGTGCACCCTGGATGAGAATGTGGGCCCTGGATGAGAAGATGGAACGTGGATCCTGGATGATAATGTTGAACGTAGACCCTGGATGAGAATGTGGAATGTGGACCCTGGATGAGAATGTGGACCCTGAATGAGAACGTTGACCCAGGATGAGAATGTGAACCCTGGATGAGAGTGTGGAACGTGGACTCTGCATGAGAACTTGGACTCTGAATGAGAAAATTGATCCTGGATGAGAATGTGGAACGTGGAACCTGGATGAGATTGTGGAACGTGCACCCTGGATGTGAATGTGGGCCCTGGATGAGAACATGGAAAGTGGATCCCGGATGAGAATGTGGAATGTAGACCCTGGATGAGAATGTGGACCCTGGATGAGAACGTGGACCCTGGATGAGAAAGTGGGCCCTGGATGAGAGTGTGGAACTTGGACCTGCATGAGAACGTGGACCCAGAATGAGAACATTCACCTGGATGAGGATGTGGAACGTGGACCCTGGATGAGAACATTGACCCTGGATGAGAATATTGACCCTGGATGACAATGTGGAACGTGGACCCAGGATGAGAACATTGACCCTGGATGAGAATGTAGAACGTGAACCCTGGATGAGAACGTTGACCCTGGATGAGAACGTTGACCCTGGATGAGAATGTGGAACATGGACCCTGGATGAGAACATTGACCATGGATGAGAATGTGGAACGTGGACCCTGGATGAGAACATTGACCCTGGATGAGAACATTGACACTGGATGTGAGTTGAACCCTGGATAAGAACATGCATCCTGGATCAGAATGTGGAACGTGGACCCTGGATGAGAACATGGACCCTGAATGAAAATGTGGACCCTGGATGAGAATGTGGAACGTGGACCCTGGATGAGAATGTGGGCCCTAGATGAGATCATTGACACTGGATGAGAACATTGACCCTGGATGAGAATGTGGAACGTGGACCCTGGATGAGAACATTGACCCTGGATGAGAATGTGGAACGTGGACCCTGGATGAAAACATTGACTGGATGAGAACATAGAACATGGATGAGAACATTGACCCTGGATGAGAATGTGGAACATGGACCCTGGATGAGAACATTGACCCTGGATTAGAATGTGGAACGTGGACCCTGGATGAGAACATTGACCCTGGATTAGAATGTGGAACGTGGACCCTGAATGAGAGCATTGACCCTGGATCAGAATGTGGAACGTGGACCCTGGATGAGAACATTGACCCTGGATGAGAATTGAACCCTAGATGAAAACGTGGACGTTGGATGAGAATTGAACCCTGGATGAGAACGTGGATCCTGGATGAGAATGTGGAACGTGGACCCTGAATGAGAACGAGAACCCTGGATGAGAATGTGGGCCCTGGATGAGAGTGTGGAACGTGATCCCTGAATTAGAACATTGACCCTGGATGAGAACATTGACCCTGGATTAGAATGTGGAACGTGGACCCTGGATGAGAACATTGACCCTGGATTAGAATGTGGAACGTGGACCCTGGATGAGAACATTGACCCTGGATGAGAATTTAACCCTAGATGAAAACGTGGACGTTGGATGAGAATTGAACCCTGGATGAGAACGTGGATCCTGGATGAGAATGTGGAACGTGGACCCTGAATGAGAACGAGAACCCTGGATGAGAATGTGGGCCCTGGATGAGAGTGTGGAACGTGGACCCTGAATTAGAAATTTGACCCTGGATGAGAACATTGACCCTGGATTAGAATGTGGAACGTGGACCCTGGATGAGAACATTGACCCTGGATTAGAATGTGGAACGTGGACCCTGGATGAGAACATTGACCCTGGATTAGAATGTGGAACATGGACCCTGGAAGAGAACATTGACCCTGGATGAGAATTGAACCCTAGATGAAAACGTGGACGTTGGATGAGAATTGAACCCTGGATGAGAATGTGGATCCTGGATGAGAATGTGGAACGTGGACCCTGAATGAGAACGAGAACCCTGGATGACAATGTGGGCCCTGGATGAGAATGTGGAACATGGACCCTGGATGAGGACATTGACCCTGGCTGAGAATGTGGAACGTGGACCCTGGATCAGAACATGGACCCTGGATGAGAATGTAGAACGTGAACCCTGGATGAGAACGTTGACCCTGGATGAGAATGTGGAACATGGACCCTGGATGAGAACATTGACCATGGATGAGAATGTGGAACGTGGACCCTGGATGAGAACATTGACCCTGGATGACAATATAGACCCTGGATGAGAACATTGACACTGGATGTGAGTTGAACCCTGGATGAGAACATGCATCCTGGATGAGAATGTGGAACGTGGACCCTGGATGAGAACATGGACCCTGAATGAAAATGTGGACCCTGGATGAGAATGTGGAACGTGGACCCTGGATGAGAATGTGGGCCCTGGATGAGATCATTGACACTGGATGAGAACATTGACCCTGGATGAGAATGTGGAACGTGGACCCTGGATGAGAACATTGACCCTGGCTGAGAATTGAACCCTAGATGAAAACGTGGACGTTGGATGAGAATTGAACCCTGGATGAGAACGTGGATCCTGGATAAGAATGTGGAACGTGGACACTGAATGAGAACGAGAACCCTGGATGAGAATGTGGGCCCTGGATGAGAGTGTGGAACGTGGACCCTGAATTAGAACATTGACCCTGGATGAGAACATTGACCCTGGATTAGAATGTGGAACGTGGACCCTGGATGAGAACATTGACCCTGGATTAGAATGTGGAACGTGGACCCTGGATGAGAACATTGACCCTGGATGAGAATTGAACCCTAGATGAAAACGTGGACGTTGGATGAGAATTGAACCCTGGATGAGAACGTGGATCCTGGATGAGAATGTGGAACGTGGACCCTGAATGAGAACGAGAACCCTGGATGAGAATGTGGGCCCTGGATGAGAGTGTGGAATGTGGACCCTAAATTAGAACATTGACCCTGGATGAGAACATTGACCCTGGATTAGAATGTGGAACGTGGACCCTGGATGAGAACATTGACACTGGATTAGAATGTGGAACGTGGACCCTGGATGAGAGCATTGACCCTGGATGAGAATTGAACCCTAGATGAAAACGTGGACGTTGGATGAGAATTGAACCCTGGATGAGAACATTGACCCTGGATTAGAATGTGGAACGTGGACCCTGGATGAGAACATTGACCCTGGATTAGAATGTGGAACGTGGACCCTGGATGAGAACATTGACCCTGGATTAGAATGTGGAACGTGGACCCTGGATGAGAACATTGACCCTGGATGAGAATTGAACCCTAGATGAAAACGTGGACATTGGATGAGAATTGAACCCTGGATGAGAACGTGGATCCTGGATGAGAATGTGGAACGTGGACCCTGAATGAGAACATTGACCCTGGATGAGAACATTGACCCTGGATTAGAATGTGGAACGTGGACCCTGGATGAGAACATTGACCCTGGATGAGAATTGAACCCTAGATGAAAACGTGGACGTTGGATGATAATTGAACCCTGGATGAGAACATGGACCCTGAATGAGAAAGTGGGCCCTGGATGAGAGTGTGGAACGTGGACCCTGCATGAGAACATGGACCTTGGATGAGAACATTGATCCTGGATGAGAACATTGACCCTGGATGAGAATGTGGAACGTGGACCCTGGATGAGAACATTGACCCTGGATGAGAATGTGGATCGTGGACCCTGGATGAAAACATTGACTGGATGAGAACATAGAACATGGATGAGAACATTGACCCTGGATGAGAATGTGGAACATGGACCCTGGATGAGAACATTGACCCTGGATGAGAATGTGGAACGTGGACCCTGGATGAGAACATTGATACTGGATGAGAATGTGGAACATGGACGCAGGATGAGAACATTGACCCTGGATGAGAACATTGACCCTGGATGAGAATGTGGAATGTGGACCCTGGATGAGATTGTGGAACGTGGACCCTGGATGAGAATGTGGACCCTGAATAAGAATGTGGACCCTGTGTGAGAATGTGGAAAGTGGACCCTGTATGAGAACATTGCCCCTGGATGAGAATGAGGAACGTGGACCCTGAATGAAAATGTGGACCCTGGATGAGACTGTGGAACGTGCACCCTGGATGAGAATGTGGGCCCTGGATGAGAAGATGGAACGTGGATCCTGGATGATAATGTTGAACGTAGACCCTGGATGAGAATGTGGAATGTGGACCCTGGATGAGAATGTGGACCCTGAATGAGAACGTTGACCCAGGATGAGAATGTGAACCCTGGATGAGAGTGTGGAACGTGGACTCTGCATGAGAACTTGGACTCTGAATGAGAAAATTGATCCTGGATGAGAATGTGGATCCTGGATGAGAATGTGGAACGTGGAACCTGGATGAGATTGTGGAACGTGCACCCTGGATGAGAATGTGGGCCCTGGATGAGAACATGGAAAGTGGATCCCGGATGAGAATGTGGAATGTAGACCCTGGATGAGAATGTGGACCCTGGATGAGAACATGGACCCTGGATGAGAAAGTGGGCCCTGGATGAGAGTGTGGAACTTGGACCTGCATGAGAACGTGGACCCAGAATGAGAACATTCACCTGGATGAGGATGTGGAACGTGGACCCTGGATGAGAACATTGACCCTGGATGAGAATATTGACCCTGGATGACAATGTGGAACGTGGACCCAGGATGAGAACATTGACCCTGGATGAGAATGTAGAACGTGAACCCTGGATGAGAACGTTGACCCTGGATGAGAATGTGGAACATGGACCCTGGATGAGAACATTGACCATGGATGAGAATGTGGAACGTGGACCCTGGATGAGAACATTGACCCAGGATGAGAATATTGACCCTGGATGAGAACATTGACACTGGATGTGAGTTGAACCCTGGATGAGAACATGCATCCTGGATGAGAATGTGGAACGTGGACCCTGGATGAGAACATGGACCCTGAATGAAAATGTGGACCCTGGATGAGAATGTGGAACGTGGACCCTGGATGAGAATGTGGGCCCTGGATGAGATCATTGACACTGGATGAGAACATTGACCCTGGATGAGAATGTGGAACGTGGACCCTGGATGAGAACATTGACCCTGGATGAGAATGTGGAACGTGGACCCTGGATGAAAACATTGACTGGATGAGAACATAGAACATGGATGAGAACATTGACCCTGGATGAGAATGTGGAACATGGACCCTGGATGAGAACATTGACCCTGGATGAGAATGTGGAACGTGGACCCTGGATGAGAACATTGATACTGGATGAGAATGTGGAACATGGACGCAGGATGAGAACATTGACCCTGGATGAGAACATTGACCCTGGATGAGAATGTGGAATGTGGACCCTGGATGAGATTGTGGAACGTGGACCCTGGATGAGAATGTGGACCCTGAATAAGAATGTGGACCCTGTGTGAGAATGTGGAAAGTGGACCCTGTATGAGAACATTGCCCCTGGATGAGAATGAGGAACGTGGACCCTGAATGAAAATGTGGACCCTGGATGAGACTGTGGAACGTGCACCCTGGATGAGAATGTGGGCCCTGGATGAGAAGATGGAACGTGGATCCTGGATGATAATGTTGAACGTAGACCCTGGATGAGAATGTGGAATGTGGACCCTGGATGAGTATGTGGACCCTGAATGAGAACGTTGACCCAGGATGAGAATGTGAACCCTGGATGAGAGTGTGGAACGTGGACTCTGCATGAGAACTTGGACTCTGAATGAGAAAATTGATCCTGGATGAGAATGTGGAACGTGGAACCTGGATGAGATTGTGGAACGTGCACCCTGGATGAGAATGTGGGCCCTGGATGAGAACATGGAAAGTGGATCCCGGATGAGAATGTGGAATGTAGACCCTGGATGAGAATGTGGACCCTGGATGAGAACGTGGACCCTGGATGAGAAAGTGGGCCCTGGATGAGAGTGTGGAACTTGGACCTGCATGAGAACGTGGACCCAGAATGAGAACATTCACCTGGATGAGGATGTGGAACGTGGACCCTGGATGAGAACATTGACCCTGGATGAGAATATTGACCCTGGATGACAAAGTGGAACGTGGACCCAGGATGAGAACATTGACCCTGGATGAGAATGTAGAACGTGAACCCTGGATGAGAACGTTGACCCTGGATGAGAACGTTGACCCTGGATGAGAATGTGGAACATGGACCCTGGATGAGAACATTGACCATGGATGAGAATGTGGAACGTGGACCCTGGATGAGAACATTGACCCTGGATGAGAATATTGACCCTGGATGAGAACATTGACACTGGATGTGAGTTGAACCCTGGATAAGAACATGCATCCTGGATGAGAATGTGGAACGTGGACCCTGGATGAGAACATGGACCCTGAATGAAAATGTGGACCCTGGATGAGAATGTGGAACGTGGATCCTGGATGAGAATGTGGGCCCTGGATGAGATCATTGACACTGGATGAGAACATTGACCCTGGATGAGAATGTGGAACGTGGACCCTGGATGAGAACATTGACCCTGGATGAGAATGTGGAACGTGGACCCTGGATGAAAACATTGACTGGATGAGAACATAGAACATGGATGAGAACATTGACCCTGAATGAGAATGTGGAACATGGACCCTGGATGAGAACATTGACCCTGGATGAGAATGTGGAACGTGGACCCTGGATGAGAACATTGATACTGGATGAGAATGTGGAACATGGTCGCAGGATGAGAACATTGACCCTGGATGAGAACATTGACCCTGGATGAGAATGTGGAATGTGGACCCTGGATGAGATTGTGGAACGTGGACCCTGGATGAGAATGTGGACCCTGAATAAGAATGTGGACCCTGTGTGAGAATGTGGAAAGTGGACCCTGTATGAGAACATTGCCCCTGGATGAGAATGAGGAACGTGGACCCTGAATGAAAATGTGGACCCTGGATGAGACTGTGGAACGTGCACCCTGGATGAGAATGTGGGCCCTGGATGAGAAGATGGAACGTGGATCCTGGATGATAATGTTGAACGTAGACCCTGGATGAGAATGTGGAATGTGGACCCTGGATGAGAATGTGGACCCTGAATGAGAACGTTGACCCAGGATGAGAATGTGAACCCTGGATGAGAGTGTGGAACGTGGACTCTGCATGAGAACTTGGACTCTGAATGAGAAAATTGATCCTGGATGAGAATGTGGAACGTGGAACCTGGATGAGATTGTGGAACGTGCACCCTGGATGAGAATGTGGGCCCTGGATGAGAACATGGAAAGTGGATCCCGGATGAGAATGTGGAATGTAGACCCTGGATGAGAATGTGGACCCTGGATGAGAACGTGGACCCTGGATGAGAAAGTGGGCCCTGGATGAGAGTGTGGAACTTGGACCTGCATGAGAACGTGGACCCAGAATGAGAACATTCACCTGGATGAGGATGTGGAACGTGGACCCTGGATGAGAACATTGACCCTGGATGAGAATATTGACCCTGGATGACAATGTGGAACGTGGACCCAGGATGAGAACATTGACCCTGGATGAGAATGTAGAACGTGAACCCTGGATGAGAACGTTGACCCTGGATGAGAACGTTGACCCTGGATGAGAATGTGGAACATGGACCCTGGATGAGAACATTGACCATGGATGAGAATGTGGAACGTGGACCCTGGATGAGAACATTGACCCTGGATGAGAACATTGACACTGGATGTGAGTTGAACCCTGGATAAGAACATGCATCCTGGATCAGAATGTGGAACGTGGACCCTGGATGAGAACATGGACCCTGAATGAAAATGTGGACCCTGGATGAGAATGTGGAACGTGGACCCTGGATGAGAATGTGGGCCCTGGATGAGATCATTGACACTGGATGAGAACATTGACCCTGGATGAGAATGTGGAACGTGGACCCTGGATGAGAACATTGACCCTGGATGAGAATGTGGAACGTGGACCCTGGATGAAAACATTGACTGGATGAGAACATAGAACATGGATGAGAACATTGACCCTGGATGAGAATGTGGAACATGGACCCTGGATGAGAACATTGACCCTGGATTAGAATGTGGAACGTGGACCCTGGATGAGAACATTGACCCTGGATTAGAATGTGGAACGTGGACCCTGAATGAGAGCATTGACCCTGGATCAGAATGTGGAACGTGGACCCTGGATGAGAACATTGACCCTGGATGAGAATTGAACCCTAGATGAAAACGTGGACGTTGGATGAGAATTGAACCCTGGATGAGAACGTGGATCCTGGATGAGAATGTGGAACGTGGACCCTGAATGAGAACGAGAACCCTGGATGAGAATGTGGGCCCTGGATGAGAGTGTGGTACGTGATCCCTGAATTAGAACATTGACCCTGGATGAGAACATTGACCCTGGATTAGAATGTGGAACGTGGACCCTGGATGAGAACATTGACCCTGGATTAGAATGTGGAACGTGGACCCTGGATGAGAACATTGACCCTGGATGAGAATTTAACCCTAGATGAAAACGTGGACGTTGGATGAGAATTGAACCCTGGATGAGAACGTGGATCCTGGATGAGAATGTGGAACGTGGACCCTGAATGAGAACGAGAACCCTGGATGAGAATGTGGGCCCTGGATGAGAGTGTGGAACGTGGACCCTGAATTAGAAATTTGACCCTGGATGAGAACATTGACCCTGGATTAGAATGTGGAACGTGGACCCTGGATGAGAACATTGACCCTGGATTAGAATGTGGAACGTGGACCCTGGATGAGAACATTGACCCTGGATTAGAATGTGGAACATGGACCCTGGAAGAGAACATTGACCCTGGATGAGAATTGAACCCTAGATGAAAACGTGGACGTTGGATGAGAATTGAACCCTGGATGAGAATGTGGATCCTGGATGAGAATGTGGAACGTGGACCCTGAATGAGAACGAGAACCCTGGATGACAATGTGGGCCTTGGATGAGAATGTGGAACATGGACCCTGGATGAGGACATTGACCCTGGCTGAGAATGTGGAACGTGGACCCTGGATCAGAACATGGACCCTGGATGAGAATGTGGAACAGGGACCCTGGATGAGAACATTGACCCTGGAAGAGAATATTGACCTTGGATGAGAACATTGACCCAGAATGAGAACATTGACCCTGGATGAGAACATTGACCCTGGATGAGAATATTGACCCTGGATGAGAATGTGGAACATGGACCCAGGATGAGAACACTGACCCTGCATGAGAATGTGGAACGTGGACCCTGGATGAGAAAATTGATGCTGGATGAGAATGTGGAACTTGGACCCTGGATGAGAACATTGACCCTGGATGAGAATATTGACCCTGGATGAGAATGTGGAACGAGGACCCAGGATGAGAACATAGACCCTGGATGAGAATGTGGAACATGGACCCTGGATGAGAACATTGACCCTGGATTAGAATGTGGAACGTGGACCCTGGATGAGAACATTGACCCTGGATGAGAATATTGACCCTGGATGAGAATGTGGAACATGGACCCAGGATGAGAACATTGACCCTGGATGAGAATGTGGAACGTGGACCCTGGATGAGAACATTGACCCTGGCTGAGAATGTGGAACATGGACCCTGGATGGGAACATTGACCCTGGAAGAGAATGTGGAACGTGGATCCTGGATGAGAACATTGACCCTGGATGAGAATGTGGAACGTGGACCCAGGATGAGAACATTGACCCTGGATGAGAATGTGGGCCCTGGATGAGAACAAGGAACGTGGATCCCGGATGAGAATGTGGAACGTGGACCTTGGATGAGAATGGGGTATGTGGACCCTGGATGAGAATGTGGGCCCTGGATGAGAAGATGGAATGTGGATCCCGGATGAGAAAGTGGAACGTGGACCCTGGATGAGAATGGGGAATGTGGACCCTGGATGAGAATGTGGAACGTGGACCCTGGATGAGAATGTGGAACGTGGACCCTGGATGAGAATGGGGAATGTGGACCCTGGATGAGAATATTGACCCTGGATGAGAACATTGACACTGGATGTGAATTGATCCCTGGATGAGAACGTGCATCCTGGATGAGAATGTGGAACGTGGATGAGAATGTAGACCCTAAATGAGAACGTGGACCCTGGATGAGAATGTGGAATGTGGACCCTGGATGAGAATGTGGAATGTTGACCCTGGATGAGAATGTGGAATGTGGACCCTGGATGAGAATGTGCAATGTGGGCCCTGGATGCGCACGTGGACCCTGGATGAAAATGTGGGTCCTGGATGAGAATGTGGACCCTGGATGAGAACTGAACCCTTGGTGAGAATGTGGACCCTGGGTGAGAATCTGGACACTGAATGAGAACGTGGACCCTGAATGAGAACGTGGAACCTGCATGAGAATGTGGACCCTGAATGAGAACTGAACCCTGGATGAGAACGTCGACCCTGGATGAGAACATTAACCCTGGAAGAGAACATTGACCCTGGATGAGAATGTGGAACATGGACCCTGGATGAGAATGTGGAACAAGGACCCTGGCTGAAAACATTGACCCTGGATGAGAACATTGACCCTGGATGAGAATGTGGAATGTGGACCCTGGATGAGAATGTGGACCCTGAATGAGAACGTTGACCCAGGATGAGAATGTGAACCCTGGATGAGAGTGTGGAACGTGGACTCTGCATGAGAACTTGGACTCTGAATGAGAAAATTGATCCTGGATGAGAATGTGGATCCTGGATGAGAATGTGGAACGTGGAACCTGGATGAGATTGTGGAACGTGCACCCTGGATGAGAATGTGGGCCCTGGATGAGAACATGGAACGTGGATCCCGGATGAGAATGTGGAATGTAGACCCTGGATGAGAATGTGGACCCTGAATGAGAACGTGGACCCTGGATGAGAAAGTGGGCCCTGGATGAGAGTGTGGAACTTGGACCTGCATGAGAACGTGGACCCGGAATGAGAACATTCACCTGGATGAGGATGTGGAACGTGGACCCTAGATGAGAACATTGACCCTGGATGAGAACATTGACCCTGGATGAGAATATTGACCCTGGATGAGAATGTGGAACATGGACCCTGGATGAGAAAATTGACACTGGATGTGAATTGAACCCTGGATGAGAACATGCATCCTGGAGGAGAATGTGGAACGTGGACCCTGAATGAGATTGTGGAACGTGGACACTGGATGAGAATGTGGGCCCTGGATGAGAACATGGACCCTGAATGAAAATGTGGACCCTGGATGAGAATGTGGAACGTGGACCCTGGATGAGAACATTGACCCTGGATTAGAATGTGGAACGTGGACCCTGGATGAGAACATTGACCCTGGATTAGAATGTGGAACGTGGAACCTGGATGAGAACATTGACCCTGGATGAGAATTGAACCCTAGATGAAAACGTGGACGTTGGATGAGAATTGAACCCTGGATGAGAACGTGGATCCTGGATGAGAATGTGGAACGTGGACCCTGAATGAGAACATTGACCCTGGATGAGAACATTGACCCTGGATGAGAATTGAACCCTGGATGAGAACATGGATCCTGGATGAGAATGTGGAATGTGGACCCTGAATGAGAACGAGAACCCTGGATGAGAATGTGGGCCCTGGATGAGAATGTGGAACATGGACCCTGGATGAGAACATTGACCCTGGATTAGAATGTGGAACGTGGACCCTGGATGAGAACATTGACCCTGGATGAGAATGTGGAACATGGACCCTGGATGAGAACATTGACCCTGGAAGAGAATGTGGAACGTGGATCCTGGATGAGAATGTGGAACGTGGACCCAGGATGAGAACATTGACCCTGGATGAGAATGTGGAATGTGGATCCCGGATGAGAATGTGGAACGTGGACCCTGGATGAGAATGGGGAATGTGGACCCAGGATGAGAATGTGGAACGTGGACCCTGGATGAGAATGGGGAATGTGGACCCTGGATGAGAATATTGACCCTGGATGAGAACATTGACACTGGATGTGAATTGATCCCTGGATGAGAACGTGCATCCTGGATGAGAATGTGGAACGTGGATGAGAATGTAGACCCTAAATGAGAACGTGGACCCTGGATGAGAATGTGGAATGTGGACCCTGGATGAGAATGTGGAATGTTGACCCTGGATGAGAATGTGGAATGTGGACCCTGGATGCGCACGTGGACCCTGGATGAAAATGTGGGTCCTGGATGAGAATGTGGACCCTGGATGAGAATTGAACCCTTGGTGAGAATGTGGACCATGGGTGAGAATCTGGACACTGAATGAGAACGTGGACCCTGAATGAGAACGTGGAACCTGCATGAGAATGTGGACCCTGAATGAGAACTGAACCCTGGTAGAGAACGTCGACCCTGGATGAGAACATTAACCCTGGAAGAGAACATTGACCCTGGATGAGAATGTGGAACATGGACCCTGGATGAGAATGTGGAACATGGACCCTGGCTGAAAACATTGACCCTGGATGAGAACATTGACCCTGGATGAGAATGTGGAATGTGGACCCTGGATGAGAATGTGGACCCTGAATGAGAACGTTGACCCAGGATGAGAATGTGAACCCTGGATGAGAGTGTGGAACGTGGACTCTGCATGAGAACTTGGACTCTGAATGAGAAAATTGATCCTGGATGAGAATGTGGATCCTGGATGAGAATGTGGAACGTGGAACCTGGATGAGATTGTGGAACGTGCACCCTGGATGAGAATGTGGGCCCTGGATGAGAACATGGAACGTGGATCCCGGATGAGAATGTGGAATGTAGACCCTGGATAAGAATGTGGACCCTGAATGAGAACGTGGACCCTGGATGAGAAAGTGGGCCCTGGATGAGAGTGTGGAACTTGGACCTGCATGAGAACGTGGACCCGGAATGAGAACATTCACCTGGATGAGGATGTGGAACGTGGACCCTAGATGAGAACATTGACCCTGGATGAGAATATTGACCCTGGATGAGAATGTGGAACATGGACCCTGGATGAGAACATTGACACTGGATGTGAATTGAACCCTGGATGAGAACATGCATCCTGGAGGAGAATGTGGAACGTGGACCCTGAATGAGATTGTGGAACGTGGACCCTGGATGAGAATGTGGGCCCTGGATGAGAACATTGACCCTGGATGAGAATATTGACCCTGGATGACAATGTGGAACGTGGACCCAGGATGAGAACATTGACCCTGGATGAGAATGTAGAACGTGAACCCTGGATGAGAACGTTGACCCTGGATGAGAACGTTGACCCTGGATGAGAATGTGGAACATGGACCCTGGATGAGAACATTGACCATGGATGAGAATGTGGAACGTGGACCCTGGATGAGAACATTGACCCTGGATGAGAACATTGACACTGGATGTGAGTTGAACCCTGGATAAGAACATGCATCCTGGATGAGAATGTGGAACGTGGACCCTGGATGAGAACATGGACCCTGAATGAAAATGTGGACCCTGGATGAGAATGTGGAACGTGGACCCTGGATGAGAACATTGACCCTGGATGAGAATGTGGAACGTGGACCCTGGATGAAAACATTGACTGGATGAGAACATAGAACATGGATGAGAACATTGACCCTGGATGAGAATGTGGAACATGGACCCTGGATGAGAACATTGACCCTGGATGAGAATGTGGAACGTGGACCCTGGATGAGAACATTGATACTGGATGAGAATGTGGAACATGGACGCAGGATGAGAACATTGACCCTGGATGAGAACATTGACCCTGGATGAGAATGTGGAATGTGGACCCTGGATGAGATTGTGGAACGTGGACCCTGGATGAGAATGTGGACCCTGAATAAGAATGTGGACCCTGTCTGAGAATGTGGAAAGTGGACCCTGTATGAGAACATTGCCCCTGGATGAGAATGAGGACCCTGGATGAGACTGTGGAACGTGCACCCTGGATGAGAATGTGGGCCCTGGATGAGAAGATGGAACGTGGATCCTGGATGATAATGTTGAACGTAGACCCTGGATGAGAATGTGGAATGTGGACCCTGGATGAGAATGTGGACCCTGAATGAGAACGTTGACCCAGGATGAGAATGTGAACCCTGGATGAGAGTGTGGAACGTGGATCCTGGATGATAATGTTGAACGTAGACCCTGGATGAGAATGTGGAATGTGGACTCTGCATGAGAACTTGGACTCTGAATGAGAAAATTGATCCTGGATGACAATGTGGAACGTGGAACCTGGATGAGATTGTGGAACGTGCACCCTGGATGAGAATGTGGGCCCTGGATGAGAACATGTAAAGTGGATCCCTGATGAGAATGTGGAATGTAGACCCTGGATGAGAATGTGGACCCTGGATGAGAACGTGGACCCTGGATGAGAAAGTGGGCCCTGGATGAGAGTGTGGAACTTGGACCTGCATGAGAACGTGGACCCAGAATGAGAACATTCACCTGGATGAGGATGTGGAACGTGGACCCTGGATGAGAACATTGACCCTGGATGAGAATATTGACCCTGGATGACAATGTGGAACGTGGACCCAGAATGAGAACATTGACCCTGGATGAGAATGTAGAACGTGAACCCTGGATGAGAACGTTGACCCTGGATGAGAATGTGGAACATGGACCCTGGATGAGAACATTGACCATGGATGAGAATGTGGAACGTGGACCCTGGATGAGAACATTGACCCTGGATGACAATATTGACCCTGGATGAGAACATTGACACTGGATGTGAGTTGAACCCTGGATGAGAACATGCATCCTGGATGAGAATGTGGAACATGGACCCTGGATGAGAACATGGACCCTGAATGAAAATGTGGACCCTGGATGAGAATGTGGAACGTGGACCCTGGATGAGAATGTGGGCCCTGGATGAGATCATTGACACTGGATGAGAACATTGACCCTGGATGAGAATGTGGAACGTGGACCCTGGATGAGAACATTGACCCTGGCTGAGAATTGAACCCTAGATGAAAACGTGGACGTTGGATGAGAATTGAACCCTGGATGAGAACGTGGATCCTGGATAAGAATGTGGAACGTGGACACTGAATGAGAACGAGAACCCTGGATGAGAATGTGGGCCCTGGATGAGAGTGTGGAACGTGGACCCTGAATTAGAACATTGACCCTGGATGAGAACATTGACCCTGGATTAGAATGTGGAACGTGGACCCTGGATGAGAACATTGACGCTGGATTAGAATGTGGAACGTGGACCCTGGATGAGAACATTGACCCTGGATGAGAATTGAACCCTAGATGAAAACGTGGACGTTGGATGAGAATTGAACCCTGGATGAGAACGTGGATCCTGGATGAGAATGTGGAACGTGGACCCTGAATGAGAACGAGAACCCTGGATGAGAATGTGGGCCCTGGATGAGAGTGTGGAATGTGGACCCTAAATTAGAACATTGACCCTGGATGAGAACATTGACCCTGGATTAGAATGTGGAACGTGGACCCTGGATGAGAACATTGACACTGGATTAGAATGTGGAACGTGGACCCTGGATGAGAACATTGACCCTGGATGAGAATTGAACCCTAGATGAAAACGTGGACGTTGGATGAGAATTGAACCCTGGATGAGAACATTGACCCTGGATTAGAATGTGGAACGTGGACCCTGGATGAGAACATTGACCCTGGATTAGAATGTGGAACGTGGACCCTGGATGAGAACATTGACCCTGGATTAGAATGTGGAACGTGGAACCTGGATGAGAACATTGACCCTGGATGAGAATTGAACCCTAGATGAAAACGTGGACGTTGGATGAGAATTGAACCCTGGATGAGAACGTGGATCCTGGATGAGAATGTGGAACGTGGACCCTGAATGAGAACATTGACCCTGGATGAGAACATTGACCCTGGATGAGAATTGAACCCTAGATGAAAACGTGGACGTTGGATGAGAATTGAACCCTGGATGAGAACATGGATCCTGGATGAGAATGTGGAATGTGGACCCTGAATGAGAACGAGAACCCTGGATGAGAATGTGGGCCCTGGATGAGAATGTGGAACATGGACCCTGGATGAGAACATTGACCCTGGATTAGAATGTGGAACGTGGACCCTGGATGAGAACATTGACCCTGGATGAGAATGTGGAACATGGACCCTGGATGAGAACATTGACCCTGGAAGAGAATGTGGAACGTGGATCCTGGATGAGAATGTGGAACGTGGACCCAGGATGAGAACATTGACCCTGGATGAGAATGTGGAATGTGGATCCCGGATGAGAATGTGGAACGTGGACCCTGGATGAGAATGGGGAATGTGGACCCAGGATGAGAATGTGGAACGTGGACCCTGGATGAGAATGGGGAATGTGGACCCTGGATGAGAATATTGACCCTGGATGAGAACATTGACACTGGATGTGAATTGATCCCTGGATGAGAACGTGCATCCTGGATGAGAATGTGGAACGTGGATGCGCACGTGGACCCTAAATGAGAATGTGGGTCCTGGATGAGAATGTGGACCCTGGATGAGAATTGAACCCTTGGTGAGAATGTGGACCTTGGGTGAGAATCTGGACACTGAATGAGAACGTGGACCCTGAATGAGAACGTGGAACCTGCATGAGAATGTGGACCCTGAATGAGAACTGAACCCTGGTAGAGAACGTCGACCCTGGATGAGAACATTAACCCTGGAAGAGAACATTGACCCTGGATGAGAATGTGGAACATGGACCCTGGATGAGAATGTGGAACATGGACCCTGGCTGAAAACATTGACCCTGGATGAGAACATTGACCCTGGATGAGAATGTGGAATGTGGACCCTGGATGAGAATGTGGACCCTGAATGAGAACGTTGACCCAGGATGAGAATGTGAACCCTGGATGAGAGTGTGGAACGTGGACTCTGCATGAGAACTTGGACTCTGAATGAGAAAATTGATCCTGGATGAGAATGTGGATCCTGGATGAGAATGTGGAACGTGGAACCTGGATGAGATTGTGGAACGTGCACCCTGGATGAGAATGTGGGCCCTGGATGAGAACATGGAACGTGGATCCCGGATGAGAATGTGGAATGTAGACCCTGGATAAGAATGTGGACCCTGAATGAGAACGTGGACCCTGGATGAGAAAGTGGGCCCTGGATGAGAGTGTGGAACTTGGACCTGCATGAGAACGTGGACCCGGAATGAGAACATTCACCTGGATGAGGATGTGGAACGTGGACCCTAGATGAGAACATTGACCCTGGATGAGAATATTGACCCTGGATGAGAATGTGGAACATGGACCCTGGATGAGAACATTGACACTGGATGTGAATTGAACCCTGGATGAGAACATGCATCCTGGAGGAGAATGTGGAACGTGGACCCTGAATGAGATTGTGGAACGTGGACCCTGGATGAGAATGTGGGCCCTGGATGAGAACATGGACCCTGAATGAAAATGTGGACCCTGGATGAGAATGTGGAACGTGGACCCTGGATGAGAACATTGACCCTGGATGAGAATGTGGAACATGGACCCTGGATGAGAACATTGACACTGGATGTGAATTGAACCCTGGATGAGAACATGCATCCTGGAGGAGAATGTGGAACGTGGACCCTGGATGAGATTGTGGAACGTGGACCCTGGATGAGAATGTGGGCCCTGGATGAGAACATGGACCCTGAATGTAAATGTGGACCCTGGATGAGAATGTGGAACGTGGACCCTGGATGAGAATGTGGGCCCTGGATGAGATCATTGACACTGGATGAGAACATTGACCCAGGATGAGAACATTGACCCTGGATGAGAATGTGGAACATGGACCCTGGATGAGAACATTGACCCTGGCTGAGAATTGAACCCTAGATGAAAACATGGACGTGGGATGAGAATTGAACCCTGGATGAGAACGTGGATCCTGGATGAGAATGTGGAACGTGGACACTGAATGAGAACGAGAACCCTGGATGAGAGTGTGGAACGTGGACCCTGAATTAGAACATTGACCCTGGATGACAACATTGACCCTGGATTAGAATGTGGAACGTGGACCCTGGATGAGAACATTGACCCTGGATTAGAATGTGGAACGTGGACCCTGGATGAGAACATTGACCCTGGATGAGAATTGAACCCTAGATGAAAACGTGGACGTTGGATGAGAATTGAACCCTGGATGAGAACGTGGATCCTGGATGAGAATGTGGAACGTGGACACTGAATGAGAACGAGAACCCTGGATGAGAATGTGGGCCCTGGATGAGAGTGTGGAACGTGGACCCTGAATTAGAACATTGACCCTGGATGAGAACATTGACCCTGGATTAGAATGTGGAACGTGGACCCTGGATGAGAACATTGACCCTGGATTAGAATGTGGAACGTGGACCCTGAATGAGAGCATTGACCCTGGATCAGAATGTGGAACGTGGACCCTGGATGAGAACATTGACCCTGGATGAGAATTGAACCCTAGATGAAAACGTGGACGTTGGATGAGAATTGAACCCTGGATGAGAACGTGGATCCTGGATGAGAATGTGGAACGTGGACCCTGAATGAGAACGAGAACCCTGGATGAGAATGTGGGCCCTGGATGAGAGTGTGGAACGTGAACCCTGAATTAGAACATTGACCCTGGATGAGAACATTGACCCTGGATTAGAATGTGGAACGTGGACCCTGGATGAGAACATTGACCCTGGATTAGAATGTGGAACGTGGACCCTGGATGAGAACATTGACCCTGGATGAGAATTTAACCCTAGATGAAAACGTGGACGTTGGATGAGAATTGAACCCTGGATGAGAACGTGGATCCTGGATGAGAATGTGGAACGTGGACCCTGAATGAGAACGAGAACCCTGGATGAGAATGTGGGCCCTGGATGAGAGTGTGGAACGTGGACCCTGAATTAGAAATTTGACCCTGGATGAGAACATTGACCCTGGATTAGAATGTGGAACGTGGACCCTGGATGAGAACATTGACCCTGGATTAGAATGTGGAACGTGGACCCTGGATGAGAACATTGACCCTGGATTAGAATGTGGAACATGGACCCTGGAAGAGAACATTGACCCTGGATGAGAATTGAACCCTAGATGAAAACGTGGACGTTGGATGAGAATTGAACCCTGGATGAGAATGTGGATCCTGGATGAGAATGTGGAACGTGGACCCTGAATGAGAACGAGAACCCTGGATGACAATGTGGGCCCTGGATGAGAATGTGGAACATGGACCCTGGATGAGGACATTGACCCTGGCTGAGAATGTGGAACGTGGACCCTGGATCAGAACATGGACCCTGGATGAGAATGTGGAACAGGGACCCTGGATGAGAACATTGACCCTGGAAGAGAATATTGACCTTGGATGAGAACATTGACCCAGAATGAGAACATTGACCCTGGATGAGAACATTGACCCTGGATGAGAATATTGACCCTGGATGAGAATGTGGAACATGGACCCAGGATGAGAACACTGACCCTGCATGAGAATGTGGAACGTGGACCCTGGATGAGAAAATTGATGCTGGATGAGAATGTGGAACTTGGACCCTGGATGAGAACATTGACCCTGGATGAGAATATTGACCCTGGATGAGAATGTGGAACGAGGACCCAGGATGAGAACATAGACCCTGGATGAGAATGTGGAACATGGACCCTGGATGAGAACATTGACCCTGGATTAGAATGTGGAACGTGGACCCTGGATGAGAACATTGACCCTGGATGAGAATATTGACCCTGGATGAGAATGTGGAACATGGACCCAGGATGAGAACATTGACCCTGGATGAGAATGTGGAACGTGGACCCTGGATGAGAACATTGACCCTGGCTGAGAATGTGGAACATGGACCCTGGATGGGAACATTGACCCTGGAAGAGAATGTGGAACGTGGATCCTGGATGAGAACATTGACCCTGGATGAGAATGTGGAACGTGGACCCAGGATGAGAACATTGACCCTGGATGAGAATGTGGGCCCTGGATGAGAACAAGGAACGTGGATCCCGGATGAGAATGTGGAACGTGGACCTTGGATGAGAATGGGGTATGTGGACCCTGGATGAGAATGTGGGCCCTGGATGAGAAGATGGAATGTGGATCCCGGATGAGAAAGTGGAACGTGGATCCTGGATGAGAATGTGGAACGTGGACCCAGGATGAGAACATTGACCCTGGATGAGAATGTGGAATCTGGATCCCGGATGAGAATGTGGAACGTGGACCCTGGATGAGAATGGGGAATGTGGACCCAGGATGAGAATGTGGAACGTGGACCCTGGATGAGAATGGGGAATGTGGACCCTGGATGAGAATATTGACCCTGGATGAGAACATTGACACTGGATGTGAATTGATCCCTGGATGAGAACGTGCATCCTGGATGAGAATGTGGAACGTGGATGAGAATGTAGACCCTAAATGAGAACGTGGACCCTGGATGAGAATGTGGAATGTGGACCCTGGATGAGAATGTGGAATGTTGACCCTGGATGAGAATGTGGAATGTGGACCCTGGATGAGAATGTGCAATGTGGGCCCTGGATGCGCACGTGGACCCTGGATGAAAATGTGGGTCCTGGATGAGAATGTGGACCCTGGATGAGAACTGAACCCTTGGTGAGAATGTGGACCCTGGGTGAGAATCTGGACACTGAATGAGAACGTGGACCCTGAATGAGAACGTGGAACCTGCATGAGAATGTGGACCCTGAATGAGAACTGAACCCTGGATGAGAACGTCGACCCTGGATGAGAACATTAACCCTGGAAGAGAACATTGACCCTGGATGAGAATGTGGAACATGGACCCTGGATGAGAATGTGGAACAAGGACCCTGGCTGAAAACATTGACCCTGGATGAGAACATTGACCCTGGATGAGAATGTGGAATGTGGACCCTGGATGAGAATGTGGACCCTGAATGAGAACGTTGACCCAGGATGAGAATGTGAACCCTGGATGAGAGTGTGGAACGTGGACTCTGCATGAGAACTTGGACTCTGAATGAGAAAATTGATCCTGGATGAGAATGTGGATCCTGGATGAGAATGTGGAACGTGGAACCTGGATGAGATTGTGGAACGTGCACCCTGGATGAGAATGTGGGCCCTGGATGAGAACATGGAACGTGGATCCCGGATGAGAATGTGGAATGTAGACCCTGGATGAGAATGTGGACCCTGAATGAGAACGTGGACCCTGGATGAGAAAGTGGGCCCTGGATGAGAACATGGAACGTGGATCCCGGATGAGAATGTGGAATGTAGACCCTGGATGAGAATGTGGACCCTGAATGAGAACGTGGACCCTGGATGAGAAAGTGGGCCCTGGATGAGAGTGTGGAACTTGGACCTGCATGAGAACGTGGACCCGGAATGAGAACATTCACCTGGATGAGGATGTGGAACGTGGACCCTAGATGAGAACATTGACCCTGGATGAGAACATTGACCCTGGATGAGAATATTGACCCTGGATGAGAATGTGGAACATGGACCCTGGATGAGAAAATTGACACTGGATGTGAATTGAACCCTGGATGAGAACATGCATCCTGGAGGAGAATGTGGAACGTGGACCCTGAATGAGATTGTGGAACGTGGACACTGGATGAGAATGTGGGCCCTGGATGAGAACATGGACCCTGAATGAAAATGTGGACCCTGGATGAGAATGTGGAACGTGGACCCTGGATGAGAACATTGACCCTGGATTAGAATGTGGAACGTGGACCCTGGATGAGAACATTGACCCTGGATTAGAATGTGGAACGTGGAACTTGGATGAGAACATTGACCCTGGATGAGAATTGAACCCTAGATGAAAACGTGGACGTTGGATGAGAATTGAACCCTGGATGAGAACGTGGATCCTGGATGAGAATGTGGAACGTGGACCCTGAATGAGAACATTGACCCTGGATGAGAACATTGACCCTGGATGAGAATTGAACCCTAGATGAAAACGTGGACGTTGGATGAGAATTGAACCCTGGATGAGAACATGGATCCTGGATGAGAATGTGGAATGTGGACCCTGAATGAGAACGAGAACCCTGGATGAGAATGTGGGCCCTGGATGAGAATGTGGAACATGGACCCTGGATGAGAACATTGACCCTGGATTAGAATGTGGAACGTGGACCCTGGATGAGAACATTGACCCTGGATGAGAATGTGGAACATGGACCCTGGATGAGAACATTGACCCTGGAAGAGAATGTGGAACGTGGATCCTGGATGAGAATGTGGAACGTGGACCCAGGATGAGAACATTGACCCTGGATGAGAATGTGGAATCTGGATCCCGGATGAGAATGTGGAACGTGGACCCTGGATGAGAATGGGGAATGTGGACCCAGGATGAGAATGTGGAACGTGGACCCTGGATGAGAATGGGGAATGTGGACCCTGGATGAGAATATTGACCCTGGATGAGAACATTGACACTGGATGTGAATTGATCCCTGGATGAGAACGTGCATCCTGGATGAGAATGTGGAACGTGGATGAGAATGTAGACCCTAAATGAGAACGTGGACCCTGGATGAGAATGTGGAATGTGGACCCTGGATGAGAATGTGGAATGTTGACCCTGGATGAGAATGTGGAATGTGGACCCTGGATGAGAATGTGCAATGTGGGCCCTGGATGCGCACGTGGACCCTGGATGAAAATGTGGGTCCTGGATGAGAATGTGGACCCTGGATGAGAATTGAACCCTTGGTGAGAATGTGGACCTTGGGTGAGAATCTGGACACTGAATGAGAACGTGGACCCTGAATGAGAACGTGGAACCTGCATGAGAATGTGGACCCTGAATGAGAACTGAACCCTGGTAGAGAACGTCGACCCTGGATGAGAACATTAACCCTGGAAGAGAACATTGACCCTGGATGAGAATGTGGAACATGGACCCTGGATGAGAATGTGGAACATGGACCCTGGCTGAAAACATTGACCCTGGATGAGAACATTGACCCTGGATGAGAATGTGGAATGTGGACCCTGGATGAGAATGTGGACCCTGAATGAGAACGTTGACCCAGGATGAGAATGTGAACCCTGGATGAGAGTGTGGAACGTGGACTCTGCATGAGAACTTGGACTCTGAATGAGAAAATTGATCCTGGATGAGAATGTGGATCCTGGATGAGAATGTGGAACGTGGAACCTGGATGAGATTGTGGAACGTGCACCCTGGATGAGAATGTGGGCCCTGGATGAGAACATGGAACGTGGATCCCGGATGAGAATGTGGAATGTAGACCCTGGATAAGAATGTGGACCCTGAATGAGAACGTGGACCCTGGATGAGAAAGTGGGCCCTGGATGAGAGTGTGGAACTTGGACCTGCATGAGAACGTGGACCCGGAATGAGAACATTCACCTGGATGAGGATGTGGAACGTGGACCCTAGATGAGAGCATTGACCCTGGATGAGAATATTGACCCTGGATGAGAATGTGGAACATGGACCCTGGATGAGAACATTGACACTGGATGTGAATTGAACCCTGGATGAGAACATGCATCCTGGAGGAGAATGTGGAACGTGGACCCTGAATGAGATTGTGGAACGTGGACCCTGGATGAGAATGTGGGCCCTGGATGAGAACATGGACCCTGAATGAAAATGTGGACCCTGGATGAGAATGTGGAACGTGGACCCTGGATGAGAACATTGACCCTGGATGAGAATGTGGAACATGGACCCTGGATGAGAACATTGACACTGGATGTGAATTGAACCCTGGATGAGAACATGCATCCTGGATGAGAATGTAGAACGTGAACCCTGGATGAGAACATTGACCCTGGATGAGAATGTGGAACATGGACCCTGGATGAGAACATTGACACTGGATGTGAATAGAACCCTGGATGAGAACATGCATCCTGGAGGAGAATGTGGAACGTGGACCCTGAATGAGATTGTGGAACGTGGACCCTGGATGAGAATGTGGGCCCTGGATGAGAACATGGACCCTGAATGAAAATGTGGACCCTGGATGAGAATGTGGAACGTGAACCCTGGATGAGAACATTGACCCTGGATGAGAATGTGGAACATGGACCCTGGATGAGAACATTGACACTGGATGTGAATTGAACCCTGGATGAGAACATGCATCCTGGAGGAGAATGTGGAACGTGGACCCTGAATGAGATTGTGGAACGTGGACCCTGGATGAGAATGTGGGCCCTGGATGAGAACATGGACCCTGAATGTAAATGTGGACCCTGGATGAGAATGTGGAACGTGGACCCTGGATGAGAATGTGGGCCCTGGATGAGATCATTGACACTGGATGAGAACATTGACCCAGGATGAGAACATTGACCCTGGATGAGAATGTGGAACATGGACCCTGGATGAGAACATTGACCCTGGCTGAGAATTGAACCCTAGATGAAAACATGGACGTGGGATGAGAATTGAACCCTGGATGAGAACGTGGATCCTGGATGAGAATGTGGAACGTGGACACTGAATGAGAACGAGAACCCTGGATGAGAGTGTGGAACGTGGACCCTGAATTAGAACATTGACCCTGGATGACAACATTGACCCTGGATTAGAATGTGGAACGTGGACCCTGGATGAGAACATTGACCCTGGATTAGAATGTGGAATGTGGACCCTGGATGAGAACATTGACCCTGGATGAGAATTGAACCCTAGATGAAAACGTGGACGTTGGATGAGAATTGAACCCTGGATGAGAACGTGGATCCTGGATGAGAATGTGGAACGTGGACACTGAATGAGAACGAGAACCCTGGATGAGAATGTGGGCCCTGGATGAGAGTGTGGAACGTGGACCCTGAATTAGAACATTGACCCTGGATGAGAACATTGACCCTGGATTAGAATGTGGAACGTGGACCCTGGATGAGAACATTGACCCTGGATTAGAATGTGGAACGTGGACCCTGAATGAGAGCATTGACCCTGGATCAGAATGTGGAACGTGGACCCTGGATGAGAACATTGACCCTGGATGAGAATTGAACCCTAGATGAAAACGTGGACGTTGGATGAGAATTGAACCCTGGATGAGAACGTGGATCCTGGATGAGAATGTGGAACGTGGACCCTGAATGAGAACGAGAACCCTGGATGAGAATGTGGGCCCTGGATGAGAGTGTGGAACGTGAACCCTGAATTAGAACATTGACCCTGGATGAGAACATTGACCCTGGATTAGAATGTGGAACGTGGACCCTGGATGAGAACATTGACCCTGGATTAGAATGTGGAACGTGGACCCTGGATGAGAACATTGACCCTGGATGAGAATTTAACCCTAGATGAAAACGTGGACGTTGGATGAGAATTGAACCCTGGATGAGAACGTGGATCCTGGATGAGAATGTGGAACGTGGACCCTGAATGAGAACGAGAACCCTGGATGAGAATGTGGGCCCTGGATGAGAGTGTGGAACGTGGACCCTGAATTAGAAATTTGACCCTGGATGAGAACATTGACCCTGGATTAGAATGTGGAACGTGGACCCTGGATGAGAACATTGACCCTGGATTAGAATGTGGAACGTGGACCCTGGATGAGAACATTGACCCTGGATTAGAATGTGGAACATGGACCCTGGAAGAGAACATTGACCCTGGATGAGAATTGAACCCTAGATGAAAACGTGGACGTTGGATGAGAATTGAACCCTGGATGAGAATGTGGATCCTGGATGAGAATGTGGAACGTGGACCCTGAATGAGAACGAGAACCCTGGATGACAATGTGGGCCCTGGATGAGAATGTGGAACATGGACCCTGGATGAGGACATTGACCCTGGCTGAGAATGTGGAACGTGGACCCTGGATCAGAACATGGACCCTGGATGAGAATGTGGAACAGGGACCCTGGATGAGAACATTGACCCTGGAAGAGAATATTGACCTTGGATGAGAACATTGACCCAGAATGAGAACATTGACCCTGGATGAGAACATTGACCCTGGATGAGAATATTGACCCTGGATGAGAATGTGGAACATGGACCCAGGATGAGAACACTGACCCTGCATGAGAATGTGGAACGTGGACCCTGGATGAGAAAATTGATGCTGGATGAGAATGTGGAACTTGGACCCTGGATGAGAACATTGACCCTGGATGAGAATATTGACCCTGGATGAGAATGTGGAACGAGGACCCAGGATGAGAACATAGACCCTGGATGAGAATGTGGAACATGGACCCTGGATGAGAACATTGACCCTGGATTAGAATGTGGAACGTGGACCCTGGATGAGAACATTGACCCTGGATGAGAATATTGACCCTGGATGAGAATGTGGAACATGGACCCAGGATGAGAACATTGACCCTGGATGAGAATGTGGAACGTGGACCCTGGATGAGAACATTGACCCTGGCTGAGAATGTGGAACATGGACCCTGGATGGGAACATTGACCCTGGAAGAGAATGTGGAACGTGGATCCTGGATGAGAACATTGACCATGGATGAGAATGTGGAACGTGGACCCAGGATGAGAACATTGACCCTGGATGAGAATGTGGGCCCTGGATGAGAACAAGGAACGTGGATCCCGGATGAGAATGTGGAACGTGGACCTTGGATGAGAAAATTGATGCTGGATGAGAATGTGGACCCTGGATGAGAACTGAACCCTTGGTGAGAATGTGGACCCTGGGTGAGAATCTGGACACTGAATGAGAACGTGGACCCTGAATGAGAACGTGGAACCTGCATGAGAATGTGGACCCTGAATGAGAACTGAACCCTGGATGAGAACGTCGACCCTGGATGAGAACATTAACCCTGGAAGAGAACTTTGACCCTGGATGAGAATGTGGAACATGGACCCTGGATGAGAATGTGGAACAAGGACCCTGGCTGAAAACATTGACCCTGGATGAGAACATTGACCCTGGATGAGAATGTGGAATGTGGACCCTGGATGAGAATGTGGACCCTGAATGAGAACGTTGACCCAGGATGAGAATGTGAACCCTGGATGAGAGTGTGGAACGTGGACTCTGCATGAGAACTTGGACTCTGAATGAGAAAATTGATCCTGGATGAGAATGTGGATCCTGGATGAGAATGTGGAACGTGGAACCTGGATGAGATTGTGGAACGTGCACCCTGGATGAGAATGTGGGCCCTGGATGAGAACATGGAACGTGGATCCCGGATGAGAATGTGGAATGTAGACCCTGGATGAGAATGTGGACCCTGAATGAGAACGTGGACCCTGGATGAGAAAGTGGGCCCTGGATGAGAACATGGAACGTGGATCCCGGATGAGAATGTGGAATGTAGACCCTGGATGAGAATGTGGACCCTGAATGAGAACGTGGACCCTGGATGAGAAAGTGGGCCCTGGATGAGAGTGTGGAACTTGGACCTGCATGAGAACGTGGACCCGGAATGAGAACATTCACCTGGATGAGGATGTGGAACGTGGACCCTAGATGAGAACATTGACCCTGGATGAGAACATTGACCCTGGATGAGAATATTGACCCTGGATGAGAATGTGGAACATGGACCCTGGATGAGAAAATTGACACTGGATGTGAATTGAACCCTGGATGAGAACATGCATCCTGGAGGAGAATGTGGAACGTGGACCCTGAATGAGATTGTGGAACGTGGACACTGGATGAGAATGTGGGCCCTGGATGAGAACATGGACCCTGAATGAAAATGTGGACCCTGGATGAGAATGTGGAACGTGGACCCTGGATGAGAACATTGACCCTGGATGAGAATGTGGAACATGGACCCTGGATGAGAACATTGACACTGGATGTGAATTGAACCCTGGATGAGAACATGCATCCTGGATGAGAATGTAGAACGTGAACCCTGGATGAGAACATTGACCCTGGATGAGAATGTGGAACATGGACCCTGGATGAGAACATTGACACTGGATGTGAATAGAACCCTGGATGAGAACATGCATCCTGGAGGAGAATGTGGAACGTGGACCCTGAATGAGATTGTGGAACGTGGACCCTGGATGAGAATGTGGGCCCTGGATGAGAACATGGACCCTGAATGAAAATGTGGACCCTGGATGAGAATGTGGAACATGAACCCTGGATGAGAACATTGACCCTGGATGAGAATGTGGACCCTGAATAAGAATGTGGACCCTGTGTGAGAATGTGGAAAGTGGACCCTGTATGAGAACATTGCCCCTGGATGAGAATGAGGAACGTGGACCCTGAATGAAAATGTGGACCCTGGATGAGACTGTGGAACGTGCACCCTGGATGAGAATGTGGGCCCTGGATGAGAAGATGGAACGTGGATCCTGGATGATAATGTTGAATGTAGACCCTGGATGAGAATGTGGAATGTGGACCCTGGATGAGTATGTGGACCCTGAATGAGAACGTTGACCCTGGATGAGAATGTGGAACATGGACCCTGGATGAGAACATTGACACTGGATGTGAATAGAACCCTGGATGAGAACATGCATCCTGGAGGAGAATGTGGAACGTGGACCCTGAATGAGATTGTGGAACGTGGACCCTGGATGAGAATGTGGGCCCTGGATGAGAACATGGACCCTGAATGAAAATGTGGACCCTGGATGAGAATGTGGAACGTGAACCCTGGATGAGAACATTGACCCTGGATGAGAATGTGGAACATGGACCCTGGATGAGAACATTGACACTGGATGTGAATTGAACCCTGGATGAGAACATGCATCCTGGAGGAGAATGTGGAACGTGGACCCTGAATGAGATTGTGGAACGTGGACCCTGGATGAGAATGTGGGCCCTGGATGAGAACATGGACCCTGAATGTAAATGTGGACCCTGGATGAGAATGTGGAACGTGGACCCTGGATGAGAATGTGGGCCCTGGATGAGATCATTGACACTGGATGAGAACATTGACCCAGGATGAGAACATTGACCCTGGATGAGAATGTGGAACATGGACCCTGGATGAGAACATTGACCCTGGCTGAGAATTGAACCCTAGATGAAAACATGGACGTGGGATGAGAATTGAACCCTGGATGAGAACGTGGATCCTGGATGAGAATGTGGAACGTGGACACTGAATGAGAACGAGAACCCTGGATGAGAGTGTGGAACGTGGACCCTGAATTAGAACATTGACCCTGGATGACAACATTGACCCTGGATTAGAATGTGGAACGTGGACCCTGGATGAGAACATTGACCCTGGATTAGAATGTGGAACGTGGACCCTGGATGAGAACATTGACCCTGGATGAGAATTGAACCCTAGATGAAAACGTGGACGTTGGATGAGAATTGAACCCTGGATGAGAACGTGGATCCTGGATGAGAATGTGGAACGTGGACACTGAATGAGAACGAGAACCCTGGATGAGAATGTGGGCCCTGGATGAGAGTGTGGAACGTGGACCCTGAATTAGAACATTGACCCTGGATGAGAACATTGACCCTGGATTAGAATGTGGAACGTGGACCCTGGATGAGAACATTGACCCTGGATTAGAATGTGGAACGTGGACCCTGAATGAGAGCATTGACCCTGGATCAGAATGTGGAACGTGGACCCTGGATGAGAACATTGACCCTGGATGAGAATTGAACCCTAGATGAAAACGTGGACGTTGGATGAGAATTGAACCCTGGATGAGAACGTGGATCCTGGATGAGAATGTGGAACGTGGACCCTGAATGAGAACGAGAACCCTGGATGAGAATGTGGGCCCTGGATGAGAGTGTGGAACGTGAACCCTGAATTAGAACATTGACCCTGGATGAGAACATTGACCCTGGATTAGAATGTGGAACGTGGACCCTGGATGAGAACATTGACCCTGGATTAGAATGTGGAACGTGGACCCTGGATGAGAACATTGACCCTGGATGAGAATTTAACCCTAGATGAAAACGTGGACGTTGGATGAGAATTGAACCCTGGATGAGAACGTGGATCCTGGATGAGAATGTGGAACGTGGACCCTGAATGAGAACGAGAACCCTGGATGAGAATGTGGGCCCTGGATGAGAGTGTGGAACGTGGACCCTGAATTAGAAATTTGACCCTGGATGAGAACATTGACCCTGGATTAGAATGTGGAACGTGGACCCTGGATGAGAACATTGACCCTGGATTAGAATGTGGAACGTGGACCCTGGATGAGAACATTGACCCTGGATTAGAATGTGGAACATGGACCCTGGAAGAGAACATTGACCCTGGATGAGAATTGAACCCTAGATGAAAACGTGGACGTTGGATGAGAATTGAACCCTGGATGAGAATGTGGATCCTGGATGAGAATGTGGAACGTGGACCCTGAATGAGAACGAGAACCCTGGATGACAATGTGGGCCCTGGATGAGAATGTGGAACATGGACCCTGGATGAGGACATTGACCCTGGCTGAGAATGTGGAACGTGGACCCTGGATCAGAACATGGACCCTGGATGAGAATGTGGAACAGGGACCCTGGATGAGAACATTGACCCTGGAAGAGAATATTGACCTTGGATGAGAACATTGACCCAGAATGAGAACATTGACCCTGGATGAGAACATTGACCCTGGATGAGAATATTGACCCTGGATGAGAATGTGGAACATGGACCCAGGATGAGAACACTGACCCTGCATGAGAATGTGGAACGTGGACCCTGGATGAGAAAATTGATGCTGGATGAGAATGTGGAACTTGGACCCTGGATGAGAACATTGACCCTGGATGAGAATATTGACCCTGGATGAGAATGTGGAACGAGGACCCAGGATGAGAACATAGACCCTGGATGAGAATGTGGAACATGGACCCTGGATGAGAACATTGACCCTGGATTAGAATGTGGAACGTGGACCCTGGATGAGAACATTGACCCTGGATGAGAATATTGACCCTGGATGAGAATGTGGAACATGGACCCAGGATGAGAACATTGACCCTGGATGAGAATGTGGAACGTGGACCCTGGATGAGAACATTGACCCTGGCTGAGAATGTGGAACATGGACCCTGGATGGGAACATTGACCCTGGAAGAGAATGTGGAACGTGGATCCTGGATGAGAACATTGACCATGGATGAGAATGTGGAACGTGGACCCAGGATGAGAACATTGACCCTGGATGAGAATGTGGGCCCTGGATGAGAACAAGGAACGTGGATCCCGGATGAGAATGTGGAACGTGGACCTTGGATGAGAAAATTGATGCTGGATGAGAATGTGGACCCTGGATGAGAACTGAACCCTTGGTGAGAATGTGGACCCTGGGTGAGAATCTGGACACTGAATGAGAACGTGGACCCTGAATGAGAACGTGGAACCTGCATGAGAATGTGGACCCTGAATGAGAACTGAACCCTGGATGAGAACGTCGACCCTGGATGAGAACATTAACCCTGGAAGAGAACTTTGACCCTGGATGAGAATGTGGAACATGGACCCTGGATGAGAATGTGGAACAAGGACCCTGGCTGAAAACATTGACCCTGGATGAGAACATTGACCCTGGATGAGAATGTGGAATGTGGACCCTGGATGAGAATGTGGACCCTGAATGAGAACGTTGACCCAGGATGAGAATGTGAACCCTGGATGAGAGTGTGGAACGTGGACTCTGCATGAGAACTTGGACTCTGAATGAGAAAATTGATCCTGGATGAGAATGTGGATCCTGGATGAGAATGTGGAACGTGGAACCTGGATGAGATTGTGGAACGTGCACCCTGGATGAGAATGTGGGCCCTGGATGAGAACATGGAACGTGGATCCCGGATGAGAATGTGGAATGTAGACCCTGGATGAGAATGTGGACCCTGAATGAGAACGTGGACCCTGGATGAGAAAGTGGGCCCTGGATGAGAACATGGAACGTGGATCCCGGATGAGAATGTGGAATGTAGACCCTGGATGAGAATGTGGACCCTGAATGAGAACGTGGACCCTGGATGAGAAAGTGGGCCCTGGATGAGAGTGTGGAACTTGGACCTGCATGAGAACGTGGACCCGGAATGAGAACATTCACCTGGATGAGGATGTGGAACGTGGACCCTAGATGAGAACATTGACCCTGGATGAGAACATTGACCCTGGATGAGAATATTGACCCTGGATGAGAATGTGGAACATGGACCCTGGATGAGAAAATTGACACTGGATGTGAATTGAACCCTGGATGAGAACATGCATCCTGGAGGAGAATGTGGAACGTGGACCCTGAATGAGATTGTGGAACGTGGACACTGGATGAGAATGTGGGCCCTGGATGAGAACATGGACCCTGAATGAAAATGTGGACCCTGGATGAGAATGTGGAACGTGGACCCTGGATGAGAACATTGACCCTGGATGAGAATGTGGAACATGGACCCTGGATGAGAACATTGACACTGGATGTGAATTGAACCCTGGATGAGAACATGCATCCTGGATGAGAATGTAGAACGTGAACCCTGGATGAGAACATTGACCCTGGATGAGAATGTGGAACATGGACCCTGGATGAGAACATTGACACTGGATGTGAATAGAACCCTGGATGAGAACATGCATCCTGGAGGAGAATGTGGAACGTGGACCCTGAATGAGATTGTGGAACGTGGACCCTGGATGAGAATGTGGGCCCTGGATGAGAACATGGACCCTGAATGAAAATGTGGACCCTGGATGAGAATGTGGAACATGAACCCTGGATGAGAACATTGACCCTGGATGAGAATGTGGACCCTGAATAAGAATGTGGACCCTGTGTGAGAATGTGGAAAGTGGACCCTGTATGAGAACATTGCCCCTGGATGAGAATGAGGAACGTGGACCCTGAATGAAAATGTGGACCCTGGATGAGACTGTGGAACGTGCACCCTGGATGAGAATGTGGGCCCTGGATGAGAAGATGGAACGTGGATCCTGGATGATAATGTTGAATGTAGACCCTGGATGAGAATGTGGAATGTGGACCCTGGATGAGTATGTGGACCCTGAATGAGAACGTTGACCCAGGATGAGAATGTGAACCCTGGATGAGAGTGTGGAACGTGGACTCTGCATGAGAACTTGGACTCTGAATGAGAAAATTGATCCTGGATGAGAATGTGGAACGTGGAACCTGGATGAGATTGTGGAACGTGCACCCTGGATGAGAATGTGGGCCCTGGATGAGAACATGGAAAGTGGATCCCGGATGAGAATGTGGAATGTAGACCCTGGATGAGAATGTGGACCCTGGATGAGAACGTGGACCCTGGATGAGAAAGTGGGCCCTGGATGAGAGTGTGGAACTTGGACCTGCATGAGAACGTGGACCCAGAATGAGAACATTCACCTGGATGAGGATGTGGAACGTGGACCCTGGATGAGAACATTGACCCTGGATGAGAATATTGACCCTGGATGACAATGTGGAACGTGGACCCAGGATGAGAACATTGACCCTGGATGAGAATGTAGAACGTGAACCCTGGATGAGAACGTTGACCCTGGATGAGAACGTTGACCCTGGATGAGAATGTGGAACATGGACCCTGGATGAGAACATTGACCATGGATGAGAATGTGGAACGTGGACCCTGGATGAGAACATTGACCCTGGATGAGAATATTGACCCTGGATGAGAACATTGACACTGGATGTGAGTTGAACCCTGGATAAGAACATGCATCCTGGATGAGAATGTGGAACGTGGACCCTGGATGAGAACATGGACCCTGAATGAAAATGTGGACCCTGGATGAGAATGTGGAACGTGGATCCTGGATGAGAATGTGGGCCCTGGATGAGATCATTGACACTGGATGAGAACATTGACCCTGGATGAGAATGTGGAACGTGGACCCTGGATGAGAACATTGACCCTGGATGAGAATGTGGAACGTGGACCCTGGATGAAAACATTGACTGGATGAGAACATAGAACATGGATGAGAACATTGACCCTGAATGAGAATGTGGAACATGGACCCTGGATGAGAACATTGACCCTGGATGAGAATGTGGAACGTGGACCCTGGATGAGAACATTGATACTGGATGAGAATGTGGAACATGGTCGCAGGATGAGAACATTGACCCTGGATGAGAACATTGACCCTGGATGAGAATGTGGAATGTGGACCCTGGATGAGATTGTGGAACGTGGACCCTGGATGAGAATGTGGACCCTGAATAAGAATGTGGACCCTGTGTGAGAATGTGGAAAGTGGACCCTGTATGAGAACATTGCCCCTGGATGAGAATGAGGAACGTGGACCCTGAATGAAAATGTGGACCCTGGATGAGACTGTGGAACGTGCACCCTGGATGAGAATGTGGGCCCTGGATGAGAAGATGGAACGTGGATCCTGGATGAAAATGTTGAACGTAGACCCTGGATGAGAATGTGGAATGTGGACCCTGGATGAGAATGTGGACCCTGGATGAGAGTGTGGAACGTGGACACTGCATGAGAACTTGGACTCTGAATGAGAAAATTGATCCTGGATGAGAATGTGGAACGTGGAACCTGGATGAGATTGTGGAACGTGCACCCTGGATGAGAATGTGGGCCCTGGATGAGAACATGGAAAGTGGATCCCGGATGAGAATGTGGAATGTAGACCCTGGATGAGAATGTGGACCCTGGATGAGAACGTGGACCCTGGATGAGAAAGTGGGCCCTGGATGAGAGTGTGGAACTTGGACCTGCATGAGAACGTGGACCCAGAATGAGAACATTCACCTGGATGAGGATGTGGAACGTGGACCCTGGATGAGAACATTGACCCTGGATGAGAATATTGACCCTGGATGACAATGTGGAACGTGGACCCAGGATGAGAACATTGACCCTGGATGAGAATGTAGAACGTGAACCCTGGATGAGAACGTTGACCCTGGATGAGAACGTTGACCCTGGATGAGAATGTGGAACATGGACCCTGGATGAGAACATTGACCATGGATGAGAATGTGGAACGTGGACCCTGGATGAGAACATTGACCCTGGATGAGAATATTGACCCTGGATGAGAACATTGACACTGGATGTGAGTTGAACCCTGGATAAGAACATGCATCCTGGATGAGAATGTGGAACGTGGACCCTGGATGAGAACATGGACCCTGAATGAAAATGTGGACCCTGGATGAGAATGTGGAACGTGGATCCTGGATGAGAATGTGGGCCCTGGATGAGATCATTGACACTGGATGAGAACATTGACCCTGGATGAGAATGTGGAACGTGGACCCTGGATGAGAACATTGACCCTGGATGAGAATGTGGAACGTGGACCCTGGATGAAAACATTGACTGGATGAGAACATAGAACATGGATGAGAACATTGACCCTGAATGAGAATGTGGAACATGGACCCTGGATGAGAACATTGACCCTGGATGAGAATGTGGAACGTGGACCCTGGATGAGAACATTGATACTGGATGAGAATGTGGAACATGGTCGCAGGATGAGAACATTGACCCTGGATGAGAACATTGACCCTGGATGAGAATGTGGAATGTGGACCCTGGATGAGATTGTGGAACGTGGACCCTGGATGAGAATGTGGACCCTGAATAAGAATGTGGACCCTGTGTGAGAATGTGGAAAGTGGACCCTGTATGAGAACATTGCCCCTGGATGAGAATGAGGAACGTGGACCCTGAATGAAAATGTGGACCCTGGATGAGACTGTGGAACGTGCACCCTGGATGAGAATGTGGGCCCTGGATGAGAAGATGGAACGTGGATCCTGGATGAAAATGTTGAACGTAGACCCTGGATGAGAATGTGGAATGTGGACCCTGGATGAGAATGTGGACCCTGGATGAGAGTGTGGAACGTGGACACTGCATGAGAACTTGGACTCTGAATGAGAAAATTGATCCTGGATGAGAATGTGGAACGTGGAACCTGGATGAGATTGTGGAACGTGCACCCTGGATGAGAATGTGGGCCCTGGATGAGAACATGGAAAGTGGATCCCGGATGAGAATGTGGAATGTAGACCCTGGATGAGAATGTGGACCCTGGATGAGAACGTGGACCCTGGATGAGAAAGTGGGCCCTGGATGAGAGTGTGGAACTTGGACCTGCATGAGAACGTGGACCCAGAATGAGAACATTCACCTGGATGAGGATGTGGAACGTGGACCCTGGATGAGAACATTGACCCTGGATGAGAATATTGACCCTGGATGACAATGTGGAACGTGGACCCAGGATGAGAACATTGACCCTGGATGAGAATGTAGAACGTGAACCCTGGATGAGAACGTTGACCCTGGATGAGAATGTGGAACATGGACCCTGGATGAGAACATTGACCATGGATGAGAATGTGGAACGTGGACCCTGGATGAGAACATTGACCCTGGATGAGAACATTGACACTGGATGTGAGTTGAACCCTGGATAAGAACATGCATCCTGGATGAGAATGTGGAACGTGGACCCTGGATGAGAACATGGACCCTGAATGAAAATGTGGACCCTGGATGAGAATGTGGAACGTGGACCCTGGATGAGAATGTGGGCCCTGGATGAGATCATTGACACTGGATGAGAACATTGACCCTGGATGAGAATGTGGAACGTGGACCCTGGATGAGAACATTGACCCTGGATGAGAATGTGGAACGTGGACCCTGGATGAAAACATTGACTGGATGAGAACATAGAACATGGATGAGAACATTGACCCTGGATGAGAATGTGGAACATGGACCCTGGATGAGAACATTGACCCTGGATGAGAATGTGGAACGTGGACCCTGGATGAGAACATTGATTCTGGATGAGAATGTGGAACATGGACGCAGGATGAGAACATTGACCCTGGATGAGAACATTGACCCTGGATGAGAATGTGGAATGTGGACCCTGGATGAGATTGTGGAACGTGGACCCTGGATGAGAATGTGGACCCTGAATAAGAATGTGGACCCTGTCTGAGAATGTGGAAAGTGGACCCTGTATGAGAACATTGCCCCTGGATGAGAATGAGGACCCTGGATGAGACTGTGGAACGTGCACCCTGGATGAGAATGTGGGCCCTGGATGAGAAGATGGAACGTGGATCCTGGATGATAATGTTGAACGTAGACCCTGGATGAGAATGTGGAATGTGGACCCTGGATGAGAATGTGGACCCTGAATGAGAACGTTGACCCAGGATGAGAATGTGAACCCTGGATGAGAGTGTGGAACGTGGACTCTGCATGAGAACTTGGACTCTGAATGAGAAAATTGATCCTGGATGAGAATGTGGAACGTGGAACCTGGATGAGATTGTGGAACGTGCACCCTGGATGAGAATGTGGGCCCTGGATGAGAACATGTAAAGTGGATCCCTGATGAGAATGTGGAATGTAGACCCTGGATGAGAATGTGGACCCTGGATGAGAACGTGGACCCTGGATGAGAAAGTGGGCCCTGGATGAGAGTGTGGAACTTGGACCTGCATGAGAACGTGGACCCAGAATGAGAACATTCACCTGGATGAGGATGTGGAACGTGGACCCTGGATGAGAACATTGACCCTGGATGAGAATATTGACCCTGGATGACAATGTGGAACGTGGACCCAGGATGAGAACATTGACCCTGGATGAGAATGTAGAACGTGAACCCTGGATGAGAACGTTGACCCTGGATGAGAATGTGGAACGTGGACCCTGGATGAGAACATTGACCCTGGATGACAATATTGACCCTGGATGAGAACATTGACACTGGATGTGAGTTGAACCCTGGATGAGAACATGCATCCTGGATGAGAATGTGGAACGTGGACCCTGGATGAGAACATGGACCCTGAATGAAAATGTGGACCCTGGATGAGAATGTGGAACGTGGACCCTGGATGAGAATGTGGGCCCTGGATGAGATCATTGACACTGGATGAGAACATTGACCCTGGATGAGAATGTGGAACGTGGACCCTGGATGAGAACATTGACCCTGGCTGAGAATTGAACCCTAGATGAAAACGTGGACGTTGGATGAGAATTGAACCCTGGATGAGAACGTGGATCCTGGATAAGAATGTGGAACGTGGACACTGAATGAGAACGAGAACCCTGGATGAGAATGTGGGCCCTGGATGAGAGTGTGGAACGTGGACCCTGAATTAGAACATTGACCCTGGATGAGAACATTGACCCTGGATTAGAATGTGGAACGTGGACCCTGGATGAGAACATTGACGCTGGATTAGAATGTGGAACGTGGACCCTGGATGAGAACATTGACCCTGGATGAGAATTGAACCCTAGATGAAAACGTGGACGTTGGATGAGAATTGAACCCTGGATGAGAACGTGGATCCTGGATGAGAATGTGGAACGTGGACCCTGAATGAGAACGAGAACCCTGGATGAGAATGTGGGCCCTGGATGAGAGTGTGGAACGTGAACCCTGAATTAGAACATTGACCCTGGATGAGAACATTGACCCTGGATTAGAATGTGGAACGTGGACCCTGGATGAGAACATTGACCCTGGATTAGAATGTGGAACGTGGACCCTGGATGAGAACATTGACCCTGGATGAGAATTTAACCCTAGATGAAAACGTGGACGTTGGATGAGAATTGAACCCTGGATGAGAACGTGGATCCTGGATGAGAATGTGGAACGTGGACCCTGAATGAGAACGAGAACCCTGGATGAGAATGTGGGCCCTGGATGAGAGTGTGGAACGTGGACCCTGAATTAGAAATTTGACCCTGGATGAGAACATTGACCCTGGATTAGAATGTGGAACGTGGACCCTGGATGAGAACATTGACCCTGGATTAGAATGTGGAACGTGGACCCTGGATGAGAACATTGACCCTGGATTAGAATGTGGAACATGGACCCTGGAAGAGAACATTGACCCTGGATGAGAATTGAACCCTAGATGAAAACGTGGACGTTGGATGAGAATTGAACCCTGGATGAGAATGTGGATCCTGGATGAGAATGTGGAACGTGGACCCTGAATGAGAACGAGAACCCTGGATGACAATGTGGGCCCTGGATGAGAATGTGGAACATGGACCCTGGATGAGGACATTGACCCTGGCTGAGAATGTGGAACGTGGACCCTGGATCAGAACATGGACCCTGGATGAGAATGTGGAACAGGGACCCTGGATGAGAACATTGACCCTGGAAGAGAATATTGACCTTGGATGAGAACATTGACCCAGAATGAGAACATTGACCCTGGATGAGAACATTGACCCTGGATGAGAATATTGACCCTGGATGAGAATGTGGAACATGGACCCAGGATGAGAACACTGACCCTGCATGAGAATGTGGAACGTGGACCCTGGATGAGAAAATTGATGCTGGATGAGAATGTGGAACTTGGACCCTGGATGAGAACATTGACCCTGGATGAGAATATTGACCCTGGATGAGAATGTGGAACGAGGACCCAGGATGAGAACATAGACCCTGGATGAGAATGTGGAACATGGACCCTGGATGAGAACATTGACCCTGGATTAGAATGTGGAACGTGGACCCTGGATGAGAACATTGACCCTGGATGAGAATATTGACCCTGGATGAGAATGTGGAACATGGACCCAGGATGAGAACATTGACCCTGGATGAGAATGTGGAACGTGGACCCTGGATGAGAACATTGACCCTGGCTGAGAATGTGGAACATGGACCCTGGATGGGAACATTGACCCTGGAAGAGAATGTGGAACGTGGATCCTGGATGAGAACATTGACCCTGGATGAGAATGTGGAACGTGGACCCAGGATGAGAACATTGACCCTGGATGAGAATGTGGGCCCTGGATGAGAACAAGGAACGTGGATCCCGGATGAGAATGTGGAACGTGGACCTTGGATGAGAATGGGGTATGTGGACCCTGGATGAGAATGTGGGCCCTGGATGAGAAGATGGAATGTGGATCCCGGATGAGAAAGTGGAACGTGGACCCTGGATGAGAATGGGGAATGTGGACCCTGGATGAGAATGTGGAACGTGGACCCTGGATGAGAATGTGGAACGTGGACCCTGGATGAGAATGGGGAATGTGGACCCTGGATGAGAATATTGACCCTGGATGAGAACATTGACACTGGATGTGAATTGATCCCTGGATGAGAACGTGCATCCTGGATGAGAATGTGGAACGTGGATGAGAATGTAGACCCTAAATGAGAACGTGGACCCTGGATGAGAATGTGGAATGTGGACCCTGGATGAGAATGTGGAATGTTGACCCTGGATGAGAATGTGGAATGTGGACCCTGGATGAGAATGTGCAATGTGGGCCCTGGATGCGCACGTGGACCCTGGATGAAAATGTGGGTCCTGGATGAGAATGTGGACCCTGGATGAGAACTGAACCCTTGGTGAGAATGTGGACCCTGGGTGAGAATCTGGACACTGAATGAGAACGTGGACCCTGAATGAGAACGTGGAACCTGCATGAGAATGTGGACCCTGAATGAGAACTGAACCCTGGATGAGAACGTCGACCCTGGATGAGAACATTAACCCTGGAAGAGAACATTGACCCTGGATGAGAATGTGGAACATGGACCCTGGATGAGAATGTGGAACAAGGACCCTGGCTGAAAACATTGACCCTGGATGAGAACATTGACCCTGGATGAGAATGTGGAATGTGGACCCTGGATGAGAATGTGGACCCTGAATGAGAACGTTGACCCAGGATGAGAATGTGAACCCTGGATGAGAGTGTGGAACGTGGACTCTGCATGAGAACTTGGACTCTGAATGAGAAAATTGATCCTGGATGAGAATGTGGATCCTGGATGAGAATGTGGAACGTGGAACCTGGATGAGATTGTGGAACGTGCACCCTGGATGAGAATGTGGGCCCTGGATGAGAACATGGAACGTGGATCCCGGATGAGAATGTGGAATGTAGACCCTGGATGAGAATGTGGACCCTGAATGAGAACGTGGACCCTGGATGAGAAAGTGGGCCCTGGATGAGAACATGGAACGTGGATCCCGGATGAGAATGTGGAATGTAGACCCTGGATGAGAATGTGGACCCTGAATGAGAACGTGGACCCTGGATGAGAAAGTGGGCCCTGGATGAGAGTGTGGAACTTGGACCTGCATGAGAACGTGGACCCGGAATGAGAACATTCACCTGGATGAGGATGTGGAACGTGGACCCTAGATGAGAACATTGACCCTGGATGAGAACATTGACCCTGGATGAGAATATTGACCCTGGATGAGAATGTGGAACATGGACCCTGGATGAGAAAATTGACACTGGATGTGAATTGAACCCTGGATGAGAACATGCATCCTGGAGGAGAATGTGGAACGTGGACCCTGAATGAGATTGTGGAACGTGGACACTGGATGAGAATGTGGGCCCTGGATGAGAACATGGACCCTGAATGAAAATGTGGACCCTGGATGAGAATGTGGAACGTGGACCCTGGATGAGAACATTGACCCTGGATTAGAATGTGGAACGTGGACCCTGGATGAGAACATTGACCCTGGATTAGAATGTGGAACGTGGAACTTGGATGAGAACATTGACCCTGGATGAGAATTGAACCCTAGATGAAAACGTGGACGTTGGATGAGAATTGAACCCTGGATGAGAACGTGGATCCTGGATGAGAATGTGGAACGTGGACCCTGAATGAGAACATTGACCCTGGATGAGAACATTGACCCTGGATGAGAATTGAACCCTAGATGAAAACGTGGACGTTGGATGAGAATTGAACCCTGGATGAGAACATGGATCCTGGATGAGAATGTGGAATGTGGACCCTGAATGAGAACGAGAACCCTGGATGAGAATGTGGGCCCTGGATGAGAATGTGGAACATGGACCCTGGATGAGAACATTGACCCTGGATTAGAATGTGGAACGTGGACCCTGGATGAGAACATTGACCCTGGATGAGAATGTGGAACATGGACCCTGGATGAGAACATTGACCCTGGAAGAGAATGTGGAACGTGGATCCTGGATGAGAATGTGGAACGTGGACCCAGGATGAGAACATTGACCCTGGATGAGAATGTGGAATCTGGATCCCGGATGAGAATGTGGAACGTGGACCCTGGATGAGAATGGGGAATGTGGACCCAGGATGAGAATGTGGAACGTGGACCCTGGATGAGAATGGGGAATGTGGACCCTGGATGAGAATATTGACCCTGGATGAGAACATTGACACTGGATGTGAATTGATCCCTGGATGAGAACGTGCATCCTGGATGAGAATGTGGAACGTGGATGAGAATGTAGACCCTAAATGAGAACGTGGACCCTGGATGAGAATGTGGAATGTGGACCCTGGATGAGAATGTGGAATGTTGACCCTGGATGAGAATGTGGAATGTGGACCCTGGATGAGAATGTGCAATGTGGGCCCTGGATGCGCACGTGGACCCTGGATGAAAATGTGGGTCCTGGATGAGAATGTGGACCCTGGATGAGAATTGAACCCTTGGTGAGAATGTGGACCTTGGGTGAGAATCTGGACACTGAATGAGAACGTGGACCCTGAATGAGAACGTGGAACCTGCATGAGAATGTGGACCCTGAATGAGAACTGAACCCTGGTAGAGAACGTCGACCCTGGATGAGAACATTAACCCTGGAAGAGAACATTGACCCTGGATGAGAATGTGGAACATGGACCCTGGATGAGAATGTGGAACATGGACCCTGGCTGAAAACATTGACCCTGGATGAGAACATTGACCCTGGATGAGAATGTGGAATGTGGACCCTGGATGAGAATGTGGACCCTGAATGAGAACGTTGACCCAGGATGAGAATGTGAACCCTGGATGAGAGTGTGGAACGTGGACTCTGCATGAGAACTTGGACTCTGAATGAGAAAATTGATCCTGGATGAGAATGTGGATCCTGGATGAGAATGTGGAACGTGGAACCTGGATGAGATTGTGGAACGTGCACCCTGGATGAGAATGTGGGCCCTGGATGAGAACATGGAACGTGGATCCCGGATGAGAATGTGGAATGTAGACCCTGGATAAGAATGTGGACCCTGAATGAGAACGTGGACCCTGGATGAGAAAGTGGGCCCTGGATGAGAGTGTGGAACTTGGACCTGCATGAGAACGTGGACCCGGAATGAGAACATTCACCTGGATGAGGATGTGGAACGTGGACCCTAGATGAGAACATTGACCCTGGATGAGAATATTGACCCTGGATGAGAATGTGGAACATGGACCCTGGATGAGAACATTGACACTGGATGTGAATTGAACCCTGGATGAGAACATGCATCCTGGAGGAGAATGTGGAACGTGGACCCTGAATGAGATTGTGGAACGTGGACCCTGGATGAGAATGTGGGCCCTGGATGAGAACATGGACCCTGAATGAAAATGTGGACCCTGGATGAGAATGTGGAACGTGGACCCTGGATGAGAACATTGACCCTGGATGAGAATGTGGAACATGGACCCTGGATGAGAACATTGACACTGGATGTGAATTGAACCCTGGATGAGAACATGCATCCTGGATGAGAATGTAGAACGTGAACCCTGGATGAGAACATTGACCCTGGATGAGAATGTGGAACATGGACCCTGGATGAGAACATTGACACTGGATGTGAATAGAACCCTGGATGAGAACATGCATCCTGGAGGAGAATGTGGAACGTGGACCCTGAATGAGATTGTGGAACGTGGACCCTGGATGAGAATGTGGGCCCTGGATGAGAACATGGACCCTGAATGAAAATGTGGACCCTGGATGAGAATGTGGAACGTGAACCCTGGATGAGAACATTGACCCTGGATGAGAATGTGGAACATGGACCCTGGATGAGAACATTGACACTGGATGTGAATTGAACCCTGGATGAGAACATGCATCCTGGAGGAGAATGTGGAACGTGGACCCTGAATGAGATTGTGGAACGTGGACCCTGGATGAGAATGTGGGCCCTGGATGAGAACATGGACCCTGAATGTAAATGTGGACCCTGGATGAGAATGTGGAACGTGGACCCTGGATGAGAATGTGGGCCCTGGATGAGATCATTGACACTGGATGAGAACATTGACCCAGGATGAGAACATTGACCCTGGATGAGAATGTGGAACATGGACCCTGGATGAGAACATTGACCCTGGCTGAGAATTGAACCCTAGATGAAAACATGGACGTGGGATGAGAATTGAACCCTGGATGAGAACGTGGATCCTGGATGAGAATGTGGAACGTGGACACTGAATGAGAACGAGAACCCTGGATGAGAGTGTGGAACGTGGACCCTGAATTAGAACATTGACCCTGGATGACAACATTGACCCTGGATTAGAATGTGGAACGTGGACCCTGGATGAGAACATTGACCCTGGATTAGAATGTGGAACGTGGACCCTGGATGAGAACATTGACCCTGGATGAGAATTGAACCCTAGATGAAAACGTGGACGTTGGATGAGAATTGAACCCTGGATGAGAACGTGGATCCTGGATGAGAATGTGGAACGTGGACACTGAATGAGAACGAGAACCCTGGATGAGAATGTGGGCCCTGGATGAGAGTGTGGAACGTGGACCCTGAATTAGAACATTGACCCTGGATGAGAACATTGACCCTGGATTAGAATGTGGAACGTGGACCCTGGATGAGAACATTGACCCTGGATTAGAATGTGGAACGTGGACCCTGAATGAGAGCATTGACCCTGGATCAGAATGTGGAACGTGGACCCTGGATGAGAACATTGACCCTGGATGAGAATTGAACCCTAGATGAAAACGTGGACGTTGGATGAGAATTGAACCCTGGATGAGAACGTGGATCCTGGATGAGAATGTGGAACGTGGACCCTGAATGAGAACGAGAACCCTGGATGAGAATGTGGGCCCTGGATGAGAGTGTGGAACGTGAACCCTGAATTAGAACATTGACCCTGGATGAGAACATTGACCCTGGATTAGAATGTGGAACGTGGACCCTGGATGAGAACATTGACCCTGGATTAGAATGTGGAACGTGGACCCTGGATGAGAACATTGACCCTGGATGAGAATTTAACCCTAGATGAAAACGTGGACGTTGGATGAGAATTGAACCCTGGATGAGAACGTGGATCCTGGATGAGAATGTGGAACGTGGACCCTGAATGAGAACGAGAACCCTGGATGAGAATGTGGGCCCTGGATGAGAGTGTGGAACGTGGACCCTGAATTAGAAATTTGACCCTGGATGAGAACATTGACCCTGGATTAGAATGTGGAACGTGGACCCTGGATGAGAACATTGACCCTGGATTAGAATGTGGAACGTGGACCCTGGATGAGAACATTGACCCTGGATTAGAATGTGGAACATGGACCCTGGAAGAGAACATTGACCCTGGATGAGAATTGAACCCTAGATGAAAACGTGGACGTTGGATGAGAATTGAACCCTGGATGAGAATGTGGATCCTGGATGAGAATGTGGAACGTGGACCCTGAATGAGAACGAGAACCCTGGATGACAATGTGGGCCCTGGATGAGAATGTGGAACATGGACCCTGGATGAGGACATTGACCCTGGCTGAGAATGTGGAACGTGGACCCTGGATCAGAACATGGACCCTGGATGAGAATGTGGAACAGGGACCCTGGATGAGAACATTGACCCTGGAAGAGAATATTGACCTTGGATGAGAACATTGACCCAGAATGAGAACATTGACCCTGGATGAGAACATTGACCCTGGATGAGAATATTGACCCTGGATGAGAATGTGGAACATGGACCCAGGATGAGAACACTGACCCTGCATGAGAATGTGGAACGTGGACCCTGGATGAGAAAATTGATGCTGGATGAGAATGTGGAACTTGGACCCTGGATGAGAACATTGACCCTGGATGAGAATATTGACCCTGGATGAGAATGTGGAACGAGGACCCAGGATGAGAACATAGACCCTGGATGAGAATGTGGAACATGGACCCTGGATGAGAACATTGACCCTGGATTAGAATGTGGAACGTGGACCCTGGATGAGAACATTGACCCTGGATGAGAATATTGACCCTGGATGAGAATGTGGAACATGGACCCAGGATGAGAACATTGACCCTGGATGAGAATGTGGAACGTGGACCCTGGATGAGAACATTGACCCTGGCTGAGAATGTGGAACATGGACCCTGGATGGGAACATTGACCCTGGAAGAGAATGTGGAACGTGGATCCTGGATGAGAACATTGACCCTGGATGAGAATGTGGAACGTGGACCCAGGATGAGAACATTGACCCTGGATGAGAATGTGGGCCCTGGATGAGAACAAGGAACGTGGATCCCGGATGAGAATGTGGAACGTGGACCTTGGATGAGAAAATTGATGCTGGATGAGAATGTGGACCCTGGATGAGAACTGAACCCTTGGTGAGAATGTGGACCCTGGGTGAGAATCTGGACACTGAATGAGAACGTGGACCCTGAATGAGAACGTGGAACCTGCATGAGAATGTGGACCCTGAATGAGAACTGAACCCTGGATGAGAACGTCGACCCTGGATGAGAACATTAACCCTGGAAGAGAACTTTGACCCTGGATGAGAATGTGGAACATGGACCCTGGATGAGAATGTGGAACAAGGACCCTGGCTGAAAACATTGACCCTGGATGAGAACATTGACCCTGGATGAGAATGTGGAATGTGGACCCTGGATGAGAATGTGGACCCTGAATGAGAACGTTGACCCAGGATGAGAATGTGAACCCTGGATGAGAGTGTGGAACGTGGACTCTGCATGAGAACTTGGACTCTGAATGAGAAAATTGATCCTGGATGAGAATGTGGATCCTGGATGAGAATGTGGAACGTGGAACCTGGATGAGATTGTGGAACGTGCACCCTGGATGAGAATGTGGGCCCTGGATGAGAACATGGAACGTGGATCCCGGATGAGAATGTGGAATGTAGACCCTGGATGAGAATGTGGACCCTGAATGAGAACGTGGACCCTGGATGAGAAAGTGGGCCCTGGATGAGAACATGGAACATGGATCCCGGATGAGAATGTGGAATGTAGACCCTGGATGAGAATGTGGACCCTGAATGAGAACGTGGACCCTGGATGAGAAAGTGGGCCCTGGATGAGAGTGTGGAACTTGGACCTGCATGAGAACGTGGACCCGGAATGAGAACATTCACCTGGATGAGGATGTGGAACGTGGACCCTAGATGAGAACATTGACCCTGGATGAGAACATTGACCCTGGATGAGAATATTGACCCTGGATGAGAATGTGGAACATGGACCCTGGATGGGAACATTGACCCTGGAAGAGAATGTGGAACGTGGATCCTGGATGAGAACATTGACCCTGGATGAGAATGTGGAACGTGGACCCAGGATGAGAACATTGACCCTGGATGAGAATGTGGGCCCTGGATGAGAACAAGGAACGTGGATCCCGGATGAGAATGTGGAACGTGGACCTTGGATGAGAAAATTGATGCTGGATGAGAATGTGGACCCTGGATGAGAACTGAACCCTTGGTGAGAATGTGGACCCTGGGTGAGAATCTGGACACTGAATGAGAACGTGGACCCTGAATGAGAACGTGGAACCTGCATGAGAATGTGGACCCTGAATGAGAACTGAACCCTGGATGAGAACGTCGACCCTGGATGAGAACATTAACCCTGGAAGAGAACTTTGACCCTGGATGAGAATGTGGAACATGGACCCTGGATGAGAATGTGGAACAAGGACCCTGGCTGAAAACATTGACCCTGGATGAGAACATTGACCCTGGATGAGAATGTGGAATGTGGACCCTGGATGAGAATGTGGACCCTGAATGAGAACGTTGACCCAGGATGAGAATGTGAACCCTGGATGAGAGTGTGGAACGTGGACTCTGCATGAGAACTTGGACTCTGAATGAGAAAATTGATCCTGGATGAGAATGTGGATCCTGGATGAGAATGTGGAACGTGGAACCTGGATGAGATTGTGGAACGTGCACCCTGGATGAGAATGTGGGCCCTGGATGAGAACATGGAACGTGGATCCCGGATGAGAATGTGGAATGTAGACCCTGGATGAGAATGTGGACCCTGAATGAGAACGTGGACCCTGGATGAGAAAGTGGGCCCTGGATGAGAACATGGAACGTGGATCCCGGATGAGAATGTGGAATGTAGACCCTGGATGAGAATGTGGACCCTGAATGAGAACGTGGACCCTGGATGAGAAAGTGGGCCCTGGATGAGAGTGTGGAACTTGGACCTGCATGAGAACGTGGACCCGGAATGAGAACATTCACCTGGATGAGGATGTGGAACGTGGACCCTAGATGAGAACATTGACCCTGGATGAGAACATTGACCCTGGATGAGAATATTGACCCTGGATGAGAATGTGGAACATGGACCCTGGATGGGAACATTGACCCTGGAAGAGAATGTGGAACGTGGATCCTGGATGAGAACATTGACCCTGGATGAGAATGTGGAACGTGGACCCAGGATGAGAACATTGACCCTGGATGAGAATGTGGGCCCTGGATGAGAACAAGGAACGTGGATCCCGGATGAGAATGTGGAACGTGGACCTTGGATGAGAAAATTGATGCTGGATGAGAATGTGGACCCTGGATGAGAACTGAACCCTTGGTGAGAATGTGGACCCTGGGTGAGAATCTGGACACTGAATGAGAACGTGGACCCTGAATGAGAACGTGGAACCTGCATGAGAATGTGGACCCTGAATGAGAACATTAACCCTGGAAGAGAACTTTGACCCTGGATGAGAATGTGGAACATGGACCCTGGATGAGAATGTGGAACAAGGACCCTGGCTGAAAACATTGACCCTGGATGAGAACATTGACCCTGGATGAGAATGTGGAATGTGGACCCTGGATGAGAATGTGGACCCTGAATGAGAACGTTGACCCAGGATGAGAATGTGAACCCTGGATGAGAGTGTGGAACGTGGACTCTGCATGAGAACTTGGACTCTGAATGAGAAAATTGATCCTGGATGAGAATGTGGATCCTGGATGAGAATGTGGAACGTGGAACCTGGATGAGATTGTGGAACGTGCACCCTGGATGAGAATGTGGGCCCTGGATGAGAACATGGAACGTGGATCCCGGATGAGAATGTGGAATGTAGACCCTGGATGAGAATGTGGACCCTGAATGAGAACGTGGACCCTGGATGAGAAAGTGGGCCCTGGATGAGAACATGGAACGTGGATCCCGGATGAGAATGTGGAATGTAGACCCTGGATGAGAATGTGGACCCTGAATGAGAACGTGGACCCTGGATGAGAAAGTGGGCCCTGGATGAGAGTGTGGAACTTGGACCTGCATGAGAACGTGGACCCGGAATGAGAACATTCACCTGGATGAGGATGTGGAACGTGGACCCTAGATGAGAACATTGACCCTGGATGAGAACATTGACCCTGGATGAGAATATTGACCCTGGATGAGAATGTGGAACATGGACCCTGGATGAGAAAATTGACACTGGATGTGAATTGAACCCTGGATGAGAACATGCATCCTGGAGGAGAATGTGGAACGTGGACCCTGAATGAGATTGTGGAACGTGGACACTGGATGAGAATGTGGGCCCTGGATGAGAACATGGACCCTGAATGAAAATGTGGACCCTGGATGAGAATGTGGAACGTGGACCCTGGATGAGAACATTGACCCTGGATGAGAATGTGGAACATGGACCCTGGATGAGAACATTGACACTGGATGTGAATTGAACCCTGGATGAGAACATGCATCCTGGATGAGAATGTAGAACGTGAACCCTGGATGAGAACATTGACCCTGGATGAGAATGTGGAACATGGACCCTGGATGAGAACATTGACACTGGATGTGAATAGAACCCTGGATGAGAACATGCATCCTGGAGGAGAATGTGGAACGTGGACCCTGAATGAGATTGTGGAACGTGGACCCTGGATGAGAATGTGGGCCCTGGATGAGAACATGGACCCTGAATGAAAATGTGGACCCTGGATGAGAATGTGGAACATGAACCCTGGATGAGAACATTGACCCTGGATGAGAATGTGGACCCTGAATAAGAATGTGGACCCTGTGTGAGAAGGTGGAAAGTGGACCCTGTATGAGAACATTGCCCCTGGATGAGAATGAGGAACGTGGACCCTGAATGAAAATGTGGACCCTGGATGAGACTGTGGAACGTGCACCCTGGATGAGAATGTGGGCCCTGGATGAGAAGATGGAACGTGGATCCTGGATGATAATGTTGAACGTAGACCCTGGATGAGAATGTGGAATGTGGACCCTGGATGAGTATGTGGACCCTGAATGAGAACGTTGACCCAGGATGAGAATGTGAACCCTGGATGAGAGTGTGGAACGTGGACTCTGCATGAGAACTTGGACTCTGAATGAGAAAATTGATCCTGGATGAGAATGTGGAACGTGGAACCTGGATGAGATTGTGGAACGTGCACCCTGGATGAGAATGTGGGCCCTGGATGAGAACATGGAAAGTGGATCCCGGATGAGAATGTGGAATGTAGACCCTGGATGAGAATGTGGACCCTGGATGAGAACGTGGACCCTGGATGAGAAAGTGGGCCCTGGATGAGAGTGTGGAACTTGGACCTGCATGAGAACGTGGACCCAGAATGAGAACATTCACCTGGATGAGGATGTGGAACGTGGACCCTGGATGAGAACATTGACCCTGGATGAGAATATTGACCCTGGATGACAATGTGGAACGTGGACCCAGGATGAGAACATTGACCCTGGATGAGAATGTAGAACGTGAACCCTGGATGAGAACGTTGACCCTGGATGAGAACGTTGACCCTGGATGAGAATGTGGAACATGGACCCTGGATGAGAACATTGACCATGGATGAGAATGTGGAACGTGGACCCTGGATGAGAACATTGACCCTGGATGAGAATATTGACCCTGGATGAGAACATTGACACTGGATGTGAGTTGAACCCTGGATAAGAACATGCATCCTGGATGAGAATGTGGAACGTGGACCCTGGATGAGAACATGGACCCTGAATGAAAATGTGGACCCTGGATGAGAATGTGGAACGTGGATCCTGGATGAGAATGTGGGCCCTGGATGAGATCATTGACACTGGATGAGAACATTGACCCTGGATGAGAATGTGGAACGTGGACCCTGGATGAGAACATTGACCCTGGATGAGAATGTGGAACGTGGACCCTGGATGAAAACATTGACTGGATGAGAACATAGAACATGGATGAGAACATTGACCCTGAATGAGAATGTGGAACATGGACCCTGGATGAGAACATTGACCCTGGATGAGAATGTGGAACGTGGACCCTGGATGAGAACATTGATACTGGATGAGAATGTGGAACATGGTCGCAGGATGAGAACATTGACCCTGGATGAGAACATTGACCCTGGATGAGAATGTGGAATGTGGACCCTGGATGAGATTGTGGAACGTGGACCCTGGATGAGAATGTGGACCATGAATAAGAATGTGGACCCTGTGTGAGAATGTGGAAAGTGGACCCTGTATGAGAACATTGCCCCTGGATGAGAATGAGGAACGTGGACCCTGAATGAAAATGTGGACCCTGGATGAGACTGTGGAACGTGCACCCTGGATGAGAATGTGGGCCCTGGATGAGAAGATGGAACGTGGATCCTGGATGAAAATGTTGAACGTAGACCCTGGATGAGAATGTGGAATGTGGACCCTGGATGAGAATGTGGACCCTGGATGAGAGTGTGGAACGTGGACACTGCATGAGAACTTGGACTCTGAATGAGAAAATTGATCCTGGATGAGAATGTGGAACGTGGAACCTGGATGAGATTGTGGAACGTGCACCCTGGATGAGAATGTGGGCCCTGGATGAGAACATGGAAAGTGGATCCCGGATGAGAATGTGGAATGTAGACCCTGGATGAGAATGTGGACCCTGGATGAGAACGTGGACCCTGGATGAGAAAGTGGGCCCTGGATGAGAGTGTGGAACTTGGACCTGCATGAGAACGTGGACCCAGAATGAGAACATTCACCTGGATGAGGATGTGGAACGTGGACCCTGGATGAGAACATTGACCCTGGATGAGAATATTGACCCTGGATGACAATGTGGAACGTGGACCCAGGATGAGAACATTGACCCTGGATGAGAATGTAGAACGTGAACCCTGGATGAGAACGTTGACCCTGGATGAGAACGTTGACCCTGGATGAGAATGTGGAACATGGACCCTGGATGAGAACATTGACCATGGATGAGAATGTGGAACGTGGACCCTGGATGAGAACATTGACCCTGGATGAGAACATTGACACTGGATGTGAGTTGAACCCTGGATAAGAACATGCATCCTGGATGAGAATGTGGAACGTGGACCCTGGATGAGAACATGGACCCTGAATGAAAATGTGGACCCTGGATGAGAATGTGGAACGTGGACCCTGGATGAGAATGTGGGCCCTGGATGAGATCATTGACACTGGATGAGAACATTGACCCTGGATGAGAATGTGGAACGTGGACCCTGGATGAGAACATTGACCCTGGATGAGAATGTGGAACGTGGACCCTGGATGAAAACATTGACTGGATGAGAACATAGAACATGGATGAGAACATTGACCCTGGATGAGAATGTGGAACATGGACCCTGGATGAGAACATTGACCCTGGATGAGAATGTGGAACGTGGACCCTGGATGAGAACATTGATACTGGATGAGAATGTGGAACATGGACGCAGGATGAGAACATTGACCCTGGATGAGAACATTGACCCTGGATGAGAATGTGGAATGTGGACCCTGGATGAGATTGTGGAACGTGGACCCTGGATGAGAATGTGGACCCTGAATAAGAATGTGGACCCTGTCTGAGAATGTGGAAAGTGGACCCTGTATGAGAACATTGCCCCTGGATGAGAATGAGGACCCTGGATGAGACTGTGGAACGTGCACCCTGGATGAGAATGTGGGCCCTGGATGAGAAGATGGAACGTGGATCCTGGATGATAATGTTGAACGTAGACCCTGGATGAGAATGTGGAATGTGGACCCTGGATGAGAATGTGGACCCTGAATGAGAACGTTGACCCAGGATGAGAATGTGAACCCTGGATGAGAGTGTGGAACGTGGACTCTGCATGAGAACTTGGACTCTGAATGAGAAAATTGATCCTGGATGAGAATGTGGAACGTGGAACCTGGATGAGATTGTGGAACGTGCACCCTGGATGAGAATGTGGGCCCTGGATGAGAACATGTAAAGTGGATCCCTGATGAGAATGTGGAATGTAGACCCTGGATGAGAATGTGGACCCTGGATGAGAACGTGGACCCTGGATGAGAAAGTGGGCCCTGGATGAGAGTGTGGAACTTGGACCTGCATGAGAACGTGGACCCAGAATGAGAACATTCACCTGGATGAGGATGTGGAACGTGGACCCTGGATGAGAACATTGACCCTGGATGAGAATATTGACCCTGGATGACAATGTGGAACGTGGACCCAGGATGAGAACAATGACCCTGGATGAGAATGTAGAACGTGAACCCTGGATGAGAACGTTGACCCTGGATGAGAATGTGGAACGTGGACCCTGGATGAGAACATTGACCCTGGATGACAATATTGACCCTGGATGAGAACATTGACACTGGATGTGAGTTGAACCCTGGATGAGAACATGCATCCTGGATGAGAATGTGGAACGTGGACCCTGGATGAGAACATGGACCCTGAATGAAAATGTGGACCCTGGATGAGAATGTGGAACGTGGACCCTGGATGAGAATGTGGGCCCTGGATGAGATCATTGACACTGGATGAGAACATTGACCCTGGATGAGAATGTGGAACGTGGACCCTGGATGAGAACATTGACCCTGGCTGAGAATTGAACCCTAGATGAAAACGTGGACGTTGGATGAGAATTGAACCCTGGATGAGAACGTGGATCCTGGATAAGAATGTGGAACGTGGACACTGAATGAGAACGAGAACCCTGGATGAGAATGTGGGCCCTGGATGAGAGTGTGGAACGTGGACCCTGAATTAGAACATTGACCCTGGATGAGAACATTGACCCTGGATTAGAATGTGGAACGTGGACCCTGGATGAGAACATTGACGCTGGATTAGAATGTGGAACGTGGACCCTGGATGAGAACATTGACCCTGGATGAGAATTGAACCCTAGATGAAAACGTGGACGTTGGATGAGAATTGAACCCTGGATGAGAACGTGGATCCTGGATGAGAATGTGGAACGTGGACCCTGAATGAGAACGAGAACCCTGGATGAGAATGTGGGCCCTGGATGAGAGTGTGGAATGTGGACCCTAAATTAGAACATTGACCCTGGATGAGAACATTGACCCTGGATTAGAATGTGGAACGTGGACCCTGGATGAGAACATTGACACTGGATTAGAATGTGGAACGTGGACCCTGGATGAGAACATTGACCCTGGATGAGAATTGAACCCTAGATGAAAACGTGGACGTTGGATGAGAATTGAACCCTGGATGAGAACATTGACCCTGGATTAGAATGTGGAACGTGGACCCTGGATGAGAACATTGACCCTGGATTAGAATGTGGAACGTGGACCCTGGATGAGAACATTGACCCTGGATTAGAATGTGGAACGTGGAACCTGGATGAGAACATTGACCCTGGATGAGAATTGAACCCTAGATGAAAACGTGGACGTTGGATGAGAATTGAACCCTGGATGAGAACGTGGATCCTGGATGAGAATGTGGAACGTGGACCCTGAATGAGAACATTGACCCTGGATGAGAACATTGACCCTGGATGAGAATTGAACCCTAGATGAAAACGTGGACGTTGGATGAGAATTGAACCCTGGATGAGAACATGGATCCTGGATGAGAATGTGGAATGTGGACCCTGAATGAGAACGAGAACCCTGGATGAGAATGTGGGCCCTGGATGAGAATGTGGAACATGGACCCTGGATGAGAACATTGACCCTGGATTAGAATGTGGAACGTGGACCCTGGATGAGAACATTGACCCTGGATGAGAAGGTGGAACATGGACCCTGGATGAGAACATTGACCCTGGAAGAGAATGTGGAACGTGGATCCTGGATGAGAATGTGGAACGTGGACCCAGGATGAGAACATTGACCCTGGATGAGAATGTGAAATGTGGATCCCGGATGAGAATGTGGAACGTGGACCCTGGATGAGAATGGGGAATGTGGACCCAGGATGAGAATGTGGAACGTGGACCCTGGATGAGAATGGGGAATGTGGACCCTGGATGAGAATATTGACCCTGGATGAGAACATTGACACTGGATGTGAATTGATCCCTGGATGAGAACGTGCATCCTGGATGAGAATGTGGAACGTGGATGAGAATGTAGACCCTAAATGAGAACGTGGACCCTGGATGAGAATGTGGAATGTGGACCCTGGATGAGAATGTGGAATGTTGACCCTGGATGAGAATGTGGAATGTGGACCCTGGATGAGAATGTGCAATGTGGGCCCTGGATGCGCACGTGGACCCTGGATGAAAATGTGGGTCCTGGATGAGAATGTGGACCCTGGATGAGAATTGAACCCTTGGTGAGAATGTGGACCTTGGGTGAGAATCTGGACACTGAATGAGAACGTGGACCCTGAATGAGAACGTGGAACCTGCATGAGAATGTGGACCCTGAATGAGAACTGAACCCTGGTAGAGAACGTCGACTCTGGATGAGAACATTAACCCTGGAAGAGAACATTGACCCTGGATGAGAATGTGGAACATGGACCCTGGATGAGAATGTGGAACATGGACCCTGGCTGAAAACATTGACCCTGGATGAGAACATTGACCCTGGATGAGAATGTGGAATGTGGACCCTGGATGAGAATGTGGACCCTGAATGAGAACGTTGACCCAGGATGAGAATGTGAACCCTGGATGAGAGTGTGGAACGTGGACTCTGCATGAGAACTTGGACTCTGAATGAGAAAATTGATCCTGGATGAGAATGTGGATCCTGGATGAGAATGTGGAACGTGGAACCTGGATGAGATTGTGGAACGTGCACCCTGGATGAGAATGTGGGCCCTGGATGAGAACATGGAACGTGGATCCCGGATGAGAATGTGGAATGTAGACCCTGGATAAGAATGTGGACCCTGAATGAGAACGTGGACCCTGGATGAGAAAGTGGGCCCTGGATGAGAGTGTGGAACTTGGACCTGCATGAGAACGTGGACCCGGAATGAGAACATTCACCTGGATGAGGATGTGGAACGTGGACCCTAGATGAGAACATTGACCCTGGATGAGAATATTGACCCTGGATGAGAATGTGGAACATGGACCCTGGATGAGAACATTGACACTGGATGTGAATTGAACCCTGGATGAGAACATGCATCCTGGAGGAGAATGTGGAACGTGGACCCTGAATGAGATTGTGGAACGTGGACCCTGGATGAGAATGTGGGCCCTGGATGAGAACATGGACCCTGAATGAAAATGTGGACCCTGGATGAGAATGTGGAACGTGGACCCTGGATGAGAACATTGACCCTGGATGAGAATGTGGAACATGGACCCTGGATGAGAACATTGACACTGGATGTGAATTGAACCCTGGATGAGAACATGCATCCTGGATGAGAATGTAGAACGTGAACCCTGGATGAGAACATTGACCCTGGATGAGAATGTGGAACATGGACCCTGGATGAGAACATTGACACTGGATGTGAATAGAACCCTGGATGAGAACATGCATCCTGGAGGAGAATGTGGAACGTGGACCCTGAATGAGATTGTGGAACGTGGACCCTGGATGAGAATGTGGGCCCTGGATGAGAACATGGACCCTGAATGAAAATGTGGACCCTGGATGAGAATGTGGAACGTGAACCCTGGATGAGAACATTGACCCTGGATGAGAATGTGGAACATGGACCCTGGATGAGAACATTGACACTGGATGTGAATTGAACCCTGGATGAGAACATGCATCCTGGAGGAGAATGTGGAACGTGGACCCTGAATGAGATTGTGGAACGTGGACCCTGGATGAGAATGTGGGCCCTGGATGAGAACATGGACCCTGAATGTAAATGTGGACCCTGGATGAGAATGTGGAACGTGGACCCTGGATGAGAATGTGGGCCCTGGATGAGATCATTGACACTGGATGAGAACATTGACCCAGGATGAGAACATTGACCCTGGATGAGAATGTGGAACATGGACCCTGGATGAGAACATTGACCCTGGCTGAGAATTGAACCCTAGATGAAAACATGGACGTGGGATGAGAATTGAACCCTGGATGAGAACGTGGATCCTGGATGAGAATGTGGAACGTGGACACTGAATGAGAACGAGAACCCTGGATGAGAGTGTGGAACGTGGACCCTGAATTAGAACATTGACCCTGGATGACAACATTGACCCTGGATTAGAATGTGGAACGTGGACCCTGGATGAGAACATTGACCCTGGATTAGAATGTGGAACGTGGACCCTGAATGAGAGCATTGACCCTGGATCAGAATGTGGAACGTGGACCCTGGATGAGAACATTGACCCTGGATGAGAATTGAACCCTAGATGAAAACGTGGACGTTGGATGAGAATTGAACCCTGGATGAGAACGTGGATCCTGGATGAGAATGTGGAACGTGGACCCTGAATGAGAACGAGAACCCTGGATGAGAATGTGGGCCCTGGATGAGAGTGTGGAACGTGAACCCTGAATTAGAACATTGACCCTGGATGAGAACATTGACCCTGGATTAGAATGTGGAACGTGGACCCTGGATGAGAACATTGACCCTGGATTAGAATGTGGAACGTGGACCCTGGATGAGAACATTGACCCTGGATGAGAATTTAACCCTAGATGAAAACGTGGACGTTGGATGAGAATTGAACCCTGGATGAGAACGTGGATCCTGGATGAGAATGTGGAACGTGGACACTGAATGAGAACGAGAACCCTGGATGAGAATGTGGGCCCTGGATGAGAGTGTGGAACGTGGACCCTGAATTAGAACATTGACCCTGGATGAGAACATTGACCCTGGATTAGAATGTGGAACGTGGACCCTGGATGAGAACATTGACCCTGGATTAGAATGTGGAACGTGGACCCTGAATGAGAGCATTGACCCTGGATCAGAATGTGGAACGTGGACCCTGGATGAGAACATTGACCCTGGATGAGAATTGAACCCTAGATGAAAACGTGGACATTGGATGAGAATTGAACCCTGGATGAGAACGTGGATCCTGGATGAGAATGTGGAACGTGGACCCTGAATGAGAACGAGAACCCTGGATGAGAATGTGGGCCCTGGATGAGAGTGTGGAACGTGAACCCTGAATTAGAACATTGACCCTGGATGAGAACATTGACCCTGGATTAGAATGTGGAACGTGGACCCTGGATGAGAACATTGACCCTGGATTAGAATGTGGAACGTGGACCCTGGATGAGAACATTGACCCTGGATGAGAATTTAACCCTAGATGAAAACGTGGACGTTGGATGAGAATTGAACCCTGGATGAGAACGTGGATCCTGGATGAGAATGTGGAACGTGGACCCTGAATGAGAACGAGAACCCTGGATGAGAATGTGGGCCCTGGATGAGAGTGTGGAACGTGGACCCTGAATTAGAAATTTGACCCTGGATGAGAACATTGACCCTGGATTAGAATGTGGAACGTGGACCCTGGATGAGAACATTGACCCTGGATTAGAATGTGGAACGTGGACCCTGGATGAGAACATTGACCCTGGATTAGAATGTGGAACATGGACCCTGGAAGAGAACATTGACCCTGGATGAGAATTGAACCCTAGATGAAAACGTGGACGTTGGATGAGAATTGAACCCTGGATGAGAATGTGGATCCTGGATGAGAATGTGGAACGTGGACCCTGAATGAGAACGAGAACCCTGGATGACAATGTGGGCCCTGGATGAGAATGTGGAACATGGACCCTGGATGAGGACATTGACCCTGGCTGAGAATGTGGAACGTGGACCCTGGATCAGAACATGGACCCTGGATGAGAATGTGGAACAGGGACCCTGGATGAGAACATTGACCCTGGAAGAGAATATTGACCTTGGATGAGAACATTGACCCAGAATGAGAACATTGACCCTGGATGAGAACATTGACCCTGGATGAGAATATTGACCCTGGATGAGAATGTGGAACATGGACCCAGGATGAGAACACTGACCCTGCATGAGAATGTGGAACGTGGACCCTGGATGAGAAAATTGATGCTGGATGAGAATGTGGAACTTGGACCCTGGATGAGAACATTGACCCTGGATGAGAATATTGACCCTGGATGAGAATGTGGAACGAGGACCCAGGATGAGAACATAGACCCTGGATGAGAATGTGGAACATGGACCCTGGATGAGAACATTGACCCTGGATTAGAATGTGGAACGTGGACCCTGGATGAGAACATTGACCCTGGATGAGAATATTGACCCTGGATGAGAATGTGGAACATGGACCCAGGATGAGAACATTGACCCTGGATGAGAATGTGGAACGTGGACCCTGGATGAGAACATTGACCCTGGCTGAGAATGTGGAACATGGACCCTGGATGGGAACATTGACCCTGGAAGAGAATGTGGAACGTGGATACTGGATGAGAACATTGACCCTGGATGAGAATGTGGAACGTGGACCCAGGATGAGAACATTGACCCTGGATGAGAAAGTGGGCCCTGGATGAGAACAAGGAACGTGGATCCCGGATGAGAATGTGGAACGTGGACCTTGGATGAGAATGGGGTATGTGGACCCTGGATGAGAATGTGGGCCCTGGATGAGAAGATGGAATGTGGATCCCGGATGAGAAAGTGGAACGTGGACCCTGGATGAGAATGGGGAATGTGGACCCTGGATGAGAATGTGGAACGTGGACCCTGGATGAGAATGTGGAACGTGGACCCTGGATGAGAATGGGGAATGTGGACCCTGGATGAGAATATTGACCCTGGATGAGAACATTGACACTGGATGTGAATTGATCCCTGGATGAGAACGTGCATCCTGGATGAGAATGTGGAACGTGGATGAGAATGTAGACCCTAAATGAGAACGTGGACCCTGGATGAGAATGTGGAATGTGGACCCTGGATGAGAATGTGGAATGTTGACCCTGGATGAGAATGTGGAATGTGGACCCTGGATGAGAATGTGCAATGTGGGCCCTGGATGCGCACGTGGACCCTGGATGAAAATGTGGGTCCTGGATGAGAATGTGGACCCTGGATGAGAACTGAACCCTTGGTGAGAATGTGGACCCTGGGTGAGAATCTGGACACTGAATGAGAACGTGGACCCTGAATGAGAACGTGGAACCTGCATGAGAATGTGGACCCTGAATGAGAACTGAACCCTGGATGAGAACGTCGACCCTGGATGAGAACATTAACCCTGGAAGAGAACATTGACACTGGATGAGAATGTGGAACATGGACCCTGGATGAGAATGTGGAACAAGGACCCTGGCTGAAAACATTGACCCTGGATGAGAACATTGACCCTGGATGAGAATGTGGAATGTGGACCCTGGATGAGAATGTGGACCCTGAATGAGAACGTTGACCCAGGATGAGAATGTGAACCCTGGATGAGAGTGTGGAACGTGGACTCTGCATGAGAACTTGGACTCTGAATGAGAAAATTGATCCTGGATGAGAATGTGGATCCTGGATGAGAATGTGGAACGTGGAACCTGGATGAGATTGTGGAACGTGCACCCTGGATGAGAATGTGGGCCCTGGATGAGAACATGGAACGTGGATCCCGGATGAGAATGTGGAATGTAGACCCTGGATGAGAATGTGGACCCTGAATGAGAACGTGGACCCTGGATGAGAAAGTGGGCCCTGGATGAGAACATGGAACGTGGATCCCGGATGAGAATGTGGAATGTAGACCCTGGATGAGAATGTGGACCCTGAATGAGAACGTGGACCCTGGATGAGAAAGTGGGCCCTGGATGAGAGTGTGGAACTTGGACCTGCATGAGAACGTGGACCCGGAATGAGAACATTCACCTGGATGAGGATGTGGAACGTGGACCCTAGATGAGAACATTGACCCTGGATGAGAACATTGACCCTGGATGAGAATATTGACCCTGGATGAGAATGTGGAACATGGACCCTGGATGAGAAAATTGACACTGGATGTGAATTGAACCCTGGATGAGAACATGCATCCTGGAGGAGAATGTGGAACGTGGACCCTGAATGAGATTGTGGAACGTGGACACTGGATGAGAATGTGGGCCCTGGATGAGAACATGGACCCTGAATGAAAATGTGGACCCTGGATGAGAATGTGGAACGTGGACCCTGGATGAGAACATTGACCCTGGATGAGAATGTGGAACATGGACCCTGGATGAGAACATTGACACTGGATGTGAATTGAACCCTGGATGAGAACATGCATCCTGGATGAGAATGTAGAACGTGAACCCTGGATGAGAACATTGACCCTGGATGAGAATGTGAAACATGGACCCTGGATGAGAACATTGACACTGGATGTGAATAGAACCCTGGATGAGAACATGCATCCTGGAGGAGAATGTGGAACGTGGACCCTGAATGAGATTGTGGAACGTGGACCCTGGATGAGAATGTGGGCCCTGGATGAGAACATGGACCCTGAATGAAAATGTGGACCCTGGATGAGAATGTGGAACGTGAACCCTGGATGAGAACATTGACCCTGGATGAGAATGTGGAACATGGACCCTGGATGAGAACATTGACACTGGATGTGAATTGAACCCTGGATGAGAACATGCATCCTGGAGGAGAATGTGGAACGTGGACCCTGAATGAGATTGTGGAACGTGGACCCTGGATGAGAATGTGGGCCCTGGATGAGAACATGGACCCTGAATGTAAATGTGGACCCTGGATGAGAATGTGGAACGTGGACCCTGGATGAGAATGTGGGCCCTGGATGAGATCATTGACACTGGATGAGAACATTGACCCAGGATGAGAACATTGACCCTGGATGAGAATGTGGAACATGGACCCTGGATGAGAACATTGACCCTGGCTGAGAATTGAACCCTAGATGAAAACATGGACGTTGGATGAGAATTGAACCCTGGATGAGAACGTGGATCCTGGATGAGAATGTGGAACGTGGACACTGAATGAGAACGAGAACCCTGGATGAGAGTGTGGAACGTGGACCCTGAATTAGAACATTGACCCTGGATGACAACATTGACCCTGGATTAGAATGTGGAACGTGGACCCTGGATGAGAACATTGACCCTGGATTAGAATGTGGAACGTGGACCCTGGATGAGAACATTGACCCTGGATGAGAATTGAACCCTAGATGAAAACGTGGACGTTGGATGAGAATTGAACCCTGGATGAGAACGTGGATCCTGGATGAGAATGTGGAACGTGGACACTGAATGAGAACGAGAACCCTGGATGAGAATGTGGGCCCTGGATGAGAGTGTGGAACGTGGACCCTGAATTAGAACATTGACCCTGGATGAGAACATTGACCCTGGATTAGAATGTGGAACGTGGACCCTGGATGAGAACATTGACCCTGGATTAGAATGTGGAACGTGGACCCTGGATGAGAACATTGACCCTGGATTAGAATGTGGAACGTGGACCCTGGATGAGAACATTGACCCTGGATGAGAATTGAACCCTAGATGAAAACGTGGACGTTGGATGAGAACGTGGATCCTGGATGACAATGTGGAACGTGGACCCAGGATGAGAATGTGGAACATGGATACTGGATGAGAATGTGGAATGTGGACCCTGGATGAGAATGTGGAATGTGGACCCTGAATGAGAACGAGAACCCTGGATGAGAATGTGGGCCCTGGATGAGAGTGTGGAACGTGGACCCTGAATTAGAACATTGACCCTGGATGAGAATGTGGAACATGGACCCTGGATGAGAACATTGACCCTGGCTGAGAATGTGGAATGTGGACCCTGGATCAGAACATGGACCCTGGATGAGAACATTGACCCTGGATGAGAATGTGGAACAGGGACCCTGGATGAGAACATTGACCCTGGAAGAGAACATTGACCCTGGATGAGAACATTGACCCAGAATGAGAACATTGACCCTGGATGAGAATGTGGAACGTGGACCCTGGATGAGAACATTGACACTGGATGAGAATATTGACCCTGGATGAGAATGTGGAACATGGACACAGGATGAGAACATTGACTCTGGATGAGAATGTGGAACGTTGTCCCTGGATGAGAACATTGACCCTGGATGAGAATGCGGAACATGGACCCTGGATGAGAACATTGACCCTGGAAGAGAATGTGGAACGTGGATCCTGGATGAGAACATTGACCCTGGATGAGAACATTGACACTGGATGTGAATTAAAAACTGGATGAGAACGTGGATACTCGATGAGAATGCGGAACGTGGACCCTGGATGAGATTGTGGAACGTGGACCCTGGATGAGAATGTGGGCCCTGGATCAGAACATGGACCCTGAATGAGAATGTGGACCTGGATGAGAATGTGGAACGTGGACCCTGGATGAGAATGTGGAACATGGACCCAGGATGAGAATGTGGGCCCTGGATGAGAACATGGAACGTGGATCCTGGATGAGAATGTGGAACGCGGACACTGGATGCGAATGTGCAATGTGGACCGTGGATGAGAACATTGACCCAGGATGAGAACATTGACCCTGGATGAGAATGTGGAACATGGATGAGAACATGGAACGTGGATCCCGGATGAGAATATTGACCCTGGATGAGAACATTGACACTGGATGTGAATTGAACCCTGGATGAGAACATGCATCCTGGATGAGAATGTGGAACGTGGACCCTGGATGAGAATGTGGGCCCTGGATGAGAACATGGACCCTGAATGAAAATGTGGATCCTGGATGAGAATGTGGAACGTGGATGAGAACATTGACCCTGGATTAGAATGTGGAACGTGGACCCTGGATGAGAACATTGACCCTGGATTAGAATGTGGAACGTGCACCCTGGATGAGAACATTGACCCAGGATGAGAATTGAACCCTAGATGAAAACGTGGACGTTGGATGAGAATTGAACCCTGTATGAGAACGTGGATCCTGGATGACAATGTGGAACGTGGACCCTGAATGAGAACGAGAACCCTGGATGAGAATGTGGGCCCTGGATGAGAATGTGGAACGTGGACCCTGGATGAGGACATTGACCCTGGATTAGAATGTGGAACGTGGACGCTGGATGAGAACATTGACCCTGGATGAGAATTGAACCCTAGATGAAAACGTGGACGTTGGATGAGAATTGAACCTGGATGAGAATGTGGATCCTGGATGAGAATGTGGAATGTGGACCCTGAATGAGAACGAGAACCCTGGATGAGAATGTGGGCCCTGGATGAGAGTGTGGAACGTGGACCCTGAATTAGAACATTGACCCTGGATGACAACATTGACCCTGGATTAGAATGTGGAACGTGGACCCTGGATGAGAACATTGATCCTGGATGAGAATTGAACCCTAGATAAAAACGTGGACGTTGGATGAGAATTGAACCCTGGATGAGAATGTGGAACATGGATGAGAACATGGAACGTGGATCCCGGATGAGAATATTGACCCTGGATGAGAACATTGACACTGGATGTGAATTGAACCCTGGATGAGAACATGCATCCTGGATGAGAATGTGGAACGTGGACCCTGAATGAGATTGTGGAACGTGGACCCTGGATGAGAATGTGGGCCCTGGATGAGAACATGGACCCTGAATGAAAATGTGGATCCTGGATGAGAATGTGGAACGTGGATGAGAACATTGACCCTGGATTAGAATGTGGAACGTGGACCCTGGATGAGAACATTGACCCTGGATTAGAATGTGGAACGTGCACCCTGGATGAGAACATTGACCCTGGATGAGAATTGAACCCTAGATGAAAACGTGGACGTTGGATGAGAATTGAACCCTGTATGAGAACGTGGATCCTGGATGACAATGTGGAACGTGGACCCTGAATGAGAACGAGAACACTGGATGAGAATGTGGGCCCTGGATGAGAATGTGGAACGTGGACCCTGGATGAGGACATTGACCCTGGATTAGAATGTGGAACGTGGACGCTGGATGAGAACATTGACCCTGGATGAGAATTGAACCCTAGATGAAAACGTGGACGTTGGATGAGAATTGAACCTGGATGAGAACGTGGATCCTGGATGAGAATGTGGAATGTGGACCCTGAATGAGAACGAGAACCCTGGATGAGAATGTGGGCCCTGGATGAGAGTGTGGAACGTGGACCCTGAATTAGAACATTGACCCTGGATGACAACATTGACCCTGGATTAGAATGTGGAACGTGGACCCTGGATGAGAACATTGACCCTGGATGAGAATTGAACCCTAGATGAAAACGTGGACGTTGGATGAGAATTGAACCCTGGATGAGAACGTGGATCCTGGATGAGAATGTGGAATGTGGACCCTGAATGAGAACGAGAACCCTGGATGAGAATGTGGGCCCTGGATGAGAATGTGGAACATGGACCCTGGATGAGAACATTGACCCTGGATGAGAACATTGACCCTGGATTAGAATGTGGAACGTGGACCCTGGATGAGAACATTGACCCTGGATGAGAATTGAACCCTAGATGAAAACGTGGACGTTGGATGAGAATTGAACCCTGGATGAGAACGTGGATCCTGGATGAGAATGTGGAATGTGGACCCTGAATGAGAACGAGAACCCTGGATGAGAATGTGGGCCCTGGATGAGAGTGTGGAACGTGGACCCTGAATTAGAACATTGACCCTGGATGAGAATGTGGAACGTGGACCCTGGATGAGAACATTGACCCTGGCTGAGAATGTGGAACAGGGACCCTGGATGAGAACATTGACCCTGGAAGAGAATATTGACCCTGGATGAGAACATTGACCCAGAATGAGAACATTGACCCTGGATGAGAATGTGGAACGTGGACCCTGGATGAGAACATTGACCCTGGATGAGAATATTGACCCTGGATGAGAATGTGGAACATGGACCCAGGATGAGAACACTGACCCTGCATGAGAATGTGGAACATGGACCCTGGATGAGAACATTGACCCTGGATGAGAATATTGACCCTGGATGAGAATGTGGAACGAGGACCCAGGATGAGAACATAGACCCTGGATGAGAATGTGGAACATGGACCCTGGATGAGCACATTGACCCTGGATTAGAATGTGGAACGTGGACCCTGGATGAGAACATTGACCCTGGATGAGAATTGAACCCTAGATGAAAACATGGACATTGGATGAGAATTGAACCCTGGATGAGAACGTGGATCCTGGATGAGAATGTGGAACGTGGACCCTGGATGAGAATGTGGGCCCTGGATGAGAACATGGAACGTGGATCCCGGATGAGAATGTGGAACATGGATACTGGATGAGAATGTGGAATGTGGATCCTGGATGAGAGTGTGGAACGTGGACCCTGAATTAGAACATTGACCCTGGATGAGAATGTGGAACATGGACCCTGGATGAGAACATTGACCCTGGCTGAGAATGTGGAATGTGGACCCTGGATCAGAACATGGACCCTGGATGAGAACATTGACCCTGGATGAGAATGTGGAACAGGGACCCTGGATGAGAACATTGACCCTGGAAGAGAACATTGACCCTGGATGAGAACATTGACCCAGAATGAGAACATTGACCCAGAATGAGAATGTGGAACGTGGACCCTGGATGAGAACATTGACCCTGGATGAGAATATTGACCCTGGATGAGAATGTGGAACGTGGACCCTGGATGAGAACATTGACCCTGGATGAGAATGTGGAACGTGGACCCTGGATGAGAACATTGACCCTGGATGAGAACATTGACCCTGGATGAGAATTGAACCCTAGATGAAAACGTGGACGTTGGATGAGAATTGAACCCTGGATGAGAACGTGGATCCTGGATGAGAATGTGGAATGTGGACCCTGAATGAGAACGAGAACCCTGGATGAGAATGTGGGCCCTGGATGAGAATGTGGAACATGGACCCTGGATGAGAACATTGACCCTGGATGAGAACATTGACCCTGGATTAGAATGTGGAACGTGGACCCTGGATGAGAACATTGACCCTGGATGAGAATTGAACCCTAGATGAAAACGTGGACGTTGGATGAGAATTGAACCCTGGATGAGAACGTGGATCCTGGATGAGAATGTGGAATGTGGACCCTGAATGAGAACGAGAACCCTGGATGAGAATGTGGGCCCTGGATGAGAGTGTGGAACGTGGACCCTGAATTAGAACATTGACCCTGGATGAGAATGTGGAACGTGGACCCTGGATGAGAACATTGACCCTGGCTGAGAATGTGGAACAGGGACCCTGGATGAGAACATTGACCCTGGAAGAGAATATTGACCCTGGATGAGAACATTGACCCAGAATGAGAACAGTGACCCTGGATGAGAATGTGGAACGTGGACCCTGGATGAGAACATTGACCCTGGATGAGAATATTGACCCTGGATGAGAATGTGGAACATGGACCCAGGATGAGAACACTGACCCTGCATGAGAATGTGGAACATGGACCCTGGATGAGAACATTGACCCTGGATGAGAATATTGACCCTGGATGAGAATGTGGAACGAGGACCCAGGATGAGAACATAGACCCTGGATGAGAATGTGGAACATGGACCCTGGATGAGCACATTGACCCTGGATTAGAATGTGGAACGTGGACCCTGGATGAGAACATTGACCCTGGATGAGAATTGAACCCTAGATGAAAACATGGACATTGGATGAGAATTGAACCCTGGATGAGAACGTGGATCCTGGATGAGAATGTGGAACGTGGACCCTGGATGAGAATGTGGGCCCTGGATGAGAACATGGAACGTGGATCCCGGATGAGAATGTGGAACATGGATACTGGATGAGAATGTGGAATGTGGATCCTGGATGAGAGTGTGGAACGTGGACCCTGAATTAGAACATTGACCCTGGATGAGAATGTGGAACATGGACCCTGGATGAGAACATTGACCCTGGCTGAGAATGTGGAATGTGGACCCTGGATCAGAACATGGACCCTGGATGAGAACATTGACCCTGGATGAGAATGTGGAACAGGGACCCTGGATGAGAACATTGACCCTGGAAGAGAACATTGACCCTGGATGAGAACATTGACCCAGAATGAGAACATTGACCCAGAATGAGAATGTGGAACGTGGACCCTGGATGAGAACATTGACCCTGGATGAGAATATTGACCCTGGATGAGAATGTGGAACGTGGACCCTGGATGAGAACATTGACCCTGGATGAGAATGTGGAACGTGGACCCTGGATGAGAACATTGACCCTGGATGAGAACATTGACACTGGATGTGAATTAAAAACTGGATGAGAACGTGGATACTCGATGAGAATGCGGAACGTGGACCCTGGATGAGATTGTGGAACGTGGACCCTGGATGAGAATGTGGGCCCTGGATCAGAACATGGACCCTGAATGAGAATGTGGACCTGGATGAGAATGTGGAACGTGGACCCTGGATGAGAATGTGGAACATGCACCCAGAATGAGAACATTGACCCTGGATGAGAATGTGGAACGTGGACCCTGGATGAGAACATTGACCCTGGATGAGAATATTGACCCTGGATGAGAATGTGGAACATGGACCCAGGATGAGAACACTGACCCTGCATGAGAATGTGGAACATGGACCCTGGATGAGAACATTGACCCTGGATGAGAATATTGACCCTGGATGAGAATGTGGAACGAGGACCCAGGATGAGAACATAGACCCTGGATGAGAATGTGGAACATGGACCCTGGATGAGCACATTGACCCTGGATTAGAATGTGGAACGTGGACCCTGGATGAGAACATTGACCCTGGATGAGAATGTGGACCCTGGATGAGAACTGAACCCTTGGTGAGAATGTGGACCCTGGGTGAGAATCTGGACACTGAATGAGAACGTGGACCCTGAATGAGAACGTGGAACCTGCATGAGAATGTGGACCCTGAATGAGAACATTAACCCTGGAAGAGAACTTTGACCCTGGATGAGAATGTGGAACATGGACCCTGGATGAGAATGTGGAACAAGGACCCTGGCTGAAAACATTGACCCTGGATGAGAACATTGACCCTGGATGAGAATGTGGAATGTGGACCCTGGATGAGAATGTGGACCCTGAATGAGAACGTTGACCCAGGATGAGAATGTGAACCCTGGATGAGAGTGTGGAACGTGGACTCTGCATGAGAACTTGGACTCTGAATGAGAAAATTGATCCTGGATGAGAATGTGGATCCTGGATGAGAATGTGGAACGTGGAACCTGGATGAGATTGTGGAACGTGCACCCTGGATGAGAATGTGGGCCCTGGATGAGAACATGGAACGTGGATCCCGGATGAGAATGTGGAATGTAGACCCTGGATGAGAATGTGGACCCTGAATGAGAACGTGGACCCTGGATGAGAAAGTGGGCCCTGGATGAGAACATGGAACGTGGATCCCGGATGAGAATGTGGAATGTAGACCCTGGATGAGAATGTGGACCCTGAATGAGAACGTGGACCCTGGATGAGAAAGTGGGCCCTGGATGAGAGTGTGGAACTTGGACCTGCATGAGAACGTGGACCCGGAATGAGAACATTCACCTGGATGAGGATGTGGAACGTGGACCCTAGATGAGAACATTGACCCTGGATGAGAACATTGACCCTGGATGAGAATATTGACCCTGGATGAGAATGTGGAACATGGACCCTGGATGAGAAAATTGACACTGGATGTGAATTGAACCCTGGATGAGAACATGCATCCTGGAGGAGAATGTGGAACGTGGACCCTGAATGAGATTGTGGAACGTGGACACTGGATGAGAATGTGGGCCCTGGATGAGAACATGGACCCTGAATGAAAATGTGGACCCTGGATGAGAATGTGGAACGTGGACCCTGGATGAGAACATTGACCCTGGATGAGAATGTGGAACATGGACCCTGGATGAGAACATTGACACTGGATGTGAATTGAACCCTGGATGAGAACATGCATCCTGGATGAGAATGTAGAACGTGAACCCTGGATGAGAACATTGACCCTGGATGAGAATGTGGAACATGGACCCTGGATGAGAACATTGACACTGGATGTGAATAGAACCCTGGATGAGAACATGCATCCTGGAGGAGAATGTGGAACGTGGACCCTGAATGAGATTGTGGAACGTGGACCCTGGATGAGAATGTGGGCCCTGGATGAGAACATGGACCCTGAATGAAAATGTGGACCCTGGATGAGAATGTGGAACATGAACCCTGGATGAGAACATTGACCCTGGATGAGAATGTGGACCCTGAATAAGAATGTGGACCCTGTGTGAGAATGTGGAAAGTGGACCCTGTATGAGAACATTGCCCCTGGATGAGAATGAGGAACGTGGACCCTGAATGAAAATGTGGACCCTGGATGAGACTGTGGAACGTGCACCCTGGATGAGAATGTGGGCCCTGGATGAGAAGATGGAACGTGGATCCTGGATGATAATGTTGAACGTAGACCCTGGATGAGAATGTGGAATGTGGACCCTGGATGAGTATGTGGACCCTGAATGAGAACGTTGACCCAGGATGAGAATGTGAACCCTGGATGAGAGTGTGGAACGTGGACTCTGCATGAGAACTTGGACTCTGAATGAGAAAATTGATCCTGGATGAGAATGTGGAACGTGGAACCTGGATGAGATTGTGGAACGTGCACCCTGGATGAGAATGTGGGCCCTGGATGAGAACATGGAAAGTGGATCCCGGATGAGAATGTGGAATGTAGACCCTGGATGAGAATGTGGACCCTGGATGAGAACGTGGACCCTGGATGAGAAAGTGGGCCCTGGATGAGAGTGTGGAACTTGGACCTGCATGAGAACGTGGACCCAGAATGAGAACATTCACCTGGATGAGGATGTGGAACGTGGACCCTGGATGAGAACATTGACCCTGGATGAGAATATTGACCCTGGATGACAATGTGGAACGTGGACCCAGGATGAGAACATTGACCCTGGATGAGAATGTAGAACGTGAACCCTGGATGAGAACGTTGACCCTGGATGAGAACGTTGACCCTGGATGAGAATGTGGAACATGGACCCTGGATGAGAACATTGACCATGGATGAGAATGTGGAACGTGGACCCTGGATGAGAACATTGACCCTGGATGAGAATATTGACCCTGGATGAGAACATTGACACTGGATGTGAGTTGAACCCTGGATAAGAACATGCATCCTGGATGAGAATGTGGAACGTGGACCCTGGATGAGAACATGGACCCTGAATGAAAATGTGGACCCTGGATGAGAATGTGGAACGTGGATCCTGGATGAGAATGTGGGCCCTGGATGAGATCATTGACACTGGATGAGAACATTGACCCTGGATGAGAATGTGGAACGTGGACCCTGGATGAGAACATTGACCCTGGATGAGAATGTGGAACGTGGACCCTGGATGAAAACATTGACTGGATGAGAACATAGAACATGGATGAGAACATTGACCCTGAATGAGAATGTGGAACATGGACCCTGGATGAGAACATTGACCCTGGATGAGAATGTGGAACGTGGACCCTGGATGAGAACATTGATACTGGATGAGAATGTGGAACATGGTCGCAGGATGAGAACATTGACCCTGGATGAGAACATTGACCCTGGATGAGAATGTGGAATGTGGACCCTGGATGAGATTGTGGAACGTGGACCCTGGATGAGAATGTGGACCATGAATAAGAATGTGGACCCTGTGTGAGAATGTGGAAAGTGGACCCTGTATGAGAACATTGCCCCTGGATGAGAATGAGGAACGTGGACCCTGAATGAAAATGTGGACCCTGGATGAGACTGTGGAACGTGCACCCTGGATGAGAATGTGGGCCCTGGATGAGAAGATGGAACGTGGATCCTGGATGAAAATGTTGAACGTAGACCCTGGATGAGAATGTGGAATGTGGACCCTGGATGAGAATGTGGACCCTGGATGAGAGTGTGGAACGTGGACACTGCATGAGAACTTGGACTCTGAATGAGAAAATTGATCCTGGATGAGAATGTGGAACGTGGAACCTGGATGAGATTGTGGAACGTGCACCCTGGATGAGAATGTGGGCCCTGGATGAGAACATGGAAAGTGGATCCCGGATGAGAATGTGGAATGTAGACCCTGGATGAGAATGTGGACCCTGGATGAGAACGTGGACCCTGGATGAGAAAGTGGGCCCTGGATGAGAGTGTGGAACTTGGACCTGCATGAGAACGTGGACCCAGAATGAGAACATTCACCTGGATGAGGATGTGGAACGTGGACCCTGGATGAGAACATTGACCCTGGATGAGAATATTGACCCTGGATGACAATGTGGAACGTGGACCCAGGATGAGAACATTGACCCTGGATGAGAATGTAGAACGTGAACCCTGGATGAGAACGTTGACCCTGGATGAGAACGTTGACCCTGGATGAGAATGTGGAACATGGACCCTGGATGAGAACATTGACCATGGATGAGAATGTGGAACGTGGACCCTGGATGAGAACATTGACCCTGGATGAGAACATTGACACTGGATGTGAGTTGAACCCTGGATAAGAACATGCATCCTGGATGAGAATGTGGAACGTGGACCCTGGATGAGAACATGGACCCTGAATGAAAATGTGGACCCTGGATGAGAATGTGGAACGTGGACCCTGGATGAGAATGTGGGCCCTGGATGAGATCATTGACACTGGATGAGAACATTGACCCTGGATGAGAATGTGGAACGTGGACCCTGGATGAGAACATTGACCCTGGATGAGAATGTGGAACGTGGACCCTGGATGAAAACATTGACTGGATGAGAACATAGAACATGGATGAGAACATTGACCCTGGATGAGAATGTGGAACATGGACCCTGGATGAGAACATTGACCCTGGATGAGAATGTGGAACGTGGACCCTGGATGAGAACATTGATACTGGATGAGAATGTGGAACATGGACGCAGGATGAGAACATTGACCCTGGATGAGAACATTGACCCTGGATGAGAATGTGGAATGTGGACCCTGGATGAGATTGTGGAACGTGGACCCTGGATGAGAATGTGGACCCTGAATAAGAATGTGGACCCTGTCTGAGAATGTGGAAAGTGGACCCTGTATGAGAACATTGCCCCTGGATGAGAATGAGGACCCTGGATGAGACTGTGGAACGTGCACCCTGGATGAGAATGTGGGCCCTGGATGAGAAGATGGAACGTGGATCCTGGATGATAATGTTGAACGTAGACCCTGGATGAGAATGTGGAATGTGGACCCTGGATGAGAATGTGGACCCTGAATGAGAACGTTGACCCAGGATGAGAATGTGAACCCTGGATGAGAGTGTGGAACGTGGACTCTGCATGAGAACTTGGACTCTGAATGAGAAAATTGATCCTGGATGAGAATGTGGAACGTGGAACCTGGATGAGATTGTGGAACGTGCACCCTGGATGAGAATGTGGGCCCTGGATGAGAACATGTAAAGTGGATCCCTGATGAGAATGTGGAATGTAGACCCTGGATGAGAATGTGGACCCTGGATGAGAACGTGGACCCTGGATGAGAAAGTGGGCCCTGGATGAGAGTGTGGAACTTGGACCTGCATGAGAACGTGGACCCAGAATGAGAACATTCACCTGGATGAGGATGTGGAACGTGGACCCTGGATGAGAACATTGACCCTGGATGAGAATATTGACCCTGGATGACAATGTGGAACGTGGACCCAGGATGAGAACAATGACCCTGGATGAGAATGTAGAACGTGAACCCTGGATGAGAACGTTGACCCTGGATGAGAATGTGGAACGTGGACCCTGGATGAGAACATTGACCCTGGATGACAATATTGACCCTGGATGAGAACATTGACACTGGATGTGAGTTGAACCCTGGATGAGAACATGCATCCTGGATGAGAATGTGGAACGTGGACCCTGGATGAGAACATGGACCCTGAATGAAAATGTGGACCCTGGATGAGAATGTGGAACGTGGACCCTGGATGAGAATGTGGGCCCTGGATGAGATCATTGACACTGGATGAGAACATTGACCCTGGATGAGAATGTGGAACGTGGACCCTGGATGAGAACATTGACCCTGGCTGAGAATTGAACCCTAGATGAAAACGTGGACGTTGGATGAGAATTGAACCCTGGATGAGAACGTGGATCCTGGATAAGAATGTGGAACGTGGACACTGAATGAGAACGAGAACCCTGGATGAGAATGTGGGCCCTGGATGAGAGTGTGGAACGTGGACCCTGAATTAGAACATTGACCCTGGATGAGAACATTGACCCTGGATTAGAATGTGGAACGTGGACCCTGGATGAGAACATTGACGCTGGATTAGAATGTGGAACGTGGACCCTGGATGAGAACATTGACCCTGGATGAGAATTGAACCCTAGATGAAAACGTGGACGTTGGATGAGAATTGAACCCTGGATGAGAACGTGGATCCTGGATGAGAATGTGGAACGTGGACCCTGAATGAGAACGAGAACCCTGGATGAGAATGTGGGCCCTGGATGAGAGTGTGGAATGTGGACCCTAAATTAGAACATTGACCCTGGATGAGAACATTGACCCTGGATTAGAATGTGGAACGTGGACCCTGGATGAGAACATTGACACTGGATTAGAATGTGGAACGTGGACCCTGGATGAGAACATTGACCCTGGATGAGAATTGAACCCTAGATGAAAACGTGGACGTTGGATGAGAATTGAACCCTGGATGAGAACATTGACCCTGGATTAGAATGTGGAACGTGGACCCTGGATGAGAACATTGACCCTGGATTAGAATGTGGAACGTGGACCCTGGATGAGAACATTGACCCTGGATTAGAATGTGGAACGTGGAACCTGGATGAGAACATTGACCCTGGATGAGAATTGAACCCTAGATGAAAACGTGGACGTTGGATGAGAATTGAACCCTGGATGAGAACGTGGATCCTGGATGAGAATGTGGAACGTGGACCCTGAATGAGAACATTGACCCTGGATGAGAACATTGACCCTGGATGAGAATTGAACCCTAGATGAAAACGTGGACGTTGGATGAGAATTGAACCCTGGATGAGAACATGGATCCTGGATGAGAATGTGGAATGTGGACCCTGAATGAGAACGAGAACCCTGGATGAGAATGTGGGCCCTGGATGAGAATGTGGAACATGGACCCTGGATGAGAACATTGACCCTGGATTAGAATGTGGAACGTGGACCCTGGATGAGAACATTGACCCTGGATGAGAAGGTGGAACATGGACCCTGGATGAGAACATTGACCCTGGAAGAGAATGTGGAACGTGGATCCTGGATGAGAATGTGGAACGTGGACCCAGGATGAGAACATTGACCCTGGATGAGAATGTGAAATGTGGATCCCGGATGAGAATGTGGAACGTGGACCCTGGATGAGAATGGGGAATGTGGACCCAGGATGAGAATGTGGAACGTGGACCCTGGATGAGAATGGGGAATGTGGACCCTGGATGAGAATATTGACCCTGGATGAGAACATTGACACTGGATGTGAATTGATCCCTGGATGAGAACGTGCATCCTGGATGAGAATGTGGAACGTGGATGAGAATGTAGACCCTAAATGAGAACGTGGACCCTGGATGAGAATGTGGAATGTGGACCCTGGATGAGAATGTGGAATGTTGACCCTGGATGAGAATGTGGAATGTGGACCCTGGATGAGAATGTGCAATGTGGGCCCTGGATGCGCACGTGGACCCTGGATGAAAATGTGGGTCCTGGATGAGAATGTGGACCCTGGATGAGAATTGAACCCTTGGTGAGAATGTGGACCTTGGGTGAGAATCTGGACACTGAATGAGAACGTGGACCCTGAATGAGAACGTGGAACCTGCATGAGAATGTGGACCCTGAATGAGAACTGAACCCTGGTAGAGAACGTCGACTCTGGATGAGAACATTAACCCTGGAAGAGAACATTGACCCTGGATGAGAATGTGGAACATGGACCCTGGATGAGAATGTGGAACATGGACCCTGGCTGAAAACATTGACCCTGGATGAGAACATTGACCCTGGATGAGAATGTGGAATGTGGACCCTGGATGAGAATGTGGACCCTGAATGAGAACGTTGACCCAGGATGAGAATGTGAACCCTGGATGAGAGTGTGGAACGTGGACTCTGCATGAGAACTTGGACTCTGAATGAGAAAATTGATCCTGGATGAGAATGTGGATCCTGGATGAGAATGTGGAACGTGGAACCTGGATGAGATTGTGGAACGTGCACCCTGGATGAGAATGTGGGCCCTGGATGAGAACATGGAACGTGGATCCCGGATGAGAATGTGGAATGTAGACCCTGGATAAGAATGTGGACCCTGAATGAGAACGTGGACCCTGGATGAGAAAGTGGGCCCTGGATGAGAGTGTGGAACTTGGACCTGCATGAGAACGTGGACCCGGAATGAGAACATTCACCTGGATGAGGATGTGGAACGTGGACCCTAGATGAGAACATTGACCCTGGATGAGAATATTGACCCTGGATGAGAATGTGGAACATGGACCCTGGATGAGAACATTGACACTGGATGTGAATTGAACCCTGGATGAGAACATGCATCCTGGAGGAGAATGTGGAACGTGGACCCTGAATGAGATTGTGGAACGTGGACCCTGGATGAGAATGTGGGCCCTGGATGAGAACATGGACCCTGAATGAAAATGTGGACCCTGGATGAGAATGTGGAACGTGGACCCTGGATGAGAACATTGACCCTGGATGAGAATGTGGAACATGGACCCTGGATGAGAACATTGACACTGGATGTGAATTGAACCCTGGATGAGAACATGCATCCTGGATGAGAATGTAGAACGTGAACCCTGGATGAGAACATTGACCCTGGATGAGAATGTGGAACATGGACCCTGGATGAGAACATTGACACTGGATGTGAATAGAACCCTGGATGAGAACATGCATCCTGGAGGAGAATGTGGAACGTGGACCCTGAATGAGATTGTGGAACGTGGACCCTGGATGAGAATGTGGGCCCTGGATGAGAACATGGACCCTGAATGAAAATGTGGACCCTGGATGAGAATGTGGAACGTGAACCCTGGATGAGAACATTGACCCTGGATGAGAATGTGGAACATGGACCCTGGATGAGAACATTGACACTGGATGTGAATTGAACCCTGGATGAGAACATGCATCCTGGAGGAGAATGTGGAACGTGGACCCTGAATGAGATTGTGGAACGTGGACCCTGGATGAGAATGTGGGCCCTGGATGAGAACATGGACCCTGAATGTAAATGTGGACCCTGGATGAGAATGTGGAACGTGGACCCTGGATGAGAATGTGGGCCCTGGATGAGATCATTGACACTGGATGAGAACATTGACCCAGGATGAGAACATTGACCCTGGATGAGAATGTGGAACATGGACCCTGGATGAGAACATTGACCCTGGCTGAGAATTGAACCCTAGATGAAAACATGGACGTGGGATGAGAATTGAACCCTGGATGAGAACGTGGATCCTGGATGAGAATGTGGAACGTGGACACTGAATGAGAACGAGAACCCTGGATGAGAGTGTGGAACGTGGACCCTGAATTAGAACATTGACCCTGGATGACAACATTGACCCTGGATTAGAATGTGGAACGTGGACCCTGGATGAGAACATTGACCCTGGATTAGAATGTGGAACGTGGACCCTGAATGAGAGCATTGACCCTGGATCAGAATGTGGAACGTGGACCCTGGATGAGAACATTGACCCTGGATGAGAATTGAACCCTAGATGAAAACGTGGACGTTGGATGAGAATTGAACCCTGGATGAGAACGTGGATCCTGGATGAGAATGTGGAACGTGGACCCTGAATGAGAACGAGAACCCTGGATGAGAATGTGGGCCCTGGATGAGAGTGTGGAACGTGAACCCTGAATTAGAACATTGACCCTGGATGAGAACATTGACCCTGGATTAGAATGTGGAACGTGGACCCTGGATGAGAACATTGACCCTGGATTAGAATGTGGAACGTGGACCCTGGATGAGAACATTGACCCTGGATGAGAATTTAACCCTAGATGAAAACGTGGACGTTGGATGAGAATTGAACCCTGGATGAGAACGTGGATCCTGGATGAGAATGTGGAACGTGGACACTGAATGAGAACGAGAACCCTGGATGAGAATGTGGGCCCTGGATGAGAGTGTGGAACGTGGACCCTGAATTAGAACATTGACCCTGGATGAGAACATTGACCCTGGATTAGAATGTGGAACGTGGACCCTGGATGAGAACATTGACCCTGGATTAGAATGTGGAACGTGGACCCTGAATGAGAGCATTGACCCTGGATCAGAATGTGGAACGTGGACCCTGGATGAGAACATTGACCCTGGATGAGAATTGAACCCTAGATGAAAACGTGGACATTGGATGAGAATTGAACCCTGGATGAGAACGTGGATCCTGGATGAGAATGTGGAACGTGGACCCTGAATGAGAACGAGAACCCTGGATGAGAATGTGGGCCCTGGATGAGAGTGTGGAACGTGAACCCTGAATTAGAACATTGACCCTGGATGAGAACATTGACCCTGGATTAGAATGTGGAACGTGGACCCTGGATGAGAACATTGACCCTGGATTAGAATGTGGAACGTGGACCCTGGATGAGAACATTGACCCTGGATGAGAATTTAACCCTAGATGAAAACGTGGACGTTGGATGAGAATTGAACCCTGGATGAGAACGTGGATCCTGGATGAGAATGTGGAACGTGGACCCTGAATGAGAACGAGAACCCTGGATGAGAATGTGGGCCCTGGATGAGAGTGTGGAACGTGGACCCTGAATTAGAAATTTGACCCTGGATGAGAACATTGACCCTGGATTAGAATGTGGAACGTGGACCCTGGATGAGAACATTGACCCTGGATTAGAATGTGGAACGTGGACCCTGGATGAGAACATTGACCCTGGATTAGAATGTGGAACATGGACCCTGGAAGAGAACATTGACCCTGGATGAGAATTGAACCCTAGATGAAAACGTGGACGTTGGATGAGAATTGAACCCTGGATGAGAATGTGGATCCTGGATGAGAATGTGGAACGTGGACCCTGAATGAGAACGAGAACCCTGGATGACAATGTGGGCCCTGGATGAGAATGTGGAACATGGACCCTGGATGAGGACATTGACCCTGGCTGAGAATGTGGAACGTGGACCCTGGATCAGAACATGGACCCTGGATGAGAATGTGGAACAGGGACCCTGGATGAGAACATTGACCCTGGAAGAGAATATTGACCTTGGATGAGAACATTGACCCAGAATGAGAACATTGACCCTGGATGAGAACATTGACCCTGGATGAGAACATTGACCCTGGATGAGAATGTGGAACATGGACCCAGGATGAGAACACTGACCCTGCATGAGAATGTGGAACGTGGACCCTGGATGAGAAAATTGATGCTGGATGAGAATGTGGAACTTGGACCCTGGATGAGAACATTGACCCTGGATGAGAATATTGACCCTGGATGAGAATGTGGAACGAGGACCCAGGATGAGAACATAGACCCTGGATGAGAATGTGGAACATGGACCCTGGATGAGAACATTGACCCTGGATTAGAATGTGGAACGTGGACCCTGGATGAGAACATTGACCCTGGATGAGAATATTGACCCTGGATGAGAATGTGGAACATGGACCCAGGATGAGAACATTGACCCTGGATGAGAATGTGGAACGTGGACCCTGGATGAGAACATTGACCCTGGCTGAGAATGTGGAACATGGACCCTGGATGGGAACATTGACCCTGGAAGAGAATGTGGAACGTGGATACTGGATGAGAACATTGACCCTGGATGAGAATGTGGAACGTGGACCCAGGATGAGAACATTGACCCTGGATGAGAAAGTGGGCCCTGGATGAGAACAAGGAACGTGGATCCCGGATGAGAATGTGGAACGTGGACCTTGGATGAGAATGGGGTATGTGGACCCTGGATGAGAATGTGGGCCCTGGATGAGAAGATGGAATGTGGATCCCGGATGAGAAAGTGGAACGTGGACCCTGGATGAGAATGGGGAATGTGGACCCTGGATGAGAATGTGGAACGTGGACCCTGGATGAGAATGTGGAACGTGGACCCTGGATGAGAATGGGGAATGTGGACCCTGGATGAGAATATTGACCCTGGATGAGAACATTGACACTGGATGTGAATTGATCCCTGGATGAGAACGTGCATCCTGGATGAGAATGTGGAACGTGGATGAGAATGTAGACCCTAAATGAGAACGTGGACCCTGGATGAGAATGTGGAATGTGGACCCTGGATGAGAATGTGGAATGTTGACCCTGGATGAGAATGTGGAATGTGGACCCTGGATGAGAATGTGCAATGTGGGCCCTGGATGCGCACGTGGACCCTGGATGAAAATGTGGGTCCTGGATGAGAATGTGGACCCTGGATGAGAACTGAACCCTTGGTGAGAATGTGGACCCTGGGTGAGAATCTGGACACTGAATGAGAACGTGGACCCTGAATGAGAACGTGGAACCTGCATGAGAATGTGGACCCTGAATGAGAACTGAACCCTGGATGAGAACGTCGACCCTGGATGAGAACATTAACCCTGGAAGAGAACATTGACACTGGATGAGAATGTGGAACATGGACCCTGGATGAGAATGTGGAACAAGGACCCTGGCTGAAAACATTGACCCTGGATGAGAACATTGACCCTGGATGAGAATGTGGAATGTGGACCCTGGATGAGAATGTGGACCCTGAATGAGAACGTTGACCCAGGATGAGAATGTGAACCCTGGATGAGAGTGTGGAACGTGGACTCTGCATGAGAACTTGGACTCTGAATGAGAAAATTGATCCTGGATGAGAATGTGGATCCTGGATGAGAATGTGGAACGTGGAACCTGGATGAGATTGTGGAACGTGCACCCTGGATGAGAATGTGGGCCCTGGATGAGAACATGGAACGTGGATCCCGGATGAGAATGTGGAATGTAGACCCTGGATGAGAATGTGGACCCTGAATGAGAACGTGGACCCTGGATGAGAAAGTGGGCCCTGGATGAGAACATGGAACGTGGATCCCGGATGAGAATGTGGAATGTAGACCCTGGATGAGAATGTGGACCCTGAATGAGAACGTGGACCCTGGATGAGAAAGTGGGCCCTGGATGAGAGTGTGGAACTTGGACCTGCATGAGAACGTGGACCCGGAATGAGAACATTCACCTGGATGAGGATGTGGAACGTGGACCCTAGATGAGAACATTGACCCTGGATGAGAACATTGACCCTGGATGAGAATATTGACCCTGGATGAGAATGTGGAACATGGACCCTGGATGAGAAAATTGACACTGGATGTGAATTGAACCCTGGATGAGAACATGCATCCTGGAGGAGAATGTGGAACGTGGACCCTGAATGAGATTGTGGAACGTGGACACTGGATGAGAATGTGGGCCCTGGATGAGAACATGGACCCTGAATGAAAATGTGGACCCTGGATGAGAATGTGGAACGTGGACCCTGGATGAGAACATTGACCCTGGATGAGAATGTGGAACATGGACCCTGGATGAGAACATTGACACTGGATGTGAATTGAACCCTGGATGAGAACATGCATCCTGGATGAGAATGTAGAACGTGAACCCTGGATGAGAACATTGACCCTGGATGAGAATGTGGAACATGGACCCTGGATGAGAACATTGACACTGGATGTGAATAGAACCCTGGATGAGAACATGCATCCTGGAGGAGAATGTGGAACGTGGACCCTGAATGAGATTGTGGAACGTGGACCCTGGATGAGAATGTGGGCCCTGGATGAGAACATGGACCCTGAATGAAAATGTGGACCCTGGATGAGAATGTGGAACGTGAACCCTGGATGAGAACATTGACCCTGGATGAGAATGTGGAACATGGACCCTGGATGAGAACATTGACACTGGATGTGAATTGAACCCTGGATGAGAACATGCATCCTGGAGGAGAATGTGGAACGTGGACCCTGAATGAGATTGTGGAACGTGGACCCTGGATGAGAATGTGGGCCCTGGATGAGAACATGGACCCTGAATGTAAATGTGGACCCTGGATGAGAATGTGGAACGTGGACCCTGGATGAGAATGTGGGCCCTGGATGAGATCATTGACACTGGATGAGAACATTGACCCAGGATGAGAACATTGACCCTGGATGAGAATGTGGAACATGGACCCTGGATGAGAACATTGACCCTGGCTGAGAATTGAACCCTAGATGAAAACATGGACGTTGGATGAGAATTGAACCCTGGATGAGAACGTGGATCCTGGATGAGAATGTGGAACGTGGACACTGAATGAGAACGAGAACCCTGGATGAGAGTGTGGAACGTGGACCCTGAATTAGAACATTGACCCTGGATGACAACATTGACCCTGGATTAGAATGTGGAACGTGGACCCTGGATGAGAACATTGACCCTGGATTAGAATGTGGAACGTGGACCCTGGATGAGAACATTGACCCTGGATGAGAATTGAACCCTAGATGAAAACGTGGACGTTGGATGAGAATTGAACCCTGGATGAGAACGTGGATCCTGGATGAGAATGTGGAACGTGGACACTGAATGAGAACGAGAACCCTGGATGAGAATGTGGGCCCTGGATGAGAGTGTGGAACGTGGACCCTGAATTAGAACATTGACCCTGGATGAGAACATTGACCCTGGATTAGAATGTGGAACGTGGACCCTGGATGAGAACATTGACCCTGGATTAGAATGTGGAACGTGGACCCTGGATGAGAACATTGACCCTGGATTAGAATGTGGAACGTGGACCCTGGATGAGAACATTGACCCTGGATGAGAATTGAACCCTAGATGAAAACGTGGACGTTGGATGAGAACGTGGATCCTGGATGACAATGTGGAACGTGGACCCAGGATGAGAATGTGGAACATGGATACTGGATGAGAATGTGGAATGTGGACCCTGGATGAGAATGTGGAATGTGGACCCTGAATGAGAACGAGAACCCTGGATGAGAATGTGGGCCCTGGATGAGAGTGTGGAACGTGGACCCTGAATTAGAACATTGACCCTGGATGAGAATGTGGAACATGGACCCTGGATGAGAACATTGACCCTGGCTGAGAATGTGGAATGTGGACCCTGGATCAGAACATGGACCCTGGATGAGAACATTGACCCTGGATGAGAATGTGGAACAGGGACCCTGGATGAGAACATTGACCCTGGAAGAGAACATTGACCCTGGATGAGAACATTGACCCAGAATGAGAACATTGACCCTGGATGAGAATGTGGAACGTGGACCCTGGATGAGAACATTGACACTGGATGAGAATATTGACCCTGGATGAGAATGTGGAACATGGACACAGGATGAGAACATTGACTCTGGATGAGAATGTGGAACGTTGTCCCTGGATGAGAACATTGACCCTGGATGAGAATGCGGAACATGGACCCTGGATGAGAACATTGACCCTGGAAGAGAATGTGGAACGTGGATCCTGGATGAGAACATTGACCCTGGATGAGAACATTGACACTGGATGTGAATTAAAAACTGGATGAGAACGTGGATACTCGATGAGAATGCGGAACGTGGACCCTGGATGAGATTGTGGAACGTGGACCCTGGATGAGAATGTGGGCCCTGGATCAGAACATGGACCCTGAATGAGAATGTGGACCTGGATGAGAATGTGGAACGTGGACCCTGGATGAGAATGTGGAACATGGACCCAGGATGAGAATGTGGGCCCTGGATGAGAACATGGAACGTGGATCCTGGATGAGAATGTGGAACGCGGACACTGGATGCGAATGTGCAATGTGGACCGTGGATGAGAACATTGACCCAGGATGAGAACATTGACCCTGGATGAGAATGTGGAACATGGATGAGAACATGGAACGTGGATCCCGGATGAGAACATTGACCCTGGATGAGAACATTGACACTGGATGTGAATTGAACCCTGGATGAGAACATGCATCCTGGATGAGAATGTGGAACGTGGACCCTGGATGAGAATGTGGGCCCTGGATGAGAACATGGACCCTGAATGAAAATGTGGATCCTGGATGAGAATGTGGAACGTGGATGAGAACATTGACCCTGGATTAGAATGTGGAACGTGGACCCTGGATGAGAACATTGACCCTGGATTAGAATGTGGAACGTGCACCCTGGATGAGAACATTGACCCAGGATGAGAATTGAACCCTAGATGAAAACGTGGACGTTGGATGAGAATTGAACCCTGTATGAGAACGTGGATCCTGGATGACAATGTGGAACGTGGACCCTGAATGAGAACGAGAACCCTGGATGAGAATGTGGGCCCTGGATGAGAATGTGGAACGTGGACCCTGGATGAGGACATTGACCCTGGATTAGAATGTGGAACGTGGACGCTGGATGAGAACATTGACCCTGGATGAGAATTGAACCCTAGATGAAAACGTGGACGTTGGATGAGAATTGAACCTGGATGAGAATGTGGATCCTGGATGAGAATGTGGAATGTGGACCCTGAATGAGAACGAGAACCCTGGATGAGAATGTGGGCCCTGGATGAGAGTGTGGAACGTGGACCCTGAATTAGAACATTGACCCTGGATGACAACATTGACCCTGGATTAGAATGTGGAACGTGGACCCTGGATGAGAACATTGATCCTGGATGAGAATTGAACCCTAGATGAAAACGTGGACGTTGGATGAGAATTGAACCCTGGATGAGAATGTGGAACATGGATGAGAACATGGAACGTGGATCCCGGATGAGAATATTGACCCTGGATGAGAACATTGACACTGGATGTGAATTGAACCCTGGATGAGAACATGCATCCTGGATGAGAATGTGGAACGTGGACCCTGAATGAGATTGTGGAACGTGGACCCTGGATGAGAATGTGGGCCCTGGATGAGAACATGGACCCTGAATGAAAATGTGGATCCTGGATGAGAATGTGGAACGTGGATGAGAACATTGACCCTGGATTAGAATGTGGAACGTGGACCCTGGATGAGAACATTGACCCTGGATTAGAATGTGGAACGTGCACCCTGGATGAGAACATTGACCCTGGATGAGAATTGAACCCTAGATGAAAACGTGGACGTTGGATGAGAATTGAACCCTGTATGAGAACGTTGATCCTGGATGACAATGTGGAACGTGGACCCTGAATGAGAACGAGAACACTGGATGAGAATGTGGGCCCTGGATGAGAATGTGGAACGTGGACCCTGGATGAGGACATTGACCCTGGATTAGAATGTGGAACGTGGACGCTGGATGAGAACATTGACCCTGGATGAGAATTGAACCCTAGATGAAAACGTGGACGTTGGATGAGAATTGAACCTGGATGAGAACGTGGATCCTGGATGAGAATGTGGAATGTGGACCCTGAATGAGAACGAGAACCCTGGATGAGAATGTGGGCCCTGGATGAGAGTGTGGAACGTGGACCCTGAATTAGAACATTGACCCTGGATGACAACATTGACCCTGGATTAGAATGTGGAACGTGGACCCTGGATGAGAACATTGACCCTGGATGAGAATTGAACCCTAGATGAAAACGTGGACGTTGGATGAGAATTGAACCCTGGATGAGAACGTGGATCCTGGATGAGAATGTGGAATGTGGACCCTGAATGAGAACGAGAACCCTGGATGAGAATGTGGGCCCTGGATGAGAATGTGGAACATGGACCCTGGATGAGAACATTGACCCTGGATGAGAACATTGACCCTGGATTAGAATGTGGAACGTGGACCCTGGATGAGAACATTGACCCTGGATGAGAATTGAACCCTAGATGAAAACGTGGACGTTGGATGAGAATTGAACCCTGGATGAGAACGTGGATCCTGGATGAGAATGTGGAATGTGGACCCTGAATGAGAACGAGAACCCTGGATGAGAATGTGGGCCCTGGATGAGAGTGTGGAACGTGGACCCTGAATTAGAACATTGACCCTGGATGAGAATGTGGAACGTGGACCCTGGATGAGAACATTGACCCTGGCTGAGAATGTGGAACAGGGACCCTGGATGAGAACATTGACCCTGGAAGAGAATATTGACCCTGGATGAGAACATTGACCCAGAATGAGAACATTGACCCTGGATGAGAATGTGGAACGTGGACCCTGGATGAGAACATTGACCCTGGATGAGAATATTGACCCTGGATGAGAATGTGGAACATGGACCCAGGATGAGAACACTGACCCTGCATGAGAATGTGGAACATGGACCCTGGATGAGAACATTGACCCTGGATGAGAATATTGACCCTGGATGAGAATGTGGAACGAGGACCCAGGATGAGAACATAGACCCTGGATGAGAATGTGGAACATGGACCCTGGATGAGCACATTGACCCTGGATTAGAATGTGGAACGTGGACCCTGGATGAGAACATTGACCCTGGATGAGAATTGAACCCTAGATGAAAACATGGACATTGGATGAGAATTGAACCCTGGATGAGAACGTGGATCCTGGATGAGAATGTGGAACGTGGACCCTGGATGAGAATGTGGGCCCTGGATGAGAACATGGAACGTGGATCCCGGATGAGAATGTGGAACATGGATACTGGATGAGAATGTGGAATGTGGATCCTGGATGAGAGTGTGGAACGTGGACCCTGAATTAGAACATTGACCCTGGATGAGAATGTGGAACATGGACCCTGGATGAGAACATTGACCCTGGCTGAGAATGTGGAATGTGGACCCTGGATCAGAACATGGACCCTGGATGAGAACATTGACCCTGGATGAGAATGTGGAACAGGGACCCTGGATGAGAACATTGACCCTGGAAGAGAACATTGACCCTGGATGAGAACATTGACCCAGAATGAGAACATTGACCCAGAATGAGAATGTGGAACGTGGACCCTGGATGAGAACATTGACCCTGGATGAGAATATTGACCCTGGATGAGAATGTGGAACGTGGACCCTGGATGAGAACATTGACCCTGGATGAGAATGTGGAACGTGGACCCTGGATGAGAACATTGACCCTGGATGAGAACATTGACCCTGGATGAGAATTGAACCCTAGATGAAAACGTGGACGTTGGATGAGAATTGAACCCTGGATGAGAACGTGGATCCTGGATGAGAATGTGGAATGTGGACCCTGAATGAGAACGAGAACCCTGGATGAGAATGTGGGCCCTGGATGAGAATGTGGAACATGGACCCTGGATGAGAACATTGACCCTGGATGAGAACATTGACCCTGGATTAGAATGTGGAACGTGGACCCTGGATGAGAACATTGACCCTGGATGAGAATTGAACCCTAGATGAAAACGTGGACGTTGGATGAGAATTGAACCCTGGATGAGAACGTGGATCCTGGATGAGAATGTGGAATGTGGACCCTGAATGAGAACGAGAACCCTGGATGAGAATGTGGGCCCTGGATGAGAGTGTGGAACGTGGACCCTGAATTAGAACATTGACCCTGGATGAGAATGTGGAACGTGGACCCTGGATGAGAACATTGACCCTGGCTGAGAATGTGGAACAGGGACCCTGGATGAGAACATTGACCCTGGAAGAGAATATTGACCCTGGATGAGAACATTGACCCAGAATGAGAACAGTGACCCTGGATGAGAATGTGGAACGTGGACCCTGGATGAGAACATTGACCCTGGATGAGAATATTGACCCTGGATGAGAATGTGGAACATGGACCCAGGATGAGAACACTGACCCTGCATGAGAATGTGGAACATGGACCCTGGATGAGAACATTGACCCTGGATGAGAATATTGACCCTGGATGAGAATGTGGAACGAGGACCCAGGATGAGAACATAGACCCTGGATGAGAATGTGGAACATGGACCCTGGATGAGCACATTGACCCTGGATTAGAATGTGGAACGTGGACCCTGGATGAGAACATTGACCCTGGATGAGAATTGAACCCTAGATGAAAACATGGACATTGGATGAGAATTGAACCCTGGATGAGAACGTGGATCCTGGATGAGAATGTGGAACGTGGACCCTGGATGAGAATGTGGGCCCTGGATGAGAACATGGAACGTGGATCCCGGATGAGAATGTGGAACATGGATACTGGATGAGAATGTGGAATGTGGATCCTGGATGAGAGTGTGGAACGTGGACCCTGAATTAGAACATTGACCCTGGATGAGAATGTGGAACATGGACCCTGGATGAGAACATTGACCCTGGCTGAGAATGTGGAATGTGGACCCTGGATCAGAACATGGACCCTGGATGAGAACATTGACCCTGGATGAGAATGTGGAACAGGGACCCTGGATGAGAACATTGACCCTGGAAGAGAACATTGACCCTGGATGAGAACATTGACCCAGAATGAGAACATTGACCCAGAATGAGAATGTGGAACGTGGACCCTGGATGAGAACATTGACCCTGGATGAGAATATTGACCCTGGATGAGAATGTGGAACGTGGACCCTGGATGAGAACATTGACCCTGGATGAGAATGTGGAACGTGGACCCTGGATGAGAACATTGACCCTGGATGAGAACATTGACACTGGATGTGAATTAAAAACTGGATGAGAACGTGGATACTCGATGAGAATGCGGAACGTGGACCCTGGATGAGATTGTGGAACGTGGACCCTGGATGAGAATGTGGGCCCTGGATCAGAACATGGACCCTGAATGAGAATGTGGACCTGGATGAGAATGTGGAACGTGGACCCTGGATGAGAATGTGGAACATGCACCCAGAATGAGAACATTGACCCTGGATGAGAATGTGGAACGTGGACCCTGGATGAGAACATTGACCCTGGATGAGAATATTGACCCTGGATGAGAATGTGGAACATGGACCCAGGATGAGAACACTGACCCTGCATGAGAATGTGGAACATGGACCCTGGATGAGAACATTGACCCTGGATGAGAATATTGACCCTGGATGAGAATGTGGAACGAGGACCCAGGATGAGAACATAGACCCTGGATGAGAATGTGGAACATGGACCCTGGATGAGCACATTGACCCTGGATTAGAATGTGGAACGTGGACCCTGGATGAGAACATTGACCCTGGATGAGAATTGAACCCTAGATGAAAACATGGACATTGGATGAGAATTGAACCCTGGATGAGAACGTGTATCCTGGATGAGAATGTGGAACGTGGACCCTGGATGAGAATGTGGGCCCTGGATGAGAACATGGAACGTGGATCCCGGATGAGAATGTGGAACATGGATACTGGATGAGAATGTGGAATGTGGATCCTGGATGAGAGTGTGGAACGTGGACCCTGAATTAGAACATTGACCCTGGATGAGAATGTGGAACATGGACCCTGGATGAGAACATTGACCCTGGCTGAGAATGTGGAATGTGGACCCTGGATCAGAACATGGACCCTGGATGAGAACATTGACCCTGGATGAGAATGTGGAACAGGGACCCTGGATGAGAACATTGACCCTGGAAGAGAACATTGACCCTGGATGAGAACATTGACCCAGAATGAGAACATTGACCCAGAATGAGAATGTGGAACGTGGACCCTGGATGAGAACATTGACCCTGGATGAGAATATTGACCCTGGATGAGAATGTGGAACGTGGACCCTGGATGAGAACATTGACCCTGGATGAGAATGTGGAACGTGGACCCTGGATGAGAACATTGACCCTGGATGAGAACATTGACACTGGATGTGAATTAAAAACTGGATGAGAACGTGGATACTCGATGAGAATGCGGAACGTGGACCCTGGATGAGATTGTGGAACGTGGACCCTGGATGAGAATGTGGGCCCTGGATCAGAACATGGACCCTGAATGAGAATGTGGACCTGGATGAGAATGTGGAACGTGGACCCTGGATGAGAATGTGGAACATGCACCCAGGATGAGAATGTGGGCCCTGGATGTGAACATGGAACGTGGATCCTGGATGAGAATGTGGAACGCGGACACTGGATGAGAATGTGCAATGTGGACCGTGGATGAGAACATTGACCCAGGATGAGATCATTGACCCTGGATGAGAATGTGGAACGTGGACCCTGGATGAGAACATTAACCCAGGATGAGAACATTGACACTGGATGAGAGCATTGACCCTGGATGAGAATGTGGAAAGTGGAACGTGGATAAGAACGTTGACCCTGGATGAGAACATTGACCCTGAATGAGAACATTGACCCAGGATGAGAACATTGACCCTCGATGAGAACATGGAACGTGGATACCGGATGAGAATGAGGAACGCGGACCTTGGATGAGAACATTGACCCTGGATGAGAACATGGACCCTGGAATAGAATATTGACGCTGGATGAGAATGTGGAACGTGGACCCAGGATGAGAACATTGACCGTGGATGAGAATGTGGGCCCTGGATGAGAACATGGAACGTGGATTCCGGATGAGAATGTGGAACGTGGACCTTGGATGAGAATGGGGTATGTGGACCCTGGATGAGAATGTGGGCCCTGGATGAGAAGATGGAATGTGGATCCCGGATGAGAATGTGGAACGTGGATCCTGGATGAGAATGGGGAATGTGGACCCTGGATGAGAATGTGGAACGTGGACCCTGGATGAGAACATGGAATGTGGATCCCGGATGAGAATGTGGAACGTGAACCCTGGATGAGAATGGGGAATGTGGACCCTGGATGAGAATGTGGAACGTGGACCCTGGATGAGAATAGGGAATGTGGACCCTGGATGAGAATGTGGACCCTGAAAGAGAACGTGGACCCTGGATGAGAAAGTGGGCCCTGGATGAGAGTGTGGAATGTGGACCGTGCATGAGAACGTGGACCCCGAATGAGAACATTGACCTGGATGAGAATGAGGAACGTGGACCCTGGATGAGAACATTGACCCAGAATGAGAACATTGGCCCTGGATGAGAATGTGGAACGTGGACCCTGGATGAGAACATTGACCCTGGATGAGAATATTGACCCTGGATGAGAATGTGGAACATGGACCCAGGATGAGAACATTGACCCTGGATGAGAATGTGGAACGTGGACCCTGGATGAGAACATTGACCCTGGACGAGAATTGAACCCTAGATGAAAACGTGGACGTTGGCTGAGAATTGAACCCTGGATGAGAACGTGGATCCTGGATGAGAATGTGGAACGTGGACCCTGGATCAGAACATGGACCCTGGATGAGAACAATGACCCTGGATGAGAATGTGGAACAGGGACCCTGGATGAGAACATTGACCCTGGAAGAGAATATTGACCATGGATGAGAACATTGACCCAGAATGAGAACATTGACCCTGGATGAGAATGTGGAACGTGGACCCTGGATGAGAACATTGACCCTGGATGAGAATATTGACCCTGGATGAGAATGTGGAACATGGACCCAGGATGAGAACACTGACCCTGCATGAGAATGTGGAACATGGACCCTGGATGAGAACATTGACCCTGGATGAGAATGTGGAACGAGGACCCAGGATGAGAACATAGACCCTGGATGAGAATGTGGAACATGGACCCTGGATGAGCACATTGACCCTGGATTAGAATGTGGAACGTGGACCCTGGATGAGAACATTGACCCTGGATGAGAATTGAACCCTAGATGAAAACATGGACGTTGGATGAGAATTGAACCCTGGATGAGAACGTGGATCCTGGATGAGAATGTGGAACGTGGACCCTGGATGAGAATGTGGGCCCTGGATGAGAACATGGAACGTGGATCCCGGATGAGAATGTGGAACACGGATACTGGATGAGAATGTGGAATGTGGACCCTGGATGAGAATGTGGAATGTGGACCCTGAATGAGAACGAGAACCCTGGATGAGAATGTGGGCCCTGGATGAGAGTGTGGAACGTGGACCCTGAATTAGAACATTGACCCTGGATGAGAATGTGGAACATGGACCCTGGATGAGAACATTGACCCTGGCTGAGAATGTGGAATGTGGACCCTGGATCAGAACATGGACCCTGGATGAGAACATTGACCCTGGATGAGAATGTGGAACAGGGACCCTGGATGAGAACATTGACCCTGGAAGAGAACATTGACCCTGGATGAGAACATTGACCCAGAATGAGAACATTGACCCTGGATGAGAATGTGGAACGTGGACCCTGGATGAGAACATTGACCCTGGATGAGAATATTGACCCTGGATGAGAATGTGGAACATGGACACAGGATGAGAACATTGACTCTGGATGAGAATGTGGAACGTGGACCCTGGATGAGAACATTGACCCTGGATGAGAATGCGGAACATGGACCCTGGATGAGAACATTGACCCTGCAAGAGAATGTGGAACGTGGATCCTGGATGAGAACATTGACCCTGGATGAGAACATTGACACTGGATGTGAATTAAAAACTGGATGAGAACGTGGATACTCGATGAGAATGCGGAACGTGGACCCTGGATGAGATTGTGGAACGTGGACCCTGGATGAGAATGTGGGCCTTGGATCAGAACATGGACCCTGAATGAGAATGTGGACCTGGATGAGAATGTGGAACGTGGACCCTGGATGAGAATGTGGAACATGGACCCAGGATGAGAATGTGGGCCCTGGATGAGAACATGGAACGTGGATCCTGGATGAGAATGTGGAACGCGGACACTGGATGAGAATGTGCAATGTGGACCGTGGATGAGAACATTGACCCAGGATGAGAACATTGACCCTGGATGAGAATGTGGAACGTGGACCCTGGATGAGAACATTAACCCAGGATGAGAACATTGACACTGGATGAGAGCATTGACCCTGGATGAGAATGTGGAACGTGGAACGTGGATAAGAACGTTGACCCTGGATGAGAACATTGACCCTGAATGAGAACATTGACCCAGGATGAGAACATTGACCCTCGATGAGAACATGGAACGTGGATACCGGATGAGAATGAGGAACGCGGACCTTGGATGAGAACATTGACCCTGGATGAGAACATGGACCCTGGATGAGAATATTGACGCTGGATGAGAATGTGGAACGTGGACCCAGGATGAGAACATTGACCCTGGATGAGAATGTGGGCCCTGGATGAGAACATGGAAAGTGGATCCCGGATGAGAATGTGGAACGTGGACCTTGGATGAGAATGGGGTATGTGGACCCTGGATGAGAATGTGGGCCCTGGATGAGAAGATGGAATGTGGATCCCGGATGAGAATGTGGAACGTGGATCCTGGATGAGAATGGGGAATGTGGACCCTGGATGAGAATGTGGAACGTGGACCCTGGATGAGAACATGGAATGTGGATCCCGGATGAGAATGTGGAACGTGAACCCTGGATGAGAATGGGGAATGTGGACCCTGGATGAGAATGTGGAACGTGGACCCTGGATGAGAATAGGGAATGTGGACCCTGGATGAGAATGTGGACCCTGAAAGAGAACGTGGACCCTGGATGAGAAAGTGGGGCCTGGATGAGAGTGTGGAATGTGGACCGTGCATGAGAACGTGGACCCCGAATGAGAACATTGACCTGGATGAGAATGAGGAACGTGGACCCTGGATGAGAACATTGACCCAGAATGAGAACATTGGCCCTGGATGAGAATGTGGAACGTGGACCCTGGATGAGAATGTGGGCCCTGGATGAGAACATGGAACGTGGATCCCGGATGAGAATGTGGAACATGGATACTGGATGAGAATGTGGAATGTGGATCCTGGATGAGAGTGTGGAACGTGGACCCTGAATTAGAACATTGACCCTGGATGAGAATGTGGAACATGGACCCTGGATGAGAACATTGACCCTGGCTGAGAATGTGGAATGTGGACCCTGGATCAGAACATGGACCCTGGATGAGAACATTGACCCTGGATGAGAATGTGGAACAGGGACCCTGGATGAGAACATTGACCCTGGAAGAGAACATTGACCCTGGATGAGAACATTGACCCAGAATGAGAACATTGACCCAGAATGAGAATGTGGAACGTGGACCCTGGATGAGAACATTGACCCTGGATGAGAATATTGACCCTGGATGAGAATGTGGAACGTGGACCCTGGATGAGAACATTGACCCTGGATGAGAATGTGGAACGTGGACCCTGGATGAGAACATTGACCCTGGATGAGAACATTGACACTGGATGTGAATTAAAAACTGGATGAGAACGTGGATACTCGATGAGAATGCGGAACGTGGACCCTGGATGAGATTGTGGAACGTGGACCCTGGATGAGAATGTGGGCCCTGGATCAGAACATGGACCCTGAATGAGAATGTGGACCTGGATGAGAATGTGGAACGTGGACCCTGGATGAGAATGTGGAACATGCACCCAGGATGAGAATGTGGGCCCTGGATGTGAACATGGAACGTGGATCCTGGATGAGAATGTGGAACGCGGACACTGGATGAGAATGTGCAATGTGGACCGTGGATGAGAACATTGACCCAGGATGAGATCATTGACCCTGGATGAGAATGTGGAACGTGGACCCTGGATGAGAACATTAACCCAGGATGAGAACATTGACACTGGATGAGAGCATTGACCCTGGATGAGAATGTGGAAAGTGGAACGTGGATAAGAACGTTGACCCTGGATGAGAACATTGACCCTGAATGAGAACATTGACCCAGGATGAGAACATTGACCCTCGATGAGAACATGGAACGTGGATACCGGATGAGAATGAGGAACGCGGACCTTGGATGAGAACATTGACCCTGGATGAGAACATGGACCCTGGAATAGAATATTGACGCTGGATGAGAATGTGGAACGTGGACCCAGGATGAGAACATTGACCGTGGATGAGAATGTGGGCCCTGGATGAGAACATGGAACGTGGATTCCGGATGAGAATGTGGAACGTGGACCTTGGATGAGAATGGGGTATGTGGACCCTGGATGAGAATGTGGGCCCTGGATGAGAAGATGGAATGTGGATCCCGGATGAGAATGTGGAACGTGGATCCTGGATGAGAATGGGGAATGTGGACCCTGGATGAGAATGTGGAACGTGGACCCTGGATGAGAACATGGAATGTGGATCCCGGATGAGAATGTGGAACGTGAACCCTGGATGAGAATGGGGAATGTGGACCCTGGATGAGAATGTGGAACGTGGACCCTGGATGAGAATAGGGAATGTGGACCCTGGATGAGAATGTGGACCCTGAAAGAGAACGTGGACCCTGGATGAGAAAGTGGGCCCTGGATGAGAGTGTGGAATGTGGACCGTGCATGAGAACGTGGACCCCGAATGAGAACATTGACCTGGATGAGAATGAGGAACGTGGACCCTGGATGAGAACATTGACCCAGAATGAGAACATTGGCCCTGGATGAGAATGTGGAACGTGGACCCTGGATGAGAACATTGACCCTGGATGAGAATATTGACCCTGGATGAGAATGTGGAACATGGACCCAGGATGAGAACATTGACCCTGGATGAGAATGTGGAACGTGGACCCTGGATGAGAACATTGACCCTGGACGAGAATTGAACCCTAGATGAAAACGTGGACGTTGGCTGAGAATTGAACCCTGGATGAGAACGTGGATCCTGGATGAGAATGTGGAATGTGGACCCTGAATGAGAACGAGAACCCTGGATGAGAATGTGGGCCCTGGATGAGAGTGTGGAACGTGGACCCTGAATTAGAACATTGACCCTGGATGAGAATGTGGAACGTGGACCCTGGATGAGAACATTGACCCTAGCTGAGAATGTGGAACGTGGACCCTGGATCAGAACATGGACCCTGGATGAGAACAATGACCCTGGATGAGAATGTGGAACAGGGACCCTGGATGAGAACATTGACCCTGGAAGAGAATATTGACCATGGATGAGAACATTGACCCAGAATGAGAACATTGACCCTGGATGAGAATGTGGAACGTGGACCCTGGATGAGAACATTGACCCTGGATGAGAATATTGACCCTGGATGAGAATGTGGAACATGGACCCAGGATGAGAACACTGACCCTGCATGAGAATGTGGAACATGGACCCTGGATGAGAACATTGACCCTGGATGAGAATGTGGAACGAGGACCCAGGATGAGAACATAGACCCTGGATGAGAATGTGGAACATGGACCCTGGATGAGCACATTGACCCTGGATTAGAATGTGGAACGTGGACCCTGGATGAGAACATTGACCCTGGATGAGAATTGAACCCTAGATGAAAACATGGACGTTGGATGAGAATTGAACCCTGGATGAGAACGTGGATCCTGGATGAGAATGTGGAACGTGGACCCTGGATGAGAATGTGGGCCCTGGATGAGAACATGGAACGTGGATCCCGGATGAGAATGTGGAACACGGATACTGGATGAGAATGTGGAATGTGGACCCTGGATGAGAATGTGGAATGTGGACCCTGAATGAGAACGAGAACCCTGGATGAGAATGTGGGCCCTGGATGAGAGTGTGGAACGTGGACCCTGAATTAGAACATTGACCCTGGATGAGAATGTGGAACATGGACCCTGGATGAGAACATTGACCCTGGCTGAGAATGTGGAATGTGGACCCTGGATCAGAACATGGACCCTGGATGAGAACATTGACCCTGGATGAGAATGTGGAACAGGGACCCTGGATGAGAACATTGACCCTGGAAGAGAACATTGACCCTGGATGAGAACATTGACCCAGAATGAGAACATTGACCCTGGATGAGAATGTGGAACGTGGACCCTGGATGAGAACATTGACCCTGGATGAGAATATTGACCCTGGATGAGAATGTGGAACATGGACACAGGATGAGAACATTGACTCTGGATGAGAATGTGGAACGTGGACCCTGGATGAGAACATTGACCCTGGATGAGAATGCGGAACATGGACCCTGGATGAGAACATTGACCCTGCAAGAGAATGTGGAACGTGGATCCTGGATGAGAACATTGACCCTGGATGAGAACATTGACACTGGATGTGAATTAAAAACTGGATGAGAACGTGGATACTCGATGAGAATGCGGAACGTGGACCCTGGATGAGATTGTGGAACGTGGACCCTGGATGAGAATGTGGGCCTTGGATCAGAACATGGACCCTGAATGAGAATGTGGACCTGGATGAGAATGTGGAACGTGGACCCTGGATGAGAATGTGGAACATGGACCCAGGATGAGAATGTGGGCCCTGGATGAGAACATGGAACGTGGATCCTGGATGAGAATGTGGAACGCGGACACTGGATGAGAATGTGCAATGTGGACCGTGGATGAGAACATTGACCCAGGATGAGAACATTGACCCTGGATGAGAATGTGGAACGTGGACCCTGGATGAGAACATTAACCCAGGATGAGAACATTGACACTGGATGAGAGCATTGACCCTGGATGAGAATGTGGAACGTGGAACGTGGATAAGAACGTTGACCCTGGATGAGAACATTGACCCTGAATGAGAACATTGACCCAGGATGAGAACATTGACCCTCGATGAGAACATGGAACGTGGATACCGGATGAGAATGAGGAACGCGGACCTTGGATGAGAACATTGACCCTGGATGAGAACATGGACCCTGGATGAGAATATTGACGCTGGATGAGAATGTGGAACGTGGACCCAGGATGAGAACATTGACCCTGGATGAGAATGTGGGCCCTGGATGAGAACATGGAAAGTGGATCCCGGATGAGAATGTGGAACGTGGACCTTGGATGAGAATGGGGTATGTGGACCCTGGATGAGAATGTGGGCCCTGGATGAGAAGATGGAATGTGGATCCCGGATGAGAATGTGGAACGTGGATCCTGGATGAGAATGGGGAATGTGGACCCTGGATGAGAATGTGGAACGTGGACCCTGGATGAGAACATGGAATGTGGATCCCGGATGAGAATGTGGAACGTGAACCCTGGATGAGAATGGGGAATGTGGACCCTGGATGAGAATGTGGAACGTGGACCCTGGATGAGAATAGGGAATGTGGACCCTGGATGAGAATGTGGACCCTGAAAGAGAACGTGGACCCTGGATGAGAAAGTGGGGCCTGGATGAGAGTGTGGAATGTGGACCGTGCATGAGAACGTGGACCCCGAATGAGAACATTGACCTGGATGAGAATGAGGAACGTGGACCCTGGATGAGAACATTGACCCAGAATGAGAACATTGGCCCTGGATGAGAATGTGGAACGTGGACCCTGGATGAGAACATTGACCCTGGATGAGAATATTGACCCTGGATGAGAATGTGGAACATGGACCCAGGATGAGAACATTGACCCTGGATGAGAATGTGGAACGTGGACCCTGGATGAGAACATTGACCCTGGAAGAGAATATTGACCCTGGATGAGAACATTGACCCAGAATGAGAACATTGACCCTGGATGAGAATGTGGAACGTGGACCCTGGATGAGAACATTGACCCTGGATGAGAATATTGACCCTGGATGAGAATGTGGAACATGGACCCAGGATGAGAACACTGACCCTGCATGAGAATGTGGAACATGGACCCTGGATGAGAACATTGACCCTGGATGAGAATGTGGAACGAGGACCCAGGATGAGAACATAGACCCTGGATGAGAATGTGGAACATGGACCCTGGATGAGCACATTGACCCTGGATTAGAATGTGAAACGTGGACCCTGGATGAGAACATTGACCCTGGATGAGAATTGAACCCTAGATGAAAACATGGACGTTGGATGAGAATTGAACCCTGGATGAGAACGTGGATCCTGGATGAGAATGTGGAACGTGGACCCTGGATGAGAATGTGGGCCCTGGATGAGAACATGGAACGTGGATCCCGGATGAGAATGTGGAACATGGATACTGGATGAGAATGTGGAATGTGGACCCTGGATGAGAATGTGGAATGTGGACCCTGAATGAGAACGAGAACCCTGGATGAGAATGTGGGCCCTGGATGAGAGTGTGGAACGTGGACCCTGAATTAGAACATTGACCCTGGATGAGAATGTGGAACATGGACCCTGGATGAGAACATTGACCCAGGCTGAGAATGTGGAATGTGGACCCTGGATCACAACATGGACCCTGGATGAGAACATTGACCCTGGATGAGAACATTGACCCAGAATGAGAACATTGACCCTGGATGAGAATGTGGAACGTGGACCCTGGATGAGAACATTGACCCTGGATGAGAATATTGACCCTGGATGAGAATGTGGAACATGGACACAGGATGAGAACAGTGACTCTGGATGAGAATGTGGAACGTGGACCCTGGATGAGAACATTGACCCTGGATGAGAATGCGGAACATGGACCCTGGATGAGAACATTGACCCTGGAAGAGAATGTGGAACGTGGATCCTGGATGAGAACATTGACCCTGGATGAGAACATTGACACTGGATGTGAATTAAAAACTGGATGAGAACGTGGATACTCGATGAGAATGCGGAATGTGGACACTGGATGAGATTGTGGAACGTGGACCCTGGATGAGAATGTGGGCCCTGGATCAGAACATGGACCCTGAATGGGAATGTGGACCTGGATGAGAATGTGGAACGTGGACCCTGGATGAGAATGTGGAACATGGACCCAGGATGAGAATGTGGGCCCTGGATGAGAACATGGAACGTGGATCCTGGATGAGAATGTGGAACGCGGACACTGGATGAGAATGTGCAATGTGGACCGTGGATGAGAACATTGACCCAGGATGAGAACATTGACCCTGGATGAGAATGTGGAACGTGGACCCTGGATGAGAACATTAACCCAGGATGAGAACATTGACACTGGATGAGAGCATTGACCCTGGATGAGAATGTGGAACGTGGAACGTGGATAAGAACGTTGACCCTGGATGAGAACATTGACCCTGAATGAGAACATTGACCCAGGATGAGAACATTGACCCTCGATGAGAACATGGAACGTGGATACCGGATGAGAATGAGGAACGCGGACCTTGGATGAGAACATTGACCCTGGATGAGAACATGGACCCTGGATGAGAATATTGACGCTGGATGAGAATGTGGAACGTGGACCCAGGATGAGAACATTGACCCTGGATGAGAATGTGGGCCCTGGATGAGAACATGGAAAGTGGATCCCGGATGAGAATGTGGAACGTGGACCTTGGATGAGAATGGGGTATGTGGACCCTGGATGAGAATGTGGGCCCTGGATGAGAAGATGGAATGTGGATCCCGGATGAGAATGTGGAACGTGGATCCTGGATGAGAATGGGGAATGTGGACCCTGGATGAGAATGTGGAACGTGGACCCTGGATGAGAACATGGAATGTGGATCCCGGATGAGAATGTGGAACGTGAACCCTGGATGAGAATGGGGAATGTGGACCCTGGATGAGAATGTGGAACGTGGACCCTGGATGAGAATAGGGAATGTGGACCCTGGATGAGAATGTGGACCCTGAAAGAGAACGTGGACCCTGGATGAGAAAGTGGGCCCTGGATGAGAGTGTGGAATGTGGACCGTGCATGAGAACGTGGACCCCGAATGAGAACATTGACCTGGATGAGAATGAGGAACGTGGACCCTGGATGAGAACATTGACCCAGAATGAGAACATTGGCCCTGGATGAGAATGTGGAACGTGGACCCTGGATGAGAACATTGACCCTGGATAAGAATATTGACCCTGGATGAGAATGTGGAACATGGACCCAGGATGAGAACATTGACCCTGGATGAGAATGTGGAACGTGGACCCTGGATGAGAACATTGACCCTGGATGAGAATGTGGAACATGGACCCAGGATGAGAACATTGACCCTGGATGAGAATGTGGAACGTGGACCCTGGATGAGAACATTGACCCTGGACGAGAATTGAACCCTAGATGAAAACGTGGACGTTGGCTGAGAATTGAACCCTGGATGAGAACGTGGATCCTGGATGAGAATGTGGAATGTGGACCCTGAATGAGAACGAGAACCCTGGATGAGAATGTGGGCCCTGGATGAGAGTGTGGAACGTGGACCCTGAATTAGAACATTGACCCTGGATGAGAATGTGGAACGTGGACCCTGGATGAGAACATTGACCCTGGCTGAGAATGTGGAACGTGGACCCTGGATCAGAACCTGGACCCTGGATGAGAACAATGACCCTGGATGAGAATGTGGAACAGGGACCCTGGATGAGAACATTGACCCTGGAAGAGAATATTGACCCTGGATGAGAACATTGACCCAGAATGAGAACATTGACCCTGGATGAGAATGTGGAACGTGGACCCTGGATGAGAACATTGACCCTGGATGAGAATATTGACCCTGGATGAGAATGTGGAACATGGACCCAGGATGAGAACACTGACCCTGCATGAGAATGTGGAACATGGACCCTGGATGAGAACATTGACCCTGGATGAGAATGTGGAACGAGGACCCAGGATGAGAACATAGACCCTGGATGAGAATGTGGAACATGGACCCTGGATGAGCACATTGACCCTGGATTAGAATGTGGAACGTGGACCCTGGATGAGAACATTGACCCTGGATGAGAATTGAACCCTAGATGAAAACATGGACGTTGGATGAGAATTGAACCCTGGATGAGAACGTGGATCCTGGATGAGAATGTGGAACGTGGACCCTGGATGAGAATGTGGGCCCTGGATGAGAACATGGAACGTGGATCCCGGATGAGAATGTGGAACATGGATACTGGATGAGAATGTGGAATGTGGACCCTGGATGAGAATGTGGAATGTGGACCCTGAATGAGAACGAGAACCCTGGATGAGAATGTGGGCCCTGGATGAGAGTGTGGAACGTGGACCCTGAATTAGAACATTGACCCTGGATGAGAATGTGGAACATGGACCCTGGATGAGAACATTGACCCTGGCTGAGAATGTGGAATGTGGACCCTGGATCAGAACATGGACCCTGGATGAGAACATTGACCCTGGATGAGAATGTGGAACAGGGACCCTGGATGAGAACATTGACCCTGGAAGAGAACATTGACCCTGGATGAGAACATTGACCCAGAATGAGAACATTGACCCTGGATGAGAATGTGGAACGTGGACCCTGGATGAGAACATTGACCCTGGATGAGAATATTGACCCTGGATGAGAATGTGGAACATGGACACAGGATGAGAACATTGACTCTGGATGAGAATGTGGAACGTGGACCCTGGATGAGAACATTGACCCTGGATGAGAATGCGGAACATGGACCCTGGATGAGAACATTGACCCTGGAAGAGAATGTGGAACGTGGATCCTGGATGAGAACATTGACCCTGGATGAGAACATTGACACTGGATGTGAATTAAAAACTGGATGAGAACGTGGATACTCGATGAGAATGCGGAACGTGGACCCTGGATGAGATTGTGGAACGTGGACCCTGGATGAGAATGTGGGCCCTGGATCAGAACATGGACCCTGAATGAGAATGTGGACCTGGATGAGAATGTGGAACGTGGACCCTGGATGAGAATGTGGAACATGGACCCAGGATGAGAATGTGGGCCCTGGATGAGAACATGGAACGTGGATCCTGGATGAGAATGTGGAACGCGGACACTGGATGAGAATGTGCAATGTGGACCGTGGATGAGAACATTGACCCAGGATGAGAACATTGACCCTGGATGAGAATGTGGAACATGGACCCTGGATGAGAACATTAACCCAGGATGAGAACATTGACACTGGATGAGAGCATTGACCCTGGATGAGAATGTGGAACGTGGAACGTGGATAAGAACGTTGACCCTGGATGAGAACATTGACCCTGAATGAGAACATTGACCCAGGATGAGAACATTGACCCTCGATGAGAACATGGAACGTGGATACCGGATGAGAATGAGGAACGCGGACCTTGGATGAGAACATTGACCCTGGATGAGAACATGGACCCTGGAATAGAATATTGACGCTGGATGAGAATGTGGAACGTGGACCCAGGATGAGAACATTGACCCTGGATGAGAATGTGGGTCCTGGATGAGAACATGGAACGTGGATCCCGGATGAGAACGTGGAACGTGGACCTTGGATGAGAATGGGGTATGTGGACCCTGGATGAGAATGTGGACCCTGGATGAGAATGTGGGCCCTGGATGAGAAGATGGAATGTGGATCCCGGATGAGAATGTGGAACGTGGATCCTGGATGAGAATGGGGAATGTGGACCCTGGATGAGAATGTGGAACGTGGACCCTGGATGAGAACATGGAATGTGGATCCCGGATGAGAATGTGGAACGTGAACCCTGGATGAGAATGGGGAATGTGGACCCAGGATGAGAATGTGGAACGTGGACCCTGGATGAGAATGGGGAATGTGGACCCTGGATGAGAATGTGGAATGTGGACCCTGGATGAGAATGGGGAATGTGGACCCTGGATGAGAATGTGGACCCTGAAAAAGAACGTGGACCCTGGATGAGAAAGTGGGCCCTGGATGAGAGTGTGGAACGTGGACCGTGCATGAGAACGTGGACCCCGAATGAGAACATTGACCTGGATGAGAATGAGGAACGTGGACCCTGGATGAGAACATTGACCCTGGATGAGAATGTGGAACATGGACCCTGGATTAGAACATTGAGCCTGGATGAGAATATTGACCCTGGATGAGAATGTGGAACATGGACCCAGGATGAGAACATTGACCCTGGATGAGAATGTGGAACGTGGACCCTGGATGAGAACATTGACCCTGGATGAGAATTGAACCCTAGATGAAAACGTGGACGTTGGATGAGAATTGAACCCTGGATGAGAACGTGGATCCTGGATGAGAATGTGGAATGTGGACCCTGAATGAGAACGAGAACCCTGGATGAGAATGTGGGCCCTGGATGAGAGTGTGGAACGTGGACCCTGAATTAGAACATTGACCCTGGATGAGAATGTGGAACGTGGACCCTGGATGAGAACATTGACCCTGGATGAGAATATTGACCCTGGATGAGAACATTGACACTGGATGTGAATTAAAAACTGGATGAGAACGTGGATACTCGATGAGAATGCGGAACGTGGAACCTGGATGAGATTGTGGAACGTGGACCCTGGATGAGAATGTGGGCCCTGGATCAGAACATGGACCCTGAATGAGAATGTGGACCTGGATGAGAATGTGGAACGTGGACTCTGGATGAGAATGTGGAACATGGACCCAGGATGAGAATGTGGGCCCTGGATGAGAACATGGAACGTGGATCCTGGATGAGAATGTGGAACGCGGACACTGGATGAGAATGTGCAATGTGGACCGTGGATGAGAACATTGACCCAGGATGAGAACATTGACCCCGGATGAGAATGTGGAACGTGGGCCCTGGATGAGAACATTAACCCAGGATGAGAACATTGACACTGGATGAGAGCATTGACCCTGGATGAGAATGTGGAACGTGGAATGTGGATAAGAACATTGACCCTGGATGAGAACATTGACCCTGAATGAGAACATTGACCCAGGACGAGAACATTGATCCTCGATGAGAACATGGAACGTGGATACCGGATGAGAATGAGGAACATGGACCTTGGATGAGAACATTGACCCTGGATGAGAACATGGACCCTGGATGAGAATATTGACCCTGGATGAGAATGTGGAACGTGGACCCGGAATGAGAACATTGACCCTGGATGTGAATGTGGGCCCTGGATGAGAACATGGAAGGTGGATCCCGGATGAGAATGTGGAACGTGGACCTTGGATGAGAATGGGGTATGTGGACATTGGATGAGAATGTGGACCCTGGATGAGAATGTGGGCCCTGGATGAGAAGATGGAATGTGGATCCCGGATGAGAAAGTGAAACGTGGACCCTGGATGAGAATGGGGTATGTGGACCCTGGATGAGAATGTGGAACGTGGACCCTGGATGAGAACATGGAATGTGGATCCCGGATGAGAATGTGGAACGTGGACCCTGGATGAGAATGGGGAATGTGGACCCAGGATGAGAATGTGGAACGTGGACCCTGGATGAGAATGGGGAATGTGGACCCTGGATGAGAATGTGGAACGTGGACCCTGGATGAGAAAGTGGGCCCTGGATGAGAGTGTGGAACGTGGACCGTGCATGAGAACGTGGACCCCGAATGAGAACATTGACCTGGATGAGAATGAGGAGCGTGGACCCTGGATGAGAACATTGACCCTGGATGAGAACAATTGACGCTGGATGAGAATATTGACCCTGGATGAGAATGCGGAATGTGGACCCTGGATGAGAATGTAGAACGTGGACCCTGGATGAGAATGTGGGCCCTGGATGAGAACATTGAAACGTGGATCCTGAATGAGAATGTGGAATGTGGACCCTGGATGAGAATGTGGACCCTGAATGAGAACGTGCATCCTGGATGAGAATGTGGGGCCTGGATGAGAGGGTGGAATGTGGACCCTGCATGAGAACGTGGACCATAAATGAGAATGTGGACCCTGGATGAGAATGTGGAACGTGGACCCTGGATGATATTGTGGAACGTGGACCCTGGATGAGACTGTGGAACGTGCACCCTGGATGAGAATGTGGGCCCTGGATGAGAAAATGGAACGTGGATACTGGATGATAATGTTGAACGTAGACCCTGGATGAGAATGTGGAATGTGGACCCTGGATGAGAATGTGGACCCTGAATGAGAAAGTTGACCCAGGATGAGAATGTGAACCCTGGATGAGAGTGTGGAATGTGGACTCTGCATGAGAACTTGGACTCTGAATGAGAAAATTGATCCTGGATGAGAATGTGGATCCTGGATGAGAATATGGAACGTGGACCCTGGATGAGATTGTGGAACGTGCACCCTGGATGAGAATGTGGGCCCTGGATGAGAACATGGAACGTGGATCCCGGATGAGAATGTGGAATGTAGACCCTGGATGAGAATGTGGACCCTGAATGAGAACGTGGACCCTGGATGAGAACATTGACCATGGATGAGAGTGTGGAACTTGGACCTGCATGAGAACGTGGATCCGGAATGAGAACATTCACCTGGATGAGGATGTGGAACGTGGACCCTGGATGAGAACATTGACCCTGGATGAGAACATTGACCCTGGATGAGAATATTGACCCTGGATGACAATGTGGAACGTGGACCCAGGATGAGAACATTGACCCTGGATGAGAATGTAGAACGTGAACCCTGGATGAGAACATTGACCCTGGATGAGAACATTGACCATGGATGAGAGTGTGGAACTTGGACCTGCATGAGAACGTGGACCCGGAATGAGAACATTCACCTGGATCAGGATGTGGAACGTGGACCCTGGATGAGAACATTGACCCTGGATGAGAACATTGACCCTGGATGAGAATATTGACCCTGGATGACAATGTGGAACGTGGACCCAGGATGAGAACATTGACCCTGGATGAGAATGTAGAACGTGAACCCTGGATGAGAACATTGACCCTGGATGAGAACATTGACCATGGATGAGAATGTGGAACGTGGACCCTGGATGAGAACATTGACCCTGGATGAGAATATTGACCCTGGATGAGAACATTGACACTGGATGTGAATTGAACCCTGGATGAGAACATGCATCCTGGATGAGAAAGTGGAACGTGGACCCTGAATGAGATTGTGGAACATGGACCCTGGATGAGAATGTGGGCCCTGGATGAGATCATTGACACTGGATGAGAACATTGACCCAGGATGAGAACATTGACCCTGGATGAGAATGTGGAATGTGGACCCTGGATGAGATTGAGGACCCTGAATGAGAACGTGGACCCTGGATGAGAAAGTGGGCCCTGGATGAGAATGTGGAACATGGACCCAGGATGAGAACATTGACCCTGGATGAGAATGTGGAACGTGGACCCAGGATGAGAACATTGACCCTGGATGAGAATCTGGAACGTGGACCCTGGATGAGAACATTGACCCTGGATGAGAATGTGGAATGTGGATCCTGGATGAGAACATTGACCCTGCATAAGAATGTGGAACGTGGACCCGGGATGAGAACACTGACCCTGAATGAGAACATTAACCCTGGATGAGAATGTGGAACGTGGACCCTGGATGAGAACACTGACCCTGGATGAAAACATTGACCCTGGATCAGAACATTGACCCTGGATGAGAAAATGAAACGTGGACCCTGGATGAGAACATTGACCCTGGATGAGAACATTGACACTGGATGTGAATTAAAAACTGGATGAGAACGTGGATACTCGATGAGAATGCGGAACGTGGACCCTGGATGAGATTGTGGAACGTGGACCCTGGATGAGAATGTGGGCCCTGGATCAGAACATGGACCCTGAATGAGAATGTGGACCTGGATGAGAATGTGGAACGTGGACCCTGGATGAGAATGTGGAACATGGACCCAGGATGAGAATGTGGGCCCTGGATGAGAACATGGAACGTGGATCCTGGATGAGAATGTGGAACGCGGACACTGGATGAGAACATTGACCCTGTATAAGAATGTGGAACGTGGACCCGGGATGAGAACACTGACCCTGAATGAGAACATTAACCCTGGATGAGAATGTGGAACGTGGACCCTGGATGAGAACACTGACCCTGGATGAAAACATTGACCCTGGATCAGAACATTGACCCTGGATGAGAAAATGAAACGTGGACCCTGGATGAGAACATTGACCCTGGATGAGAACATTGACACTGGATGTGAATTAAAAACTGGATGAGAACGTGGATACTCGATGAGAATGCGGAACGTGGACCCTGGATGAGATTGTGGAACGTGGACCCTGGATGAGAATGTGGGCCCTGGATCAGAACATGGACCCTGAATGAGAATGTGGACCTGGATGAGAATGTGGAACGTGGACCCTGGATGAGAATGTGGAACATGGACCCAGGATGAGAATGTGGGCCCTGGATGAGAACATGGAACGTGGATCCTGGATGAGAATGTGGAACGCGGACACTGGATGAGAACATTGACCCTGTATAAGAATGTGGAACGTGGACCCGGGATGAGAACACTGACCCTGAATGAGAACATTAACCCTGGATGAGAATGTGGAACGTGGACCCTGGATGAGAACACTGACCCTGGATGAAAACATTGACCCTGGATCAGAACATTGACCCTGGATGAGAAAATGAAACGTGGACCCTGGATGAGAACATTGACCCTGGATGAGAACATTGACACTGGATCTGAATTAAAAACTGGATGAGAACGTGGATACTCGATGAGAATGCGGAACGTGGACCCTGGATGAGATTGTGGAACGTGGACCCTGGATGAGAATGTTGGCACTGGATCAGAACATGGACCCTGAATGAGAATGTGGACCTGGATGAGAATGTGGAACGTGGACCCTGGATGAGAATGTGGAACATGGACCCAGGATGAGAATGTGGGCCCTGGATGAGAACATGGAACGTGGATCCTGGATGAGAATGTGGAACGCGGACACAGGATGAGAATGTGCAATGTGGACCGTGGATGAGAACATTGACCCAGGATGAGAACATTGACCCTGGATGAGAATGTGGAACGTGGACCCTGGATGAGAACATTAACCCAGGATGAGAACATTGACACTGGATGAGAGCATTGACCCTGGATGAGAATGTGGAACGTGGAACGTGGATAAGAACGTTGACCCTGGATGAGAACATTGACCCTGAATGAGAACATTGACCCAGGATGAGAACATTGACCCTCGATGAGAACATGGAACGTGGATACCGGATGAGAATGAGGAACGCGGACCTTGGATGAGAACATGGACCCTGGAATAGAATATTGACGCTGGATGAGAATGTGGAACGTGGACCCAGGATGAGAACATTGACCCTGGATGAGAATGTGGGTCCTGGATGAGAACATGGAACGTGGATCCCGGATGAGAATGTGGAACGTGGACCTTGGATGAGAATGGGGTATGTGGACCCTGGATGAGAATGTGGACCCTGGATGAGAATGTGGGCCCTGGATGAGAAGATGGAATGTGGATCCCGGATGAGAATGTGGAACGTGGACCTTGGATGAGAATGGGGTATGTGGACCCTGGATGAGAATGTGGGCCCTGGATGAGAAGATGGAATGTGGATCCCGGATGAGAATGTGGAACGTGGATCCTGGATGAGAATGGGGAATGTGGACCCTGGATGAGAATGTGGAACGTGGACCCTGGATGAGAACATGGAATGTGGATCCCGGATGAGAATGTGGAACGTGAACCCTGGATGAGAATGGGGAATGTGGACCCTGGATGAGAATGTGGAACGTGGACCCTGGATGAGAATAGGGAATGTGGACACTGGATGAGAATGTGGACCCTGAAAGAGAACGTGGACCCTGGATGAGAAAGTGGGCCCTGGATGAGAGTGTGGAATGTGGACCGTGCATGAGAACGTGGACCCCGAATGAGAACATTGACCTGGATGAGAATGAGGAACGTGGACCCTGGATGAGAACATTGACCCAGAATGAGAACATTGACCCTGGATGAGAATGTGGAACGTGGACCCTGGATGTGAACATTGACCCTGGATGAGAATATTGACCCTGGATGAGAATGTGGAACATGGACCCAGGATGAGAACATTGTCCCTGGATGAGAATGTGGAACGTGGACCCTGGATGAGAACATTGACCCTGGACGAGAATTGAACCCTAGATGAAAACGTGGACGTTGGCTGAGAATTGAACCCTGGATGAGAACGTGGATCCTGGATGAGAATGTGGAACGTGGACCCTGAATTAGAACATTGACCCTGGATGAGAATGTGGAACGTGGACCCTGGATGAGAACATTGACCCTGGCTGAGAATGTGGAACGTGGACCCTGGATCAGAACATGGACCCTGGATGAGAACAATGACCCAGGATGAGAATGTGGAACAGGGACCCTGGATGAGAACATTGACCCTGGAAGAGAATATTGACCCTGGATGAGAACATTGACCCAGAATGAGAACATTGACCCTGGATGAGAATGTGGAACGTGGACCCTGGATGAGAACATTGACCCTGGATGAGAATATTGACCCTGGATGAGAATGTGGAACATGGACCCAGGATGAGAACACTGACCCTGCATGAGAATGTGGAACATGGACCCTGGATGAGAACATTGACCCTGGATGAGAATGTGGAACGAGGACCCAGGATGAGAACATAGACCCTGGATGAGAATGTGGAACATGGACCCTGGATGAGCACATTGACCCTGGATTAGAATGTGGAACGTGGACCCTGGATGAGAACATTGACCCTGGATGAGAATGTGGAACATGGACCCTGGATGAGCACATTGACCCTGGATTAGAATGTGGAACGTGGACCCTGGATGAGAACATTGACCCTGGATGAGAATTGAACCCTAGATGAAAACATGGACGTTGGATGAGAATTGAACCCTGGATGAGAACGTGGATCCTGGATGAGAATGTGGAACGTGGACCCTGGATGAGAATGTGGGCCCTGGATGAGAACATGGAACGTGGATCCCGGATGAGAATGTGGAACATGGATACTGGATGAGAATGTGGAATGTGGACCCTGGATGAGAATGTGGAATGTGGACCCTGAATGAGAACGAGAACCCTGGATGAGAATGTGGGCCCTGGATGAGAGTGTGGAACGTGGACCCTGAATTAGAACATTGACCCTGGATGAGAATGTGGAACATGGACCCTGGATGAGAACATTGACCCTGGCTGAGAATGTGGAATGTGGACCCTGGATCAGAACATGGACCCTGGATGAGAACATTGACCCTGGATGAGAATGTGGAACAGGGACCCTGGATGAGAACATTGACCCTGGAAGAGAACATTGACCCTGGATGAGAACATTGACCCAGAATGAGAACATTGACCCAGAATGAGAATGTGGAACGTGGACCCTGGATGAGAACATTGACCCTGGATGAGAATATTGACCCTGGATGAGAATGTGGAACATGGACACAGGATGAGAACATTGACTCTGGATGAGAATGTGGAACGTGGACCCTGGATGAGAACATTGACCCTGGATGAGAATGCGGAACATGGACCCTGGATGAGAACATTGACCCTGGAAGAGAATGTGGAACGTGGACCCTGGATGAGAACATTGACCCTGGAAGAGAATGTGGAACGTGGATCCTGGATGAGAACATTGACCCTGGATGAGAACATTGACACTGGATGTGAATTAAAAACTGGATGAGAACGTGGATACTCGATGAGAATGCGGAATGTGGACCCTGGATGAGAATGTGGAACGTGGACCCTGGATGAGAATGTGGGCCCTGGATCAGAACATGGACCCTGAATGAGAATGTGGACCTGGATGAGAATGTGGAACGTGGACCCTGGATGAGAATGTGGAACATGGACCCAGGATGAGAATGTGGGCCCTGGATGAGAACATGGAACGTGGATCCTGGATGAGAATGTGGAACGCGGACACTGGATGAGAATGTGCAATGTGGACCGTGGATGAGAACATTGACCCAGGATGAGAACATTGACCCTGGATGAGAATGTGGAACGTGGACCCTGGATGAGAACATTAACCCAGGATGAGAACATTGACACTGGATGAGAGCATTGACCCTGGATGAGAATGTGGAACGTGGAACGTGGATAAGAACGTTGACCCTGGATGAGAACATTGACCCTGAATGAGAACATTGACACAGGATGAGAACATTGACCCTCGATAAGAACATGGAACGTGGATACCGGATGAGAATGAGGAACGCGGACCTTGGATGAGAACATTGACCCTGGATGAGAACATGGACCCTGGATGAGAATATTGACGCTGGATGAGAATGTGGAACGTGGACCCAGGATGAGAACATTGACCCTGGATGAGAATGTGGGCCCTGGATGAGAACATGGAACGTGGATCCCGGATGAGAATGTGGAACGTGGACCTTGGATGAGAATGGGGTATGTGGACCCTGGATGAGAATGTGGACCCTGGATGAGAATGTGGGCCCTGGATGAGAAGATGGAATGTGGATCCCGGATGAGAATGTGGAACGTGGATCCTGGATGAGAATGGGGAATGTGGACCCTGGATGAGAATGTGGAACGTGGACCCTGGATGAGAACATGGAATGTGGATCCCGGATGAGAATGTGGAACGTGAACCCTGGATGAGAATGGGGAATGTGGACCCAGGATGAGAATGAGGAACGTGGACCCTGGATGAGAATGGGGAATGTGGACCCTGGATGAGAATGTGGAATGTGGACCCTGGATGAGAATGGGGAATGTGGACCCTGGATGAGAACGTGGACCCTGGATGAGAAAGTGGGCCCTGGATGAGAGTGTGGAACGTGGACCCTGGATGAGAACATTGACCCAGAATGAGAACATTGACCCTGGATGAGAATGTGGAACGTGGACCCTGGATGAGAACATTGACCCTGGATGAGAATATTGAGCCTGGATGAGAACATTGACCCTGAATGAGAATGTGGAACGTGGATCCTGGATGAGAACATTGACCCTGGATGAGAATGTGGAACGTGGACCCTGGATGAGAATGGGGAATGTGGACCCTGGATGAGAAGGTGGACCCTGAAAGAGAACGTGGACCCTGGATGAGAACATTGACCCTGGATGAGAATGCGGAACATGGACCCTGGATGAGAACATTGACCCTGGATGAGAATGTGGAACGTGGATCCTGGATGAGAACATTGACCCTGGATTAGAATGTGGAACGTGGACCCTGGATGAGAATGGGGAATGTGGACCCTGGATGAGAATGTGGACCCTGAAAGAGAACGTGGACCCTGGATGAGAACATTGACCCTGGATGAGAATGCGGAACATGGACCCTGGATGAGAACATTGACCCTGGAAGAGAATGTGGAACGTGGATCCTGGATGAGAACATTGACCCTGGATGAGAACATTGACACTGGATGTGAATTAAAAACTGGATGAGAACGTGGATACTCGATGAGAATGCGGAACGTGGACCCTGGATGAGATTGTGGAACGTGGACCCTGGATGAGAATGTGGGCCCTGGATCAGAACATGGACCCTGGATGAGAATGTGGAACGTGGACCCTGGATGAGAATGTGGAACATGGACCCAGGATGAGAATGTGGGCCCTGGATGAGAACATGGAACGTGGATCCTGGATGAGAATGTGGAACGCGGACACTGGATGAGAATGTGCAATGTGGACCGTGGATGAGAACATTGACCCAGGATGAGAACATTGACCCTGGATGAGAATGTGGAACGTGGACCCTGGATGAGAACATTAACCCAGGATGAGAACATTGACATTGGATGAGAGCATTGACCCTGGATGAGAATGTGGAACGTGGAACGTGGATAAGAACGTTGACCCTGGATGAGAACATTGACCCTGAATGAGAACATTGACCCAGGATGAGAACATTGACCCTCGATGAGAACATGGAACGTGGATACCGGATGAGAATGAGGAACGCGGACCTTGGATGAGAACATTGACCCTGGATGAGAACATGGACCCTGGATGAGAATATTGACGCTGGATGAGAATGTGGAACGTGGACCCAGGATGAGAACATTGACCCTGGATGAGAATGTGGGCCCTGGATGAGAACATGGAACGTGGATCCCGGATGAGAATGTGGAACGTGGACCTTGGATGAGAATGGGGTATGTGGACCCTGGATGAGAATGTGGACCCTGGATGAGAATGTGGGCCCTGGATGAGAAGATGGAATGTGGATCCCGGATGAGAATGTGGAACGTGGATCCTGGATGAGAATGGGGAATGTGGACCCTGGATGAGAATGTGGGCCCTGGATGAGAACATGGAACGTGGATCCCGGATGAGAATGTGGAACGTGAACCCTGGATGAGAATGGGGAATGTGGACCCAGGATGAGAATGAGGAACGTGGACCCTGGATGAGAATGGGGAATGTGGACCCTGGATGAGAATGTGGAATGTGGACCCTGGATGAGAATGGGGAATGTGGACCCTGGATGAGAATGTGGACCCTGAAAGAGAACGTGGACCCTGGATGAGAAAGTGGGCCCTGGATGAGAGTGTGGAACGTGGACCGTGCATGAGAACGTGGACCCCGAATGAGAACATTGACCTGGATGAGAATGAGGAACGTGGACCCTGGATGAGAACATTGACCCAGAATGAGAACATTGACCCTGGATGAGAATGTGGAACGTGGACCCTGGATGAGAACATTGACCCTGGATGAGAATGTGGAACATGGACCCAGGATGAGAACATTGACCCTGGATGAGAATGTGGAACGTGGACCCTGGATGAGAACATTGACCCTGGATGAGAATTGAACCCTAGATGAAAACGTGGACGTTGGATGAGAATTGAACCCTGGATGACAACGTGGATCCTGGATGAGAATGTGGAATGTGGACCCTGAATGAGAACGAGAACCCTGGATGAGAATGTGGGCCCTGGATGAGAGTGTGGAACGTGGACCCTGAATTAGAACATTGACCCTGGATGAGAATGCGGAACGTGGACCCTGGATGAGATTGTGGAACGTGGACCCTGGATGAGAATGTGGGCCCTGGATCAGAACATGGACCCTGAATGAGAATGTGGACCTGGATGAGAATGTGGAACGTGGACTCTGGCTGAGAATGTGGAACATGGACCCAGGATGAGAATGTGGGCCCTGGATGAGAACATGGAACGTGGATCCTGGATGAGAATGTGGAACGCGGACACTGGATGAGAATGTGCAATGTGGACCGTGGATGAGAACATTGACCCAGGATGAGAACATTGACCCCGGATGAGAATGTGGAACGTGGGCCCTGGATGACAACATTAACCCAGGATGAGAACACTGACACTGGATGAGAGCATTGACCCTGGATGAGAATGTGGAACGTGGAATGTGGATAAGAACATTGACCCTGGATGAGAACATTGACCCTGAATGAGAACATTGACCCAGGATGAGAACATTGATCCTCGATGAGAACATGGAACGTGGATACCGGATGAGAATGAGGAACATGGACCTTGGATGAGAACATTGACCCTAGATGAGAACATGGACCCTGGATGAGAATATTGACCCTGGATGAGAATGTGGAACGTGGACCCGGAATGAGAACATTGACCCTGGATGTGAATGTGGGCCCTGGATGAGAACATGGATCGTGGATCCCGGATGAGAATGTGGAACGTGGACCTTGGATGAGAATGGGGTATGTGGACATTGGATGAGAATGTGGACCCTGGATGAGAATGTGGGCCCTGGATGAGAAGATGGAATGTGGATCCCGGATGAGAAAGTGAAACGTGGACCCTGGATGAGAATGGGGTATGTGGACCCTGGATGAGAATGTGGAACGTGGACCCTGGATGAGAACATGGAATGTGGATCCCGGATGAGAATGTGGAACGTGGACCCTGGATGAGAATGGGGAATGTGGACCCTGGATGAGAATGTGGAACGTGGACCCTGGATGAGAATGGGGAATGTGGACCCTGGATGAGAATGTGGAACGTGGACCCTGGATGAGAATGGGGAATGTGGACCCTGGATGAGAATGTGGACCCTGAAAGAGAACGTGGACCCTGGATGAGAAAGTGGGCCCTGGATGAGAGTGTGGAACGTGGCCCGTGCATGAGAACGTGGACCCCGAATGAGAACATTGACCTGGATGAGAATGTAGAACGTGGACCCTGGATGAGAACACTGACCCTGGATGAAAACATTGACCCTGGATCAGAACATTGACCCTGGATGAGAAAATGAAACGTGGACCCTGGATGAGAACATTGACCCTGGATGAGAACATTGACACTGGATGTGAATTAAAAACTGGATGAGAACGTGGATACTCGATGAGATTGCGGAACGTGGACCCTGGATGAGATTGTGGAACGTGGACCCTGGATGAGAATGTGGGCCCTGGATCAGAACATGGACCCTGAATGAGAATGTGGACCTGGATGAGAATGTGGAACGTGGACCCTGGATGAGAATGTGGAACATGGACCCAGGATGAGAATGTGGGCCCTGGATGAGAACATGGAACGTGGATCCTGGATGAGAATGTGGAACGCGGACACTGGATGAGAACATTGACCCTGTATAAGAATGTGGAACGTGGACCCGGGATGAGAACACTGACCCTGAATGAGAACATTAACCCTGGATGAGAAAATGAAACGTGGACCCTGGATGAGAACATTGACCCTGGATGAGAACATTGACGCTGGATGTGAATTAAAAACTGGATGAGAACGTGGATACTCGATGAGAATGCGGAACGTGGACCCTGGATGAGATTGTGGAACGTGGACCCTGGATGAGAATGTGGGCCCTGGATCAGAACATGGACCCTGAATGAGAATGTGGACCTGGATGAGAATGTGGAACGTGGACCCTGGATGAGAATGTGGAACATGGACCCAGGATGAGAATGTGGGCCCTGGATGAGAACATGGATCGTGGATCCTGGATGAGAATGTGGAACGCGGACACTGGATGAGAATGTGCAATGTGGACCGTGGATGAGAACATTGACCCAGGATGAGAACATTGACCCTGGATGAGAATGTGGAACGTGGACCCTGGATGAGAACATTAACCCAGGATGAGAACATTGACACTGGATGAGAGCATTGACCCTGGATGAGAATGTGGAACGTGGAACGTGGATAAGAACGTTGACCCTGGATGAGAACATTGACCCTGAATGAGAACATTGACCCAGGATGAGAACATTGACCCTCGATGAGAACATGGAACGTGGATACCGGATGAGAATGAGGAACGCGGACCTTGGATGAGAACATTGACCCTGGATGAGAACATGGACCCTGGAATAGAATATTGACGCTGGATGAGAATGTGGAACGTGGACCCAGGATGAGAACATTGACCCTGGATGAGAATGTGGGTCCTGGATGAGAACATGGAACGTGGATCCCGGATGAGAATGTGGAACGTGGACCTTGGATGAGAATGGGGTATGTGGACCCTGGATGAGAATGTGGACCCTGGATGAGAATGGGGGCCCTGGATGAGAAGATGGAATGTGGATCCCGGATGAGAATGTGGAACGTGGACCTTGGATGAGAATGGGGTATGTGGACCCTGGATGAGAATGTGGGCCCTGGATGAGAAGATGGAATGTGGATCCCGGATGAGAATGTGGAACGTGGATCCTGGATGAGAATGGGGAATGTGGACCCTGGATGAGAATGTGGAACGTGGACCCTGGATGAGAACATGGAATGTGGATCCCGGATGAGAATGTGGAACGTGAACCCTGGATGAGAATGGGGAATGTGGACCCTGGATGAGAATGTGGAACGTGGACCCTGGATGAGAATAGGGAATGTGGACACTGGATGAGAATGTGGACCCTGAAAGAGAACGTGGACCCTGGATGAGAAAGTGGGCCCTGGATGAGAGTGTGGAATGTGGACCGTGCATGAGAATGTGGACCCCGAATGAGAACATTGACCTGGATGAGAATGAGGAACGTGGACCCTGGATGAGAACATTGACCCAGAATGATAACATTGACCCTGGATGAGAATGTGGAACGTGGACCCTGGATGAGAACATTGACCCTGGATGAGAATATTGACCCTGGATGAGAATGTGGAACATGGACCCAGGATGAGAACATTGACCCTGGATGAGAATGTGGAACGTGGACCCTGGATGAGAACATTGACCCTGGACGAGAATTGAACCCTAGATGAAAACGTGGACGTTGGCTGAGAATTGAACCCTGGATGAGAACGTGGATCCTGGATGAGAATGTGGAACGTGGACCCTGAATTAGAACATTGACCCTGGATGAGAATGTGGAACGTGGACCCTGGATGAGAACATTGACCCTGGCTGAGAATGTGGAACGTGGACCCTGGATCAGAACATGGACCCTGGATGAGAACAATGACCCTGGATGAGAATGTGTAACAGGGACCCTGGATGAGAACATTGACCCTGGAAGAGAATATTGACCCTGGATGAGAACATTGACCCAGAATGAGAACATTGACCCTGGATGAGAATGTGGAACGTGGACCCTGGATGAGAACATTGACCCAGGATGAGAATATTGACCCTGGATGAGAATGTGGAACATGGACCCAGGATGAGAACACTGACCCTGCATGAGAATGTGGAACATGGACCCTGGATGAGAACATTAACCCTGGATGAGAATGTGGAACGAGGACCCAGGATGAGAACATAGACCCTGGATGAGAATGTGGAACATGGACCCTGGATGAGCACATTGACCCTGGATTAGAATGTGGAACGTGGACCCTGGATGAGAACATTGACCCTGGATGAGAATTGAACCCTAGATGAAAACATGGACGTTGGATGAGAATTGAACGCTGGATGAGAACGTGGATCCTGGATGAGAATGTGGAACGTGGACCCTGGATGAGAATGTGGGCCCTGGATGAGAACATGGAACGTGGATCCCGGATGAGAATGTGGAACATGGATACTGGATGAGAATGTGGAATGTGGACCCTGGATGAGAATGTGGAATGTGGACCCTGAATGAGAACGAGAACCCTGGATGAGAATGTGGGCCCTGGATGAGAGTGTGGAACGTGGACCCTGAATTAGAACATTGACCCTGGATGAGAATGTGGAACATGGACCCTGGATGAGAACATTGACCCTGGCTGAGAATGTGGAATTTGGACCCTGGATCAGAACATGGACCCTGGATGAGAACATTGACCCTGGATGAGAATGTGGAACAGGGACCCTGGATGAGAACATTGACCCTGGAAGAGAACATTGACCCTGGATGAGAACATTGACCCAGAATGAGAACATTGACCCTGGATGAGAATGTGGAACGTGGACCCTGGATGAGAACATTGACCCTGGATGAGAATATTGACCCTGGATGAGAATGTGGAACATGGACACAGGATGAGAACATTGACTCTGGATGAGAATGTGGAACGTGGACCCTGGATGAGAACATTGACCCTGGATGAGAATGCGGAACATGGACCCTGGATGAGAACATTGACCCTGGAAGAGAATGTGGAACGTGGATCCTGGATGAGAACATTGACCCTGGATGAGAACATTGACACTGGATGTGAATTAAAAACTGGATGAGAACGTGGATACTCGATGAGAATGCGGAACGTAGACCCTGGATGAGATTGTGGAACGTGGACCCTGGATGAGAATGTGGGCCCTGGATCAGAACATGGACCCTGAATGAGAATGTGGACCTGGATGAGAATGTGGAACGTGGACCCTGGATGAGAATGTGGAACATGGACCCAGGATGAGAATGTGGGCCCTGGATGAGAACATGGAACGTGGATCCTGGATGAGAATGTGGAACGCGGACACTGTATGAGAATGTGCAATGTGGACCGTGGATGAGAACATTGACCCAGGATGAGAACATTGACCCTGGATGAGAATGTGGAACGTGGACCCTGGATGAGAACATTAACCCAGGATGAGAACATTGACACTGGATGAGAGCATTGACCCTGGATGAGAATGTGGAACGTGGAACGTGGATAAGAACGTTGACCCTGGATGAGAACATTGACCCTGAATGAGAACATTGACCCAGGATGAGAACATTGACCCTCGATGAGAACATGGAACGTGGATACCGGATGAGAATGAGGAACGCGGACCTTGGATGAGAACATTGACCCTGGATGAGAACATGGACCCTGGATGAGAATATTGACGCTGGATGAGAATGTGGAACGTGGACCCAGGATGAGAACATTGACCCTGGATGAGAATGTGGGCCCTGGATGAGAACATGGAACGTGGATCCCGGATGACAATGTGGAACGTGGACCTTGGATGAGAATGGGGTATGTGGACCCTGGATGAGAATGTGGACCCTGGATGAGAATGTGGGCCCTGGATGAGAAGATGGAATGTGGATCCCGGATGAGAATGTGGAACGTGGATCCTGGATGAGAATGGGGAATGTGGACCCTGGATGAGAATGTGGAACGTGGACCCTGGATGAGAACATGGAATGTGGATCCCGGATGAGAATGTGGAACGTGAACCCTGGATGAGAATGGGGAATGTGGACCCAGGATGAGAATGAGGAACGTGGACCCTGGATGAGAATGGGGAATGTGGACCCTGGATGAGAATGTGGAATGTGGACCCTGGATGAGAATGGGGAATGTGGACCCTGGATGAGAATGTGGACCCTGAAAGAGAACGTGGACCCTGGATGAGAAAGTGGGCCCTGGATGAGAGTGTGGAACGTGGACCGTGCATGAAAACGTGGACCCCGAATGAGAACATTGACCTGGATGAGAATGAGGAACGTGGACCCTGGATGAGAACATTGACCCAGAATGAGAACATTGACCCTGGATGAGAATGTGGAACGTGGACCCTGGATGAGAACATTGACCCTGGATGAGAATATTGACCCTGGATGAGAATGTGGAACATGGACCCAGGATGAGAACATTGACCCTGGATGAGAATGTGGAACGTGGACCCTGGATGAGAACATTGACCCTGGATGAGAATTGAACCCTAGATGAAAACGTGGACGTTGGATGAGAATTGAACCCTGGATGAGAACGTGGATCCTGGATGAGAATGTGGAATGTGGACCCTGAATGAGAACGAGAACCCTGGATGAGAATGTGGGCCCTGGATGAGAGTGTGGAACGTGGACCCTGAATTAGAACATTGACCCTGGATGAGAATGTGGAACGTGGACCCTGGATGAGAACATTGACCCTGGATGAGAATATTGACCCTGGATGAGAACATTGACACTGGATGTGAATTAAAAACTGGATGAGAACGTGGATACTCGATGAGAATGCGAAACGTGGACCCTGGATGAGATTGTGGAACGTGGAACCTGAATGAGAATGTGGACCTGGATGAGAATGTGGAACGTGGACTCTGGCTGAGAATGTGGAACGTGGACCCTGGATGAGAATGTGGAACATGGACCCAGGATGAGAATGTGGGCCCTGGATGAGAACATGGAACGTGGATCCTGGATGAGAATGTGGAACGCGGACACTGGATGAGAATGTGCAATGTGGACCGTGGATGAGAACATTGACCCAGGATGAGAACATTGACCCCGGATGAGAATGTGGAACGTGGGCCCTGGATGAGAACATTAACCCAGGATGAGAACATTGACACTGGATGAGAGCATTGACCCTGGATGAGAATGTGGAACGTGGAATGTGGATAAGAACATTGACCCTGGATGAGAACATTGACCCTGGATGAGAACATTGACCCAGGATGAGAACATTGATCCTCGATGAGAACATGGAACGTGGATACCGGATGAGAATGAGGAACGTGGACCTTGGATGAGAACATTGACCCTGGATGAGAACATGGACCCTGGATGAGAATATTGACCCTGGATGAGAATGTGGAACGTGGACCCGGAATGAGAACATTGACCCTGGATGTGAATGTGGGCCCTGGATGAGAACATGGATCGTGGATCCCGGATGAGAATGTGGAACGTGGACCTTGGATGAGAATGGGGTATGTGGACATTGGATGAGAATGTGGACCCTGGATGAGAATGTGGGCCCTGGATGAGAAGATGGAATGTGGATCCCGGATGAGAAAGTGAAACGTGGACCCTGGATGAGAATGGGGTATGTGGACCCTGGATGAGAACATGGAATGTGGATCCCGGATGAGAATGTGGAACGTGGACCCTGGATGAGAACATGGAATGTGGATCCCGGATGAGAATGTGGAACGTGGACCCTGGATGAGAATGGGGAATGTGGACCCTGGATGAGAATGTGGAACGTGGACCCTGGATGAGAATGGGGAATGTGGACCCTGGATGAGAATGTGGAACGTGGACCCTGGATGAGAATGGGGAATGTGGACCCTGGATGAGAATGTGGACCCTGAAAGAGAACGTGGACCCTGGATGAGAAAGTGGGCCCTGGATGAGAGTGTGGAACGTGGACCGCGCATGAGAACGTGGACCCCGAATGAGAACATTGACCTGGATGAGAATGTAGAACGTGGACCCTGGATGAGAATGTGGGCCCTGGATGAGAATGTGGGCCCTGGATGAGAAGATGGAATGTGGATCCCGGATGAGAATGTGGAACGTGGATCCTGGATGAGAATGGGGAATGTGGACCCTGGATGAGAATGTGGAACGTGGACCCTGGATGAGAACATGGAATGTGGATCCCGGATGAGAATGTGGAACGTGAACCCTGGATGAGAATGGGGAATGTGGACCCAGGATGAGAATGAGGAACGTGGACCCTGGATGAGAATGGGGAATGTGGACCCTGGATGAGAATGTGGAATGTGGACCCTGGATGAGAATGGGGAATGTGGACCCTGGATGAGAATGTGGACCCTGAAAGAGAACGTGGACCCTGGATGAGAAAGTGGGCCCTGGATGAGAGTGTGGAACGTGGACCGTGCATGAGAACGTGGACCCCGAATGAGAACATTGACCTGGATGAGAATGAGGAACGTGGACCCTGGATGAGAACATTGACCCAGAATGAGAACATTGACCCTGGATGAGAATGTGGAACGTGGACCCTGGATGAGAACATTGACCCTGGATGAGAATATTGACCCTGGATGAGAATGTGGAACATGGACCCAGGATGAGAACATTGACCCTGGATGAGAATGTGGAACGTGGACCCTGGATGAGAACATTGACCCTGGATGAGAATTGAACCCTAGATGAAAACGTGGACGTTGGATGAGAATTGAACCCTGGATGAGAACGTGGATCCTGGATGAGAATGTGGAATGTGGACCCTGAATGAGAACGAGAACCCTGGATGAGAATGTGGGCCCTGGATGAGAGTGTGGAACGTGGACCCTGAATTAGAACATTGACCCTGGATGAGAATGTGGAACGTGGACCCTGGATGAGAACATTGACCCTGGATGAGAATATTGACCCTGGATGAGAACATTGACACTGGATGTGAATTAAAAACTGGATGAGAACGTGGATACTCGATGAGAATGCGGAACGTGGACCCTGGATGAGAATGTGGGCCCTGGATCAGAACATGGACCCTGAATGAGAATGTGGACCTGGATGAGAATGTGGAACGTGGACTCTGGCTGAGAATGTGGAACATGGACCCAGGATGAGAATGTGGGCCCTGGATGAGAACATGGAACGTGGATCCTGGATGAGAATGTGGAACGCGGACACTGGATGAGAATGTGCAATGTGGACCGTGGATGAGAACATTGACCCAGGATGAGAACATTGACCCCGGATGAGAATGTGGAACGTGGGCCCTGGATGAGAACATTAACCCAGGATGAGAACATTGACACTGGATGAGAGCATTGACCCTGGATGAGAATGTGGAACGTGGAATGTGGATAAGAACATTGACCCTGGATGAGAACATTGACCCTGAATGAGAACATTGACCCAGGATGAGAACATTGATCCTCGATGAGAACATGGAACGTGGATACCGGATGAGAATGAGGAACGTGGACCTTGGATGAGAACATTGACCCTGGATGAGAACATGGACCCTGGATGAGAATATTGACCCTGGATGAGAATGTGGAACGTGGACCCGGAATGAGAACATTGACCCTGGATGTGAATGTGGGCCCTGGATGAGAACATGGATCGTGGATCCCGGATGAGAATGTGGAACGTGGACCTTGGATGAGAATGGGGTATGTGGACATTGGATGAGAATGTGGACCCTGGATGAGAATGTGGGCCCTGGATGAGAAGATGGAATGTGGATCCCGGATGAGAAAGTGAAACGTGGACCCTGGATGAGAATGGGGTATGTGGACCCTGGATGAGAATGTGGAACGTGGACCCTGGATGAGAATGTGGAACGTGGACCCTGGATGAGAACATGGAATGTGGATCCCGGATGAGAATGTGGAACGTGGACCCTGGATGAGAATGGGGAATGTGGACCCTGGATGAGAATGTGGAACGTGGACCCTGGATGAGAATGGGGAATGTGGACCCTGGATGAGAATGTGGAACGTGGACCCTGGATGAGAATGGGGAATGTGGACCCTGGATGAGAATGTGGACCCTGAAAGAGAACGTGGACCCTGGATGAGAAAGTGGGCCCTGGATGAGAGTGTGGAACGTGGACCGTGCATGAGAACGTGGACCCCGAATGAGAACATTGACCTGGATGAGAATGTAGAACGTGGACCCTGGATGAGAATGTGGGCCCTGGATGAGAACATTGAAACGTGGATCCTGAATGAGAATGTTGAATGTGGACCCTGGATGAGAATGTGGACCCTGAATGAGAACGTGCATCCTGGATGAGAATGTGGGGCCTGGATGAGAGGGTGGAATGTGGACCCTGCATGAGAACGTGGACCATAAATGAGAATGTGGACCCTGGATGAGAATGTGGAACGTGGACCCTGGATGATATTGTGGAACGTGGACCCTGGATGAGACTGTGGAACGTGCACCCTGGATGAGAATGTGGGCCCTGGATGAGAAAATGGAACGTGGATACTGGATGATAATGTTGAACGTAGACCCTGGATGAGAATGTGGAATGTGGACCCTGGATGAGAATGTGGACCCTGAATGAGAAAGTTGACCCAGGATGAGAATGTGAACCCTGGATGAGAGTGTGGAATGTGGACTCTGCATGAGAACTTGGACTCTGAATGAGAAAATTGATCCTGGATGAGAATGTGGATCCTGGATGAGAATATGGAACGTGGACCCTGGATGAGATTGTGCAACGTGCACCCTGGATGAGAATGTGGGCCCTGGATGAGAACATGGAACGTGGATCCCGGATGAGAATGTGGAATGTAGACCCTGGATGAGAATGTGGACCCTGAATGAGAACGTGGACCCTGGATGAGAAAGTGGGCCCTGGATGAGAGTGTGGAACTTGGACCTGCATGAGAACGTGGACCCGGAATGAGAACATTCACCTGGATGAGGATGTGGAACGTGGACCCTGGATGAGAACATTGACCCTGGATGAGAACATTGACCCTGGATGAGAATATTGACCCTGGAAGACAATGTGGAACATGGACCCAGGATGAGAACATTGACCCTGGATGAGAATGTAGAACGTGAACCCTGGATGAGAACATTGACCCTGGATGAGAACATTGACCCTGGATGAGAATGTAGAACGTGAACCCTGGATGAGAACATTGACCCTGGATGAGAACATTGACCATGGATGAGAGTGTGGAACTTGGACCTGCATGAGAACGTGGACCCGGAATGAGAACATTCACCTGGATCAGGATGTGGAACGTGGACCCTGGATGAGAACATTGACCCTGGATGAGAACATTGACCCTGGATGAGAATATTGACCCTGGATGACAATGTGGAACGTGGACCTAGGATGAAAACATTGATCCTGGATGAGAATGTAGAACGTGAACCCTGGATGAGAACATTGACCCCGGATGAGAACATTGACCATGGATGAGAATGTGGAACGTGGACCCTGGATGAGAACATTGACCCTGGATGAGAATATTGACCCTGGATGAGAACATTGACACTGGATGTGAATTGAACCCTGGATGAGAACATGCATCCTGGATGAGAATGTGGAACGTGGACCCTGAATGAGATTGTGGAACATGGACCCTGGATGAGAATGTGGGCCCTGGATGAGATCATTGACACTGGATGAGAACATTGACCCAGGATGAGAACATTGACCCTGGATGAGAATGTGGAATGTGGACCCTGGATGAGAACATTGACACTAGATGAGAACATTGATCCTGGTTGAGAATGTGGAACGTGGACCCTGGATGAGATTGTGGACCCTGAATGAGAACATGGACCCTGGATGAGAAAGTGGGCCCTGGATGAGAATGTGGAACATGGACCCAGGATGAGAACATTGACCCTGGATGAGAATGTGGAACGTGGACCCAGGATGAGAACATTGACCCTGGATGAGAATCTGGAACGTGGACCCTGGATGAGAACATTGACCCTGGATGAGAATGTGGAATGTGGATCCTGGATGAGAACATTGACCCTGTATAAGAATGTGGAACGTGGACCCGGGATGAGAACACTGACCCTGAATGAGAACATTAACCCTGGATGAGAATGTGGAACGTGGACCCTGGATGAGAACACTGACCCTGGATGAAAACATTGACCCTGGATCAGAACATTGACCCTGGATGAGAAAATGAAACGTGGACCCTGGATGAGAACATTGACCCTGGATGAGAACATTGACACTGGATGTGAATTAAAAACTGGATGAGAACGTGGATACTCGATGAGAATGCGGAACGTGGACCCTGGATGAGATTGTGGAACGTGGACCCTGGATGAGAATGTGGGCCCTGGATCAGAACATGGACCCTGAATGAGAATGTGGACCTGGATGAGAATGTGGAACGTGGACCCTGGATGAGAATGTGGAACATGGACCCAGGATGAGAATGTGGGCCCTGGATGAGAACATGGACGTGGATCCTGGATGAGAATGTGGAACGCGGACACTGGATGAGAATGTGCAATGTGGACCGTGGATGAGAACATTGACCCAGGATGAGAACATTGACCCTGGATGAGAATGTGGAACGTGGAACCTGGATGAGAACATTAACCCAGGATGAGAACATTGACACTGGATGAGAGCATTGACCCTGGATGAGAATGTGGAACGTGGAACGTGGATAAGAACGTTGACTCTGGATGAGAACATTGACCCTGAATGAGAACATTGACCCAGGATGAGAACATTGACCCTCGATGAGAACATGGAACGTGGATACCGGATGAGAATGAGGAACGCGGACCTTGGATGAGAACATTGACCCTGGATGAGAACATGGACCCTGGAATAGAATATTGACGCTGGATGAGAATGTGGAACGTGGACCCAGGATGAGAACATTGACCCTGGATGAGAATGTGGGTCCTGGATGAGAACATGGAACGTGGATCCCGGATGAGAATGTGGAACGTGGACCTTGGATGAGAATGGGGTATGTGGACCCTGGATGAGAATGTGGACCCTGGATGAGAATGTGGGCCCTGGATGAGAAGATGGAATGTGGATCCCGGATGAGAATGTGGAACGTGGATCCTGGATGAGAATGGGGAATGTGGACCCTGGATGAGAATGTGGAACGTGGACCCTGGATGAGAACATGGAATGTGGATCCCGGATGAGAATGTGGAACATGAACCCTGGATGAGAATGGGGAATGTGGACCCTGGATGAGAATGTGGAATGTGGACCCTGGATGAGAATAGGGAATGTGGACCCTGGATGAGAATGGGGAATGTGGACCCTGGATGAGAACGTGGACCCTGGATGAGAAAGTTGACCCTGGATGAGAGTGTGGAATGTGGACCGTGCATGAGAACGTGGACCCCGAATGAGAACATTGACCTGGATGAGAATGAGGAACGTGGACCCTGGATGAGAACATTGACCCAGAATGAGAACATTGACCCTGGATGAGAATGTGGAACGTGGACCCTGGATGAGAACATTGACCCTGGATGAGAATGTGGAACATGGACCCAGGATGAGAACATTGACCCTGGATGAGAATGTGGAACGTGGACCCTGGATGAGAATGTGGAACGTGGACCCTGGATGAGAACATTGACCCTGGATGTGAATGTGGGCCCTGGATGAGAACATGGAACATGGATCCCGGATGAGAATGTGGAACGTGGACCTTGGATGAGAATGGGGTATGTGGACCCTGGATGAGAATGGGGAATGTGGACCCTGGATGAGAATGTGGAACGTGGACCCTGGATGAGAATGGGGAATGTGGACCCTGGATGAGAATGTGGACCCTGAAAGAGAACGTGGACCCTGGATGAGAAAGTGGGCCCTGGATGAGAGTGTGGAACGTGGACCGTGCATGAGAACGTGAACCCGAATGAGAACATTGACCTGGATGAGAATGAGGAACGTGGACCCTGGATGAGAACATTGACCCTGGATGAGAACAATTGACGCTGGATGAGAATATTGACCCTGGATGAGAATGCGGAATGTGGACCCTGGATGAGAATGTAGAACGTGGACCCTGGATGAGAATGTGGGCCCTGGATGAGAACATTGAAACGTGGATCCTGAATGAGAATGTGGAATGTGGACGCTGGATGAGAATGTGGACCCTGAATGAGAAAGTTGACCCAGGATGAGAATGTGAACCCTGGATGAGAGTGTGGAATGTGGACTCTGCATGAGAACTTGGACTCTGAATGAGAAAATTGATCCTGGATGAGAATGTGGATCCTGGATGAGAATGTGGAACGTGGACCCTGGATGAGACTGTGGAACGTGCACCCTGGATGAGAATGTGGGCCCTGGATGAGAAAATGGAACGTGGATACTGGATGATAATGTTGAACGTAGACCCTGGATGAGAATGTGGAATGTGGACCCTGGATGAGAATGTGGAACCTGAATGAGAAAGTTGACCCAGGATGAGAATGTGAACCCTGGATGAGAGTGTGGAATGTGGACTCTGCATGAGAACTTGGACTCTGAATGAGAAAATTGATCCTGGATGAGAATGTGGATCCTGGATGAGAATGTGGAACGTGGACCCTGGATGAGATTGTGGAACGTGCACCCTGGATGAGAATGTGGGCCCTGGATGAGAACATGGAACGTGGATCCCGGATGAGAATGTGGAATGTAGACCCTGGATGAGAATGTGGACCCTGAATGAGAACGTGGACCCTGGATGAGAAAGTGGGCCCTGGATGAGAGTGTGGAACTTGGACCTGCATGAGAACGTGGACCCGGAATGAGAACATTCACCTGGATGAGGATGTGGAACGTGGACCCTGGATGAGAACATTGACCCTGGATGAGAACATTGACCCTGGATGAGAATATTGACCCTGGATGACAATGTGGAACGTGGACCCAGGATGAGAACATTGACCCTGGATGAGAATGTAGAACGTGAACCCTGGATGAGAACATTGACCCTGGATGAGAACATTGACCATGGATGAGAATGTGGAACGTGGACCCTGGATGAGAACATTGACCCTGGATGAGAATATTGACCCTGGATGAGAACATTGACACTGGATGTGAATTGAACCCTGGATGAGAACATGCATCCTGGATGAGAATGTGGAACGTGGACCCTGAATGAGATTGTGGAACATGGACCCTGGATGAGAATGTGGGCCCTGGATGAGATCATTGACACTGGATGAGAACATTGACCCAGGATGAGAACATTGACCCTGGATGAGAATGTGGAATGTGGACCCTGGATGAGAACATTGACACTAGATGAGAACATTGATCCTGGTTGAGAATGTGGAACGTGGACCCTGGATGAGATTGTGGACCCTGAATGAGAACGTGGACCCTGGATGAGAAAGTGGGCCCTGGATGAGAGTGTGGAACGTGGACCCTGAATGAGAACGTGGACCCGGAATGAGAACATTGACCTGGATGATAATGAGGAACGTGGACCCTGGATGAGAACATTGACCCTGGATGAGAACATTGACGCTGGATGAGAATATTGACCCTGGATGAGAATGTGGAACGTGGACCCAGGATGAGAACATTGACCCTGGATGAGAATGTGGAACGTGGACCCAGGATGAGAACATTGACCCTGGATGAGAATCTGGAACGTGGACCCTGGATGAGAACATTGACCCTGGATGAGAATGTGGAATGTGGATCCTGGATGAGAACATTGACCCTGTATAAGAATGTGGAACGTCGACCCGGGATGAGAACACTGACCCTGAATGAGAACATTAACCCTGGATGAGAATGTGGAACGTGGACCCTGGATGAGAACCCTGACCCTGGATGAAAACATTGACCCTGGATCAGAACATTGACCCTGGATGAGAAAATGAAACGTGGACCCTGGATGAGAACATTGACACCGGATGAGAACACTGACCTTGGATGAAAACATCGATCCTGGATGAGAATGTGGAACGTGGACCCTGGATGAGAACATTGACCCTGGATGAGAATGTGGAACGTGGACCCTGAATGAGAACATTGACCCTGGATCAGAACATTGACCCTGGATGAGAATGTGGAACGTGGACCCTGGATGAGAACATTCACACTGGATGAGAACATAGACCCTGGATGAGAATGTGGAACGTGGACCATGGATGAGAACATTGACCCTGGATGAGAGTGTGGATCCTGGATGAGAATGTGGAACGTGGAACCTGGATGAGATTGTGGAACGTGGACCCTGGATGAGAATGTGGGCCCTGGATGAGAACATGGAATGTGGATCCCGGATGAGAATGTGGAACGTAGACCCTGGATGAGAGTGTGGAACATGGACCCTGCATGAGAACGTGGACCTGGAATGAGAACATTGACCTGGATGATGAGGAACGTAGACCCTGGATGAGAGTGTGGACTGTGGACCCTGCATGAGAACGTGGACCCGGAATGAGAACATTGACCCTGGATGTGAATGTGGGCCCTGGATGAGAACATGGAACGTGGATCCCGGATGAGAATGTGGAACGTGGACCCTGGATGAGAATGGGGAATGTGGACCCTGGATGAGAATGTGGACTCTGAATGAGAAAGTGGACCCTGGATGAGAAAGTGGGCCCTGGATGAGAGTGTGGAACGTGGACCCTGAATGAGAATGTGGACCCGGAATGAGAACATTGACCTGGATGATAATGAGGAACGTGGACCCTGGACGAGAACATTGACCCTGGATGAGAACATTGACGCTGGATGAGAATATTGACCCTGGATGAGAATGTGGAACGTTGACCCAGGATGAGAACATTGACCCTGGATGAGAATGTGGAACGTGGACCCTGGATGAGAACATTGACCCTGGATGAGAATCTGGAACGTGGACCCTGGATGAGAACATTGACCCTGGATGAGAATGTGGATTGTGGAGCCTGGATGAGAACATTGACCCTGGATGAGAACATTGACCCTGGATGAGAATGCGGAACGTGGACCCTGGATGAGAACGTGGGCCCTGGATGAGAACGTGGACCCTGAATGAGAATGTGGACCATGGATGAGAATGTAGACCCTGAATGAGAACATGGACCCTGGATGAGAATGTGGAATGTTGACCCTGGATGAGAATGTGGAATGTGGACCCTGGATGAGAATGTGGAATGTGGGCCCTGGATGCGCACGTGGACCCTGGATGAAAATGTGGGTCCTGGATGAGAATGTGGGTCCTGGATGAGAATGTGGAACGTGGACACTGGATGAGAACGTGGACCCTGGATGAGAACTGAACCCTTGGTGAGAATGTGGACCCTGGATGAGAATTGAACCCTGGGTGAGAATCTGGACACTGAATGAGAACTTGGACCCTGGATGAGAATGTGTAACGTGGACCCTGGATGAGAACATTGACCTTGGATGAGAAAATTGACCCTGGATGAGAACATTGACACTGGATGAGAACGTGCAACGTGGACCCTGGATGAGAACGTGGACCCTGAATGAGAATGTGGAACGCGGACATTGGATGAGAACGTGGAACGTGGACCCTAGATGAGAATGTGGGCCCTGGATGACAATGTGGAATGTGGACCCTGGATCAGGATGTGGAATGTGGACCCTGCATGAGAACGTGGACCCTGAATGAGAATGTGCAACCTGAATGAGAACGTGGACCCTGGATGAGAACATTGACCCTGGATGAGAATCTGGAACGTGGACCCTGGATGAGAATGTGGACCCTGAAAGAGAACGTGGACCCTGGATGAGAAAGTGGGCCCTGGATGAGAGTGTGGAACGTGGACCGTGCATGAGAACGTGGACCCGGAATGAGAACATTGACCTGGATGATAATGAGGAACGTAGACCCTGGATGAGAGTGTGGACTGTGGACCCTGCATGAGAACGTGGACCCGGAATGAGAACATTGACCCTGGATGTGAATGTGGGCCCTGGATGAGAACATGGAACGTGGATCCCGGATGATAATGTGGAACGTGGACCCTGGATGAGAATGGGGAATGTGGACCCTGGATGAGAATGTGGACTCTGAATGAGAAAGTGGACCCTGGATGAGAAAGTGGGCCCTGGATGAGAGTGAGGAACGTGGACCCTGAATGAGAATGTGGACCCGGAATGAGAACATTGACCTGGATGATAATGAGGAACGTGGAGCCTGGACGAGAACATTGACCCTGGATGAGAACATTGACGCTGGATGAGAATATTGACCCTGGATGAGAATGTGGAACGTTGACCCAGGATGAGAACATTGACCCTGGATGAGAATGTGGAACGTGGACCCTGGATGAGAACATTGACCCTGGATGAGAATCTGGAACGTGGACCCTGGATGAGAACATTGACCCTGGATGAGAATGTGGAATGTGGAGCCTGGATGAGAACATTGACCCTGGATGAGAACTTTGACCCTGGATGAGAATGCGGAACGTGGACCCTGGATGAGAATATGGAACGTGGACCCTGGATGAGAACGTGGGCCCTGGATGAGAACGTGGACCCTGAATGAGAATGTGGACCATGGATGAGAATGTAGACCCTGAATGAGAACATGGACCCTGGATGAGAATGTGGAATGTTGACCCTGGATGAGAATGTGGAATGTGGACCCTGGATGAGAATGTGGAATGTGGGCCCTGGATGCGCACGTGGACCCTGGATGAAAATGTGGGTCCTGGATGAGAATGTGGGTCCTGGATGAGAATGTGGAACGTGGACACTGGATGAGAACGTGGACCCTGGATGAGAACTGAACCCTTGGTGAGAATGTGGACCCTGGATGAGAATTGAACCCTGGGTGAGAATCTGGACACTGAATGAGAACTTGGACCCTGGATGAGAATGTGTAACGTGGACCCTGGATGAGAACATTGACCTTGGATGAGAAAATTGACCCTGGATGAGCATATTGACCCTGGATGAGAACATTGACACTGGATGAGAACGTGCAACGTGGACCCTGGATGAGAACGTGGACCCTGAATGAGAATGTGGAACGCGGACATTGGATGAGAACGTGGAACGTGGACCCTAGATGAGAATGTGGGCCCTGGATGACAATGTGGAATGTGGACCCTGGATCAGGATGTGGAATGTGGACCCTGCATGAGAACGTGGACCCTGAATGAGAATGTGCAACCTGAATGAGAACGTGGACCCTGGATGAGAACATTGACCCTGGATCAGAACATTGACCCTGGATGAGAAAATGAAACGTGGACCCTGGATGAGAACATTGACACCGGATGAGAACACTGACCTTGGATGAAAACATCGATCCTGGATGAGAATGTGGAACGTGGACCCTGGATGAGAACATTGACCCTGGATGAGAATGTGGAACGTGGACCCTGAATGAGAACATTGACCCTGGATCAGAACATTGACCCTGGATGAGAATGTGGAACGTGGACCCTGGATGAGAACATTCACACTGGATGAGAACATAGACCCTGGATGAGAATGTGGAACGTGGACCATGGATGAGAACATTGACCCTGGATGAGAGTGTGGATCCTGGATGAGAATGTGGAACGTGGAACCTGGATGAGATTGTGGAACGTGGACCCTGGATGAGAATGTGGGCCCTGGATGAGAACATGGAATGTGGATCCCGGATGAGAATGTGGAACGTAGACCCTGGATGAGAGTGTGGAACATGGACCCTGCATGAGAACGTGGACCTGGAATGAGAACATTGACCTGGATGATGAGGAACGTAGACCCTGGATGAGAGTGTGGACTGTGGACCCTGCATGAGAACGTGGACCCGGAATGAGAACATTGACCCTGGATGTGAATGTGGGCCCTGGATGAGAACATGGAACGTGGATCCCGGATGAGAATGTGGAACGTGGACCCTGGATGAGAATGGGGAATGTGGACCCTGGATGAGAATGTGGACTCTGAATGAGAAAGTGGACCCTGGATGAGAAAGTGGGCCCTGGATGAGAGTGTGGAACGTGGACCCTGAATGAGAATGTGGACCCGGAATGAGAACATTGACCTGGATGATAATGAGGAACGTGGACCCTGGACGAGAACATTGACCCTGGATGAGAACATTGACGCTGGATGAGAATATTGACCCTGGATGAGAATGTGGAACGTTGACCCAGGATGAGAATGTGGAACGTGGACCCTGGATGAGAATCTGGAACGTGGACCCTGGATGAGAACATTGACCCTGGATGAGAATGTGGATTGTGGAGCCTGGATGAGAACATTGACCCTGGATGAGAACATTGACCCTGGATGAGAATGCGGAACGTGGACCCTGGATGAGAACGTGGGCCCTGGATGAGAACGTGGACCCTGAATGAGAATGTGGACCATGGATGAGAATGTAGACCCTGAATGAGAACATGGACCCTGGATGAGAATGTGGAATGTTGACCCTGGATGAGAATGTGGAATGTGGACCCTGGATGAGAATGTGGAATGTGGGCCCTGGATGCGCACGTGGACCCTGGATGAAAATGTGGGTCCTGGATGAGAATGTGGGTCCTGGATGAGAATGTGGAACGTGGATCCTGGATGAGAACATTGACCCTGTATAAGAATGTGGAACGTCGACCCGGGATGAGAACACTGACCCTGAATGAGAACATTAACCCTGGATGAGAATGTGGAACGTGGACCCTGGATGAGAACCCTGACCCTGGATGAAAACATTGACCCTGGATCAGAACATTGACCCTGGATGAGAAAATGAAACGTGGACCCTGGATGAGAACATTGACACCGGATGAGAACACTGACCTTGGATGAAAACATCGATCCTGGATGAGAATGTGGAACGTGGACCCTGGATGAGAACATTGACCCTGGATGAGAATGTGGAAAGTGGACCCTGAATGAGAACATTGACCCTGGATCAGAACATTGACCCTGGATGAGAATGTGGAACGTGGACCCTGGATGAGAACATTCACACTGGATGAGAACATAGACCCTGGATGAGAATGTGGAACGTGGACCATGGATGAGAACATTGACCCTGGATGAGAGTGTGGATCCTGGATGAGAATGTGGAACGTGGAACCTGGATGAGATTGTGGAACGTGGACCCTGGATGAGAATGTGGGCCCTGGATGAGAACATGGAATGTGGATCCCGGATGAGAATGTGGAACGTAGACCCTGGATGAGAGTGTGGAACATGGACCCTGCATGAGAACGTGGACCTGGAATGAGAACATTGACCTGGATGATGAGGAACGTAGACCCTGGATGAGAGTGTGGACTGTGGACCCTGCATGAGAACGTGGACCCGGAATGAGAACATTGACCCTGGATGTGAATGTGGGCCCTGGATGAGAACATGGAACGTGGATCCCGGATGAGAATGTGGAACGTGGACCCTGGATGAGAATGGGGAATGTGGACCCTGGATGAGAATGTGGACTCTGAATGAGAAAGTGGACCCTGGATGAGAAAGTGGGCCCTGGATGAGAGTGTGGAACGTGGACCCTGAATGAGAATGTGGACCCGGAATGAGAACATTGACCTGGATGATAATGAGGAACGTGGACCCTGGACGAGAACATTGACCCTGGATGAGAACATTGACGCTGGATGAGAATATTGACCCTGGATGAGAATGTGGAACGTTGACCCAGGATGAGAACATTGACCCTGGATGAGAATGTGGAACGTGGACCCTGGATGAGAACATTGACCCTGGATGAGAATCTGGAACGTGGACCCTGGATGAGAACATTGACCCTGGATGAGAATGTGGATTGTGGAGCCTGGATGAGAACATTGACCCTGGATGAGAACATTGACCCTGGATGAGAATGCGGAACGTGGACCCTGGATGAGAACGTGGGCCCTGGATGAGAACGTGGACCCTGAATGAGAATGTGGACCATGGATGAGAATGTAGACCCTGAATGAGAACATGGACCCTGGATGAGAATGTGGAATGTTGACCCTGGATGAGAATGTGGAATGTGGACCCTGGATGAGAATGTGGAATGTGGGCCCTGGATGCGCACGTGGACCCTGGATGAAAATGTGGGTCCTGGATGAGAATGTGGGTCCTGGATGAGAATGTGGAACGTGGACACTGGATGAGAACGTGGACCCTGGATGAGAACTGAACCCTTGGTGAGAATGTGGACCCTGGATGAGAATTGAACCCTGGGTGAGAATCTGGACACTGAATGAGAACTTGGACCCTGGATGAGAATGTGTAACGTGGACCCTGGATGAGAACATTGACCTTGGATGAGAAAATTGACCCTGGATGAGAACATTGACACTGGATGAGAACGTGCAACGTGGACCCTGGATGAGAACGTGGACCCTGAATGAGAATGTGGAACGCGGACATTGGATGAGAACGTGGAACGTGGACCCTAGATGAGAATGTGGGCCCTGGATGACAATGTGGAATGTGGACCCTGGATCAGGATGTGGAATGTGGACCCTGCATGAGAACGTGGACCCTGAATGAGAATGTGCAACCTGAATGAGAACGTGGACCCTGGATGAGAACATTGACCCTGGATGAGAATCTGGAACGTGGACCCTGGATGAGAATGTGGACCCTGAAAGAGAACGTGGACCCTGGATGAGAAAGTGGGCCCTGGATGAGAGTGTGGAACGTGGACCGTGCATGAGAACGTGGACCCGGAATGAGAACATTGACCTGGATGATAATGAGGAACGTAGACCCTGGATGAGAGTGTGGACTGTGGACCCTGCATGAGAACGTGGACCCGGAATGAGAACATTGACCCTGGATGTGAATGTGGGCCCTGGATGAGAACATGGAACGTGGATCCCGGATGATAATGTGGAACGTGGACCCTGGATGAGAATGGGGAATGTGGACCCTGGATGAGAATGTGGACTCTGAATGAGAAAGTGGACCCTGGATGAGAAAGTGGGCCCTGGATGAGAGTGAGGAACGTGGACCCTGAATGAGAATGTGGACCCGGAATGAGAACATTGACCTGGATGATAATGAGGAACGTGGACCCTGGACGAGAACATTGACCCTGGATGAGAACATTGACGCTGGATGAGAATATTGACCCTGGATGAGAATGTGGAACGTTGACCCAGGATGAGAACATTGACCCTGGATGAGAATGTGGAACGTGGACCCTGGATGAGAACATTGACCCTGGATGAGAATCTGGAACGTGGACCCTGGATGAGAACATTGACCCTGGATGAGAATGTGGAATGTGGAGCCTGGATGAGAACATTGACCCTGGATGAGAACTTTGACCCTGGATGAGAATGCGGAACGTGGACCCTGGATGAGAATATGGAACGTGGACCCTGGATGAGAACGTGGGCCCTGGATGAGAACGTGGACCCTGAATGAGAATGTGGACCATGGATGAGAATGTAGACCCTGAATGAGAACATGGACCCTGGATGAGAATGTGGAATGTTGACCCTGGATGAGAATGTGGAATGTGGACCCTGGATGAGAATGTGGAATGTGGGCCCTGGATGCGCACGTGGACCCTGGATGAAAATGTGGGTCCTGGATGAGAATGTGGGTCCTGGATGAGAATGTGGAACGTGGACACTGGATGAGAACGTGGACCCTGGATGAGAACTGAACCCTTGGTGAGAATGTGGACCCTGGATGAGAATTGAACCCTGGGTGAGAATCTGGACACTGAATGAGAACTTGGACCCTGGATGAGAATGTGTAACGTGGACCCTGGATGAGAACATTGACCTTGGATGAGAAAATTGACCCTGGATGAGCATATTGACCCTGGATGAGAACATTGACACTGGATGAGAACGTGCAACGTGGACCCTGGATGAGAACGTGGACCCTGAATGAGAATGTGGAACGCGGACATTGGATGAGAACGTGGAACGTGGACCCTAGATGAGAATGTGGGCCCTGGATGACAATGTGGAATGTGGACCCTGGATCAGGATGTGGAATGTGGACCCTGCATGAGAACGTGGACCCTGAATGAGAATGTGCAACCTGAATGAGAACGTGGACCCTGGATGAGAACATTGACCCTGGATGAGAATCTGGAACGTGGACCCTGGATGAGAATGTGGACCCTGAAAGAGAACGTGGACCCTGGATGAGAAAGTGGGCCCTGGATGAGAGTGTGGACTGTGGACCCTGCATGAGAACGTGGACCCGGAATGAGAACATTGACCCTGGATGTGAATGTGGGCCCTGGATGAGAACATGGAACGTGGATCCCGGATGAGAATATGGAACGTGGACCCTGGATGAGAATGGGGAATGTGGACCCTGGATGAGAATGTGGACTCTGAATGAGAAAGTGGACCCTGGATGAGAAAGTGGGCCCTGGATGAGAGTGTGGAACGTGGACCCTGAATGAGAATGTGGACCCGGAATGAGAACATTGACCTGGATGATAATGAGGAACGTGGACCCTGGACAAGAACATTGACCCTGGATGAGAACATTGACGCTGGATGAGAATATTGACCCTGGATGAGAATGTGGAACTTTGACCCAGGATGAGAACATTGACCCTGGATGAGAATGTGGAACGTGGACCCTGGATGAGAACATTGACCCTGGATGAGAATCTGGAACGTGGACCCTGGATGAGAATATGGAACGTGGACCCTGGATGAGAACGTGGGCCCTGGATGAGAACGTGGACCCTGAATGAGAATGTGGACCATGGATGAGAATGTAGACCCTGAATGAGAACGTGGACCCTGGATGAGAATGTGGAATGTGGACCCTGGATGAGAATGTGGAATGTTGACCCTGGATGAGAATGTGGAATGTGGACCCTGGATGAGAATGTGGAATGTGGGCCCTGGATGCGCACGTGGTCCCTGGATGAAAATGTGGGTCCTGGATGAGAATGTGGGTCCTGGATGAGAATGTGGAACGTGGACACTGGATGAGAACGTGGACCCTGGATGAGAACTGAACCCTTGGTGAGAATGTGGACCCTGGATGAGAATTGAACCCTGGGTGAGAATCTGGACACTGAATGAGAACTTGGACCCTGGATGAGAATGTGTAACGTGGACCCTGGATGAGAACATTGACCTTGGATGAGAAAATTGACCCTGGATGAGCATATTGACCCTGGATGAGAACATTGACACTGGATGAGAACGTGCAACGTGGACCCTGGATGAGAACGTGGACCCTGAATGAGAATGTGGAACGCGGACATTGGATGAGAACGTGGAATGTGGACCCTAGATGAGAATGTGGGCCCTGGATGACAATGTGGAATGTGGACCCTGGATCAGGATGTGGAATGTGGACCCTGCATGAGAACGTGGACCCTGAATGAGAATGTGCAACCTGAATGAGAACGTGGACCCTGGATGAGAACGTGGACCCTGGATGGGAACATGGACCCTGGATGGGAACGTGGACCCTGGATGGGAACATGGACCCTGGATGAGAACATTGACCCTGGATGAGAATGTGGAATATGGACCCTGGATGAGAACATCGACCCTGGATGAGAATCTGGAACGTGGACCCTGGATGAGAACATTGACCTTGGATGAGAACATTGACCCTGGATGAGCATATTGACCCTGGATGAGAACATTGACACTGGATGAGAACGTGGAACGTGGACCCTGAATAAGAACATTGACCCTGGATGAGAACGTGGACCCTGAATGAGAATGTGGTCCCTGGAGGTGAATGAGGAATGTGGACCCTGGAGGAGAATGTGGAATGTGGACCCTGGATGAGAATGTGCACCCTAGATGAGAATGTAGAATGTGGACCCTGGATGAGAATGTGGAACCTGGATGAGAATGTGGACCCTGAATGAGAATGTGTACCCTGGATGAGAATGTGGAACGTGGACCCTGGATGAGAACATTGACCTTGGATGAGAAAATTGACCCTGGATGAGCATATTGACCCTGGATGAGAACATTGACACTGGATGAGAACGTGCAACGTGGACCCTGGATGAGAACGTGGACCCTGAATGAGAATGTGGAACGCGGACATTGGATGAGAACGTGGAATGTGGACCCTAGATGAGAATGTGGGCCCTGGATGACAATGTGGAATGTGGACCCTGGATCAGGATGTGGAATGTGGACCCTGCATGAGAACGTGGACCCTGAATGAGAATGTGCAACCTGAATGAGAACGTGGACCCTGGATGAGAACGTGGACCCTGGATGGGAACATGGACCCTGGATGGGAACGTGGACCCTGGATGGGAACGTGGACCCTGGATGAGAACATTGACCCTGGATGAGAATGTGGAATATGGACCCTGGATGAGAACATCGACCCTGGATGAGAATCTGGAACGTGGACCCTGGATGAGAACATTGACCTTGGATGAGAACATTGACCCTGGATGAGCATATTGACCCTGGATGAGAACATTGACACTGGATGAGAACGTGGAACGTGGACCCTGAATAAGAACATTGACCCTGGATGAGAACGTGGACCCTGAATGAGAATGTGGTCCCTGGAGGTGAATGAGGAATGTGGACCCTGGAGGAGAATGTGGAATGTGGACCCTGGATGAGAATGTGCACCCTAGATGAGAATGTAGAATGTGGACCCTGGATGAGAATGTGGAACCTGGATGAGAATGTGGACCCTGAATGAGAATGTGTACCCTGGATGAGAATGTGGAACGTGGACCCTGGATGAGAATGTGGGCCCTGGATGAGAATGTGGACCCTGGATGAGAATGTGGGCCCTGGATGAGAATGTGGGCCCTGGATGAGAGTGTGGAACGTGGACCCTGGAGGAGAATGTGGAATGTGGACCCTGCATGAGAATGTGGACCCTGAATGAGAACTGAACCCTGGGTGAGAATGGGGACCCTGGATGAGAATTGAACCCTGGATGAAAATGTAGACCCGGGATGCGAACGTGGACCCTGAATGAGAATGTGGACACTGGATGAGAACTGAACCCTGGGTGAGAATGTGGACCCTGAATGAGAATGTGGACCCTGGATGAGAATGTGGACCCTGTATGAGATCTGAACACTGGGTGAGAATGTGGACGCTGAATGAGAACGTGGATCCTGGATGAGAATGTGGGCCGTGGATGAGAACTGAACCCTGGATGAGAATGTGGACCCTGGATGAGAATGTGGGCCCTGGATGAGAACTGAACCCTGGATGAGAATGTGGGCCCTGGATGAGAATGTGGACCCTGTATGAGATCTGAACACTGGGTGAGAATGTGGACCCTGAATGAGAACGTGGATCCTGGATAAGAATGTGGGCCCTGGATGAGAACTGAACCCTGAATGAGAACGTGGATCCTGGATAAGAATGTGGGCCCTGGATGAGATCGTGGGCCCTGGATGAGATCGTGGGCCCTGAATGAGATTGTGGACCCTGGATGTGAATGTGGGCCTTGGATGAGAATGTGGGCCCTGGATGAGAATGTGGACCCTGGATGAGAATGTGGATCCTGGATGAGAATGTGGATCCTGGATGAGAATGTGGGCCCTGGATGAGAATGTGGGCCCTGGATGAGAATGTGGACCCTGGATGAGAATGTGGACCCTGGATGTGAATGTGGACCCTGGATGAGAATGTGGACCCTGGATGAGAACGTGGCCCCTGGATGACAATGTGGACCCTGGATGAGAATGTGGACCCTGGATGAGAACTGAACCCTGGATGAGAATGTGGACCCTGGATCAGAAGTGAACCCTGGATGAGAATGTGGACCCTGGATGAGAATGTGGAATGTGGACCCAACATGAGAATGTGGACCCTACATGAGAATGTGGACCCTACATGAGAATGTGGACCCTACATGAGAATGTCGTCCCTGAATGAGAATGTGGACCCTGGATGAGAATGTAGAACCTGGATGAGAACGTGGAACCTGGATGAGAACGTGGAACCTGGAGGAGAACGTGGAATGTGGACCCTGGAGGAGAATGTGGAATGTGGACCCTGGATGAGAACGTGGACCCTGGATGAGAATGTGGAATCTGGATGAGAATGTGGACCCTGAATGAGAACGTGGACCCTGGATGAGAATGTGGACCCTGGATGAGAACGTGGACCGTGGTGCACGGCATCTGTGGGAAGTGGGCAGAGTGCTATCATGCTGGATACAGACTCACCGTTTAGTCCTGGGGCAGCTCTGGGGATTGCAGGTTTTGTTATTGCTGGGCCGGACCTGTTCTCGGCACAGGTAGTCGGGATATGCCTCGTCATCAATGGTGCAGAAGACCAGTCTGGTCTGGAAGCCTGCATGTGGCAGAAAACGGCAGACAGCAACATCAGGGTTGACACAACATCCCAACAGTTGTTCCAAACACAGAACAAAGGCATTCACTCAAGCAGAGGCAGAGACAGAGCATGTTGTCTATTCATTAAGGCACAGTAGGAGTCTGTATCTACACACACCTTTCACTATTACTGTGAAAGAGGATACAAATAGTTTTTCCAAATATACGAAAGGGCAGGAAAAGAGAGGAAAGTGACACCAGAAAAGTGTTAAAGGGGAACAAAGACAAACTCAATCCAGTATCAGTCTTCACTGTGGAAGACAATAGAAATTTGAGATCATCGGGGGCAGAAGTGAGTGTAGTCACAATTACTAAAGGGGAATTGCTTTGAGAAGCTGTAATTTCTGAAGGTGGACGAGTCACCTGGACCAGACCAACTACACCCTAGGACAATGAAAATGGTAACTGAAGAGATGGGTTGACATTAGTGATCTTTCAAGAATCACTAGATTCTGGAATGAATCCAGCGAACTGGAAAAGTGTAGATGTCACTCAACTTATTAAGAAGGGAGGGAGGCAACAGACAGGATATTATAGGTCAGTTAACTTGACTTCAGTGCTAAATAAGATGTTGGAGTCCATTGTTAAGGATGAGGTTTCAGGGTATTTGGAAGCACATGATAAAATAAGGCAAAGTCAGCATGGTTTCCTTCAGCGAAAATCAGGCCTGAAAAATCTACTGGAATTCTTTGTGGAAATAATAAGCAGGATAGACAGTCAGTGGATTTGCTTACTTGGATTTCAGAACACCTTTGACAAGGTACCACACGAGGCAGTGAAACAAAAGCCCATTGACTAACAGAAACAATACGTGCATGATGGGCAAAAGGAAAAGAGTGAGGGCAGGCGAAGCCTTTGCTAGCTTGCTGCCACTGATGAATGGAGTTTCACAGAGGTAGGTGTTGGGCAGAGGCTACTTTTCATGTTATATGCTAATATTCTGAATGATGGAATTAATGGCTTTGAGGCCAGGTTTGCATATGATACCAAAATAGGGAAAGGGGCATGTAGTGTTGAGGAAACAGGGAGTCTGTGGAGGGACATGAAGTCTGCAGAGGACAGGGAGTCAGCAGGGGGACGTGGAGTCTGCAGGTGGAAGAGGAGTCGGCAGGGGGACGTGGAGTCTGCAGGGGGACGTAGAGGCAGCAGGGGGTAGTGGAGGCAGCAGGGGGACGTGGAGTCTGCAGGGGGAAGAGGAGTCAGCAGGGGGACGTGGAGTCTGCAGAGGGACGTGGAGTCTGCAGGGGGACGAGGAGTCAGTAGGGGGATGAGGAGTCAGCAGGGGGATGTGGAGTCAGCTTGGGGATGAGGAGTCTGCTGGGGGACGTGGAGGCTGCAGGGGGAAGAGGAGTCGGCAGGGGGACGTGGAGTCAGCAGGGGGACGTGGAGTCAGCAGGGGGACGTGGAGTCTGCAGGGGGACGTGGAGTCAGCAGGGGGACGTGGAGTCTGCAGGGGGACGTGGAGTCTGCAGGGGGAAGAGGAGTCGGCAGGGGGACGTGGAGGCAGCAGGGGGACGTGGAGTCTGCAGGGGGACGACGAGTCAGCAGGGGGACGTGGAGGCAGCAGGGGGTAGTGGAGGCAGCAGGGGGACGTGGAGTCAGCAGGGGGACGTGGAGTCAGCAGGGGGACGTGGAGTCTGCAGGGGGACGACGAGTCAGCAGGGGGACGTGGAGGCAGCAGGGGGACGTGGAGTCTGCAGGGGGACGACGAGTCAGCAGGGGGACGTGGAGGCAGCAGGGGGTAGTGGAGGCAGCAGGGGGTAGTGGAGGCAGCAGGGGGACGTGGAGGCAGCAGGGGGTAGTGGAGGCAGCAGGGGGTAGTGGAGGCAGCAGGGGGACGTGGAGGCAGCAGGGGGTAGTGGAGGCAGCAGGGGGACGTGGAGTCAGCAGGGGGTAGTGGAGGCAGCAGGGGGTAGTGGAGGCAGCAGGGGGACGTGGAGTCAGCAGGGGGTAGTGGAGGCAGCAGGGGGTAGTGGAGGCAGCAGGGGGACGTGGAGTCTGCAGGGGGACGTGGAATCTGCAGGGGGACGAGGAGGCAGCAGGGGGACGTAGAGGCAGCAGGGGGACGTGGAGTCAGCAGGGGGACGTAGAGGCAGCAGGGGGACGTAGAGGCAGCAGGGGGACGTGGAGTCAGCAGGGGGACGTAGAGGCAGCAGGGGGACGTAGAGGCAGCAGGGGGTAGTGGAGGCAGCAGGGGGACGTGGAGTCAGCAGGGGGACGTGGAGTCTGCAGGGGGACGTGGAGTCTGCAGGGGGAAGAGGAGTCGGCAGGGGGACGTGGAGTCAGCAGGGGGACGTGGAGTCTGCAGGGGGAAGAGGAGTCAGCAGGGGGACGTGGAGTCAGCAGGGGGACGAGGAGTCTGCAGGGGGACGTGGAGTCTGCAGGTGGAAGAGGAGTCGGCAGGGGGACGTGGAGTCAGCAGGGGGACGTGGAGTCTGCAGGGGGACGAGGAGTCAGCAGGGGGAAGAGGAGTCAGCAGGGGGACGAGGAGTCAGCAGGGGGACGTGGAGTCAGCAGGGGGACGTGGAGTCTGCAGGGGGAAGAGGAGTCAGCAGGGGGACGTGGAGTCAGCAGGGGGACGAGGAGTCAGCAGGGGGAAGAGGAGTCAGCAGGGGGACGTGGAGTCAGCAGGGGGACGTGGAGTCTGCAGGGGGACGAGGAGTCTGCAAGGGGGACGTAGAGTCTGCAAGGGGGTAGTGGAGGCAGCAGGGGGAGGAGGAGTCAGCAGGGGGAAGAGGAGTCAGCAGGGGGACGTGGAGTCAGCAGGGGGACGAGGAGTCAGCAGGGGGAAGAGGAGTCAGCAGGGGGACGTGGAGTCAGCAGGGGGACGAGGAGTCAGCAGGGGGAAGAGGAGTCAGCAGGGGGACGAGGAGTCAGCAGGCGGACGTGGAGTCAGCAGGGGGACGTGGAGTCTGCAGGGGGAAGAGGAGTCAGCAGGGGGACGTGGAGTCAGCAGGGGGACGAGGAGTCAGCAGGGGGAAGAGGAGTCAGCAGGGGGACGAGGAGTCAGCAGGGGGACGTGGAGTCAGCAGGGGGACGTGGAGTCAGCAGGGGGAAGAGGAGTCAGCAGGGGGACGTGGAGTCAGCAGGGGGACGTGGAGTCTGCAGGGGGACGAGGAGTCTGCAAGGGGGACGTAGAGTCTGCAAGGGGGTAGTGGAGGCAGCAGGGGGAGGAGGAGTCTGCAGGGGGACGATGAGTCTGCAGGGGGACGTGGAGTCTGCTGGGGACGAGGAGTCTGCAGGGGGACGTGGAGTCTGCAGGGGGAAGAGGAGTCAGCAGGGGGACGTGGAGTCAGCAGGGGGACGTGGAGTCTGCAGGGGGACGAGGAGTCTGCAAGGGGGACGTAGAGTCTGCAAGGGGGTAGTGGAGGCAGCAGGGGGAGGAGGAGTCAGCAGGGGGACATGGAGACAGCAGGGGGACGTGGAGTCTGCAGGGGGACGAGGAGTCAGCAGGGGGTAGTGGAGGCAGCAGGGGGACATGGAGACAGCAGGGGGACGTGGAGTCAGCAGGGGGACGTGGAGTCAGCAGGGGGACGTAGAGGCAGCAGGGGGACGTAGAGGCAGCAGGGGGTAGTGGAGGCAGCAGGGGGACGTGGAGTCAGCAGGGGGACGTGGAGTCAGCAGGGGGACGTAGAGGCAGCAGGGGGACGTAGAGGCAGCAGGGGGTAGTGGAGGCAGCAGGGGGACGTGGAGTCAGCAGGGGGACGTGGAGTCTGCAGGGGGACGTGGAGTCTGCAGGGGGACGTGGAGTCTGCAGGGGGAAGAGGAGTCGGCAGGGGGACGTGGAGTCAGCAGGGGGACGTGGAGTCTGCAGGGGGAAGAGGAGTCAGCAGGGGGACGTGGAGTCAGCAGGGGGACGAGGAGTCAGCAGGGGGACGAGGAGTCTGCAGGGGGACGTGGAGTCTGCAGGTGGAAGAGGAGTCGGCAGGGGGACGTGGAGTCAGCAGGGGGACGTGGAGTCTGCAGGGGGACGTGGAGTCAGCAGGGGGACGTGGAGTCTGCAGGGGGACGAGGAGTCAGCAGGGGGAAGAGGAGTCAGCAGGGGGACGAGGAGTCAGCAGGGGGACGTGGAGTCAGCAGGGGGACGTGGAGTCTGCAGGGGGAAGAGGAGTCAGCAGGGGGACGTGGAGTCAGCAGGGGGACGTGGAGTCAGCAGGGGGACGTGGAGTCTGCAGGGGGAAGAGGAGTCAGCAGGGGGACGTGGAGTCAGCAGGGGGACGTGGAGTCTGCAGGGGGAAGAGGAGTCGGCAGGGGGACGTGGAGTCAGCAGGGGGACGTGGAGTCTGCAGGGGGACGTGGAGTCTGCAGGGGGAAGAGGAGTCGGCAGGGGGACGTGGAGGCAGCAGGGGGACGTGGAGTCTGCAGGGGGACGACGAGTCAGCAGGGGGACGTGGAGGCAGCAGGGGGTAGTGGAGGCAGCAGGGGGTAGTGGAGGCAGCAGGGGGACGTGGAGGCAGCAGGGGGTAGTGGAGGCAGCAGGGGGTAGTGGAGGCAGCAGGGGGACGTGGAGGCAGCAGGGGGTAGTGGAGGCAGCAGGGGGACGTGGAGTCAGCAGGGGGTAGTGGAGGCAGCAGGGGGTAGTGGAGGCAGCAGGGGGACGTGGAGTCAGCAGGGGGTAGTGGAGGCAGCAGGGGGTAGTGGAGGCAGCAGGGGGTAGTGGAGGCAGCAGGGGGACGTGGAGTCTGCAGGGGGACGTGGAGTCTGCAGGGGGACGAGGAGGCAGCAGGGGGACGTAGAGGCAGCAGGGGGATGTGGAGTCAGCAGGGGGACGTGGAGTCAGCAGGGGGACGTAGAGGCAGCAGGGGGACGTAGAGGCAGCAGGGGGTAGTGGAGGCAGCAGGGGGACGTGGAGTCAGCAGGGGGACGTGGAGTCTGCAGGGGGACGTGGAGTCTGCAGGGGGAAGAGGAGTCGGCAGGGGGACGTGGAGTCAGCAGGGGGACGTGGAGTCTGCAGGGGGAAGAGGAGTCAGCAGGGGGACGTGGAGTCAGCAGGGGGACGTGGAGTCTGCAGGGGGACGTGGAGTCAGCAGGGGGACGTGGAGTCTGCAGGGGGACGAGGAGTCAGCAGGGGGAAGAGGAGTCAGCAGGGGGACGAGGAGTCAGCAGGGGGACGTGGAGTCAGCAGGGGGACGTGGAGTCTGCAGGGGGAAGAGGAGTCAGCAGGGGGACGTGGAGTCAGCAGGGGGACGTGGAGTCTGCAGGGGGAAGAGGAGTCAGCAGGGGGACGTGGAGTCAGCAGGGGGACGAGGAGTCAGCAGGGGGAAGAGGAGTCAGCAGGGGGACGTGGAGTCAGCAGGGGGACGAGGAGTCAGCAGGGGGACGTGGAGTCTGCAGGGGGACGAGGAGTCTGCAAGGGGGACGTAGAGTCTGCTGGGGACGAGGAGTCTGCAGGGGGACGTGGAGTCTGCAGGGGGAAGAGGAGTCAGCAGGGGGACGTGGAGTCAGCAGGGGGACGTGGAGTCTGCAGGGGGACGAGGAGTCTGCAGGGGGAAGAGGAGTCAGCAGGGGGACGTGGAGTCAGCAGGGGGACGTGGAGTCTGCAGGGGGACGAGGAGTCTGCAGGGGGAAGAGGAGTCAGCAGGGGGACGTGGAGTCTGCAGGGGGAAGAGGAGTCAGCAGGGGGACATGGAGACAGCAGGGGGACGTGGAGTCTGCAGGGGGACGTGGAGTCTGCAGGGGGAAGAGGAGTCAGCAGGGGGACGTGGAGACAGCAGGGGGAAGAGGAGTCAGCAGGGGGACGTGGAGACTGCAGGGGGAAGATGAGTCAGCAGGGGGACATGGAGACAGCAGGGGGACGAGGAGTCTGCAGGGGGACGTGGAGTCTGCAGGGGGAAGAGGAGTCAGCAGGGGGACGAGGAGTCAGCAGGGGGACGTGGAGTCTGCAGGGGGACGAGGAGTCTGCAAGGGGGACGTAGAGTCTGCAAGGGGGTAGTGGAGGCAGCAGGGGGAGGAGGAGTCAGCAGGGGGACATGGAGACAGCAGGGGGACGTGGAGTCTGCAGGGGGACGAGGAGTCAGCAGGGGGTAGTGGAGGCAGCAGGGGGACATGGAGACAGCAGGGGGACGTGGAGTCAGCAGGGGGACGTAGAGGCAGCAGGGGGACGTGGAGTCAGCAGGGGGACGTGGAGTCTGCAGGGGGACGAGGAGTCTGCAGGGGGACGTGGAGTCTGCAGGGGGACGAGGAGTCTGCAGGGGGACGTAGAGTCTGCAGGGGGACGAGGAGTCTGCAAGGGGGACGTAGAGTCTGCAAGGGGGACGTAGAGTCTGCAGGGGGACGTGGAGGCAGCAGGGGGAGGAGGAGTCTGCAGGGGGACGATGAGTCTGCAGGGGGACGTGGAGTCTGCTGGGGACGAGGAGTCTGCAGGGGGACGTGGAGTCTGCAGGGGGAAGAGGAGTCAGCAGGGGGACGTGGAGTCTGCAGGGGGACGAGGAGTCTGCAAGGGGGACGTAGAGTCTGCAAGGGGGTAGTGGAGGCAGCAGGGGGAGGAGGAGTCAGCAGGGGGACATGGAGACAGCAGGGGGACGTGGAGTCTGCAGGGGGACGAGGAGTCAGCAGGGGGTAGTGGAGGCAGCAGGGGGACATGGAGACAGCAGGGGGACGTGGAGTCAGCAGGGGGACGTAGAGGCAGCAGGGGGACGTAGAGGCAGCAGGGGGACGTAGAGGCAGCAGGGGGTAGTGGAGGCAGCAGGGGGACGTGGAGTCAGCAGGGGGACGTGGAGTCTGCAGGGGGACGTGGAGTCTGCAGGGGGAAGAGGAGTCGGCAGGGGGACGTGGAGTCAGCAGGGGGACGTGGAGTCTGCAGGGGGAAGAGGAGTCAGCAGGGGGACGTGGAGTCTGCAGGTGGAAGAGGAGTCGGCAGGGGGACGTGGAGTCTGCAGGGGGACGTGGAGTCAGCAGGGGGACGTGGAGTCTGCAGGGGGACGTGGAGTCAGCAGGGGGACGTGGAGTCTGCAGGGGGACGAGGAGTCAGCAGGGGGACGTGGAGTCTGCAGGGGGACGTGGAGTCAGCAGGGGGACGTGGAGTCTGCAGGGGGACGAGGAGTCAGCAGGGGGAAGAGGAGTCAGCAGGGGGACGAGGAGTCAGCAGGGGGACGTGGAGTCAGCAGGGGGACGTGGAGTCTGCAGGGGGAAGAGGAGTCAGCAGGGGGACGTGGAGTCAGCAGGGGGACGTGGAGTCTGCAGGGGGAAGAGGAGTCAGCAGGGGGACGTGGAGTCAGCAGGGGGACGAGGAGTCAGCAGGGGGAAGAGGAGTCAGCAGGGGGACGTGGAGTCAGCAGGGGGACGAGGAGTCAGCAGGGGGACGTGGAGTCTGCAGGGGGACGAGGAGTCTGCAAGGGGGACGTAGAGTCTGCAAGGGGGTAGTGGAGGCAGCAGGGGGAGGAGGAGTCAGCAGGGGGAAGAGGAGTCAGCAGGGGGACGTGGAGGCAGCAGGGGGACGTGGAGGCAGCAGGGGGACGAGGAGTCAGCAGGGGGAAGAGGAGTCAGCAGGGGGAAGAGGAGTCAGCAGGGGGACGTGGAGGCAGCAGGGGGACGTGGAGGCAGCAGGGGGAGGAGGAGTCTGCAGGGGGACGATGAGTCTGCAGGGGGACGATGAGTCTGCAGGGGGACGTGGAGTCTGCTGGGGACGAGGAGTCTGCAGGGGGACGTGGAGTCTGCAGGCGGAAGAGGAGTCAGCAGGGGGACGTGGAGTCTGCAGGGGGACGAGGAGTCTGCAAGGGGGACGTAGAGTCTGCAAGGGGGTAGTGGAGGCAGCAGGGGGAGGAGTAGTCTGCAGGGGGACGATGAGTCTGCAGGGGGACGTGGAGTCTGCTGGGGACGAGGAGTCTGCAAGGGGGACGTAGAGTCTGCAAGGGGGTAGTGGAGGCAGCAGGGGGAGGAGGAGTCTGCAGGGGGACGACGAGTCAGCAGGGGGACGTGGAGTCTGCTGGGGACGAGGAGTCTGCAGGGGGACGTGGAGTCTGCAGGGGGAAGAGGAGTCAGCAGGGGGACGTGGAGTCAGCAGGGGGACGAGGAGTCAGCAGGGGGACGTGGAGTCTGCAGGGGGACGAGGAGTCTGCAAGGGGGACGTAGAGTCTGCAAGGGGGTAGTGGAGGCAGCAGGGGGACGTGGAGTCAGCAGGGGGACGATGAGTCAGCAGGGGGACGTGGAGTCAGCAGGGGGACGTGGAGTCAGCAGGGGGACGATGAGTCAGCAGGGGGACGTGGAGTCAGCAGGGGGACGTGGAGTCAGCAGGGGGACGACAAGTCAGCAGGGGGACGTGGAGGCAGCAGGGGGACGTGAAGGCAGCAGGGGGACGTAGAGGCAGCAGGGGGACGATGAGTCAGCAGGGGGACGTGGAGTCTGCAGGGGGACGTGGAGTCTGCAGGGGGATGTGGAGGCAGCAGGGGGACGTGGAGTCTGCAGGGGGACGATGAGTCAGCAGGGGGACGTGGAGTCAGCAGGGGGACGTGGAGTCTGCAGGGGGACGATGAGTCAGCAGGGGGACGTGGAGGCAGCAGGGGGACGTGGAGTCAGCTGGGGGACGTGGAGTCTGCAGGGGGACGATGAGTCAGCAGGGGGACGTGGAGACAGCAGGGGGACGTGGAGTCTGCAGGGGGACGATGAGTCAGCTGGGGGACGTGGAGTCTGCAGGGGGACGATGAGTCAGCAGGGGGACGTGGAGTCTGCAGGGGGACGTGGAGTCTGCAGGGGGACGTGGAGACAGCAGGGGGACGTGGAGTCTGCAGGGGGACGTGGAGTCAGCAGGGGGACGTGGAGTCAGCAGGGGGACGACGAGTCAGCAGGGGGACGTGGAGTCTGCAGGGGGACGACGAGTCAGCAGGGGGACGTGGAGTCTGCAGGGGGACGACGAGTCAGCAGGGGGACGTGGAGGCAGCAGGGGGACGACGAGTCAGCAGGGGACGTGGAGTCTGCAGGGGGACGTGGAGTCTGCAGGGGGACGTGGAGGCAGCAGGGGGACATGGAGACAGCAGGGGGACGTGGAGGCAGCAGGGGTACGTGGAGGCAGCAGGGGGTAGTGGAGACAGCAGGGGGAAGAGGAGTCAGCAGGGGGTAGTGGAGGCAGCAGGGGGAAGAGGAGTCAGCAGGGGGACGAGGAGTCAGCAGGGGGAAGAGGAGTCAGCAGGGGGTAGTGGAGTCAGCAGGGGGACGATGAGTCTGCAGGGGGACGACGAGTCAGCAGGGGGAAGAGGAGTCAGCAGGGGGACATGGAGACAGCAGGGGGACATGGAGACAGCAGGGGGACGAGGAGTCAGCAGGGGGACGAGGAGTCAGCAGGGGGTAGTGGAGGCAGCAGGGGGACATGGAGACAGCAGGGGGACGTGGAGGCAGCAGGGGTACGTGGAGTCTGCAGGGGGACGACGAGTCAGCAGGGGGACGAGGAGTCAGCAGGGGGACGTGGAGTCAGCAGGGGGACGTGGAGTCTGCAGGGGGAAGAGGAGTCAGCAGGGGGACGTGGAGTCAGCAGGGGGACGTGGAGTCTGCAGGGGGAAGAGGAGTCAGCAGGGGGACGTGGAGTCTGCAGGTGGAAGAGGAGTCGGCAGGGGGACGTGGAGTCTGCAGGGGGACGTGGAGTCAGCAGGGGGACGTGGAGTCTGCAGGGGGACGTGGAGTCAGCAGGGGGACGTGGAGTCTGCAGGGGGACGAGGAGTCAGCAGGGGGACGTGGAGTCTGCAGGGGGACGTGGAGTCAGCAGGGGGACGTGGAGTCTGCAGGGGGACGAGGAGTCAGCAGGGGGAAGAGGAGTCAGCAGGGGGACGAGGAGTCAGCAGGGGGACGTGGAGTCAGCAGGGGGACGTGGAGTCTGCAGGGGGAAGAGGAGTCAGCAGGGGGACGTGGAGTCAGCAGGGGGACGTGGAGTCTGCAGGGGGAAGAGGAGTCAGCAGGGGGACGTGGAGTCAGCAGGGGGACGAGGAGTCAGCAGGGGGAAGAGGAGTCAGCAGGGGGACGTGGAGTCAGCAGGGGGACGAGGAGTCAGCAGGGGGACGTGGAGTCTGCAGGGGGACGAGGAGTCTGCAAGGGGGACGTAGAGTCTGCAAGGGGGTAGTGGAGGCAGCAGGGGGAGGAGGAGTCAGCAGGGGGAAGAGGAGTCAGCAGGGGGACGTGGAGGCAGCAGGGGGACGTGGAGGCAGCAGGGGGACGAGGAGTCAGCAGGGGGAAGAGGAGTCAGCAGGGGGACGTGGAGGCAGCAGGGGGACGTGGAGGCAGCAGGGGGAGGAGGAGTCTGCAGGGGGACGATGAGTCTGCAGGGGGACGATGAGTCTGCAGGGGGACGTGGAGTCTGCTGGGGACGAGGAGTCTGCAGGGGGACGTGGAGTCTGCAGGCGGAAGAGGAGTCAGCAGGGGGACGTGGAGTCTGCAGGGGGACGAGGAGTCTGCAAGGGGGACGTAGAGTCTGCAAGGGGGTAGTGGAGGCAGCAGGGGGAGGAGGAGTCTGCAGGGGGACGATGAGTCTGCAGGGGGACGTGGAGTCTGCTGGGGACGAGGAGTCTGCAAGGGGGACGTAGAGTCTGCAAGGGGGTAGTGGAGGCAGCAGGGGGAGGAGGAGTCTGCAGGGGGACGACGAGTCAGCAGGGGGACGTGGAGTCTGCTGGGGACGAGGAGTCTGCAGGGGGACGTGGAGTCTGCAGGGGGAAGAGGAGTCAGCAGGGGGACGTGGAGTCAGCAGGGGGACGAGGAGTCAGCAGGGGGACGTGGAGTCTGCAGGGGGACGAGGAGTCTGCAAGGGGGACGTAGAGTCTGCAAGGGGGTAGTGGAGGCAGCAGGGGGACGTGGAGTCAGCAGGGGGACGATGAGTCAGCAGGGGGACGTGGAGTCAGCAGGGGGACGTGGAGTCAGCAGGGGGACGATGAGTCAGCAGGGGGACGTGGAGTCAGCAGGGGGACGTGGAGTCAGCAGGGGGACGACAAGTCAGCAGGGGGACGTGGAGGCAGCAGGGGGACGTGAAGGCAGCAGGGGGACGTAGAGGCAGCAGGGGGACGATGAGTCAGCAGGGGGACGTGGAGTCTGCAGGGGGACGTGGAGTCTGCAGGGGGATGTGGAGGCAGCAGGGGGACGTGGAGTCTGCAGGGGGACGATGAGTCAGCAGGGGGACGTGGAGTCAGCAGGGGGACGTGGAGTCTGCAGGGGGACGATGAGTCAGCAGGGGGACGTGGAGGCAGCAGGGGGACGTGGAGTCAGCTGGGGGACGTGGAGTCTGCAGGGGGACGATGAGTCAGCAGGGGGACGTGGAGACAGCAGGGGGACGTGGAGTCTGCAGGGGGACGATGAGTCAGCTGGGGGACGTGGAGTCTGCAGGGGGACGATGAGTCAGCAGGGGGACGTGGAGTCTGCAGGGGGACGTGGAGTCTGCAGGGGGACGTGGAGTCTGCAGGGGGACGTGGAGACAGCAGGGGGACGTGGAGTCTGCAGGGGGACGTGGAGTCAGCAGGGGGACGTGGAGTCAGCAGGGGGACGACGAGTCAGCAGGGGGACGTGGAGTCTGCAGGGGGACGACGAGTCAGCAGGGGGACGTGGAGTCTGCAGGGGGACGACGAGTCAGCAGGGGGACGTGGAGGCAGCAGGGGGACGACGAGTCAGCAGGGGACGTGGAGTCTGCAGGGGGACGTGGAGTCTGCAGGGGGACGTGGAGGCAGCAGGGGGACATGGAGACAGCAGGGGGACGTGGAGGCAGCAGGGGTACGTGGAGGCAGCAGGGGGTAGTGGAGACAGCAGGGGGAAGAGGAGTCAGCAGGGGGTAGTGGAGGCAGCAGGGGGAAGAGGAGTCAGCAGGGGGACGAGGAGTCAGCAGGGGGAAGAGGAGTCAGCAGGGGGTAGTGGAGTCAGCAGGGGGACGATGAGTCTGCAGGGGGACGACGAGTCAGCAGGGGGAAGAGGAGTCAGCAGGGGGACATGGAGACAGCAGGGGGACATGGAGACAGCAGGGGGACGAGGAGTCAGCAGGGGGACGAGGAGTCAGCAGGGGGTAGTGGAGGCAGCAGGGGGACATGGAGACAGCAGGGGGACGTGGAGGCAGCAGGGGTACGTGGAGTCTGCAGGGGGACGACGAGTCAGCAGGGGGACGAGGAGTCAGCAGGGGGACGTGGAGTCAGCAGGGGGACGTGGAGTCTGCAGGGGGAAGAGGAGTCAGCAGGGGGACGTGGAGTCAGCAGGGGGACGTGGAGTCTGCAGGGGGAAGAGGAGTCAGCAGGGGGACGTGGAGTCAGCAGGGGGACGAGGAGTCAGCAGGGGGAAGAGGAGTCAGCAGGGGGACGTGGAGTCAGCAGGGGGACGAGGAGTCAGCAGGGGGACGTGGAGTCTGCAGGGGGACGAGGAGTCTGCAAGGGGGACGTAGAGTCTGCAAGGGGGTAGTGGAGGCAGCAGGGGGAGGAGGAGTCAGCAGGGGGAAGAGGAGTCAGCAGGGGGACGTGGAGGCAGCAGGGGGACGTGGAGGCAGCAGGGGGACGAGGAGTCAGCAGGGGGAAGAGGAGTCAGCAGGGGGACGTGGAGGCAGCAGGGGGACGTGGAGGCAGCAGGGGGAGGAGGAGTCTGCAGGGGGACGATGAGTCTGCAGGGGGACGATGAGTCTGCAGGGGGACGTGGAGTCTGCTGGGGACGAGGAGTCTGCAGGGGGACGTGGAGTCTGCAGGCGGAAGAGGAGTCAGCAGGGGGACGTGGAGTCTGCAGGGGGACGAGGAGTCTGCAAGGGGGACGTAGAGTCTGCAAGGGGGTAGTGGAGGCAGCAGGGGGAGGAGGAGTCTGCAGGGGGACGATGAGTCTGCAGGGGGACGTGGAGTCTGCTGGGGACGAGGAGTCTGCAAGGGGGACGTAGAGTCTGCAAGGGGGTAGTGGAGGCAGCAGGGGGAGGAGGAGTCTGCAGGGGGACGACGAGTCAGCAGGGGGACGTGGAGTCTGCTGGGGACGAGGAGTCTGCAGGGGGACGTGGAGTCTGCAGGGGGAAGAGGAGTCAGCAGGGGGACGTGGAGTCAGCAGGGGGACGTGGAGTCAGCAGGGGGTAGTGGAGTCAGCAGGGGGACGAGGAGTCAGCAGGGGGACGTGGAGTCTGCAGGGGGACGAGGAGTCTGCAAGGGGGACGTAGAGTCTGCAAGGGGGTAGTGGAGGCAGCAGGGGGACGTGGAGTCAGCAGGGGGACGATGAGTCAGCAGGGGGACGTGGAGTCAGCAGGGGGACGTGGAGTCAGCAGGGGGACGATGAGTCAGCAGGGGGACGTGGAGTCAGCAGGGGGACGTGGAGTCAGCAGGGGGACGACAAGTCAGCAGGGGGACGTGGAGGCAGCAGGGGGACGTGAAGGCAGCAGGGGGACGTAGAGGCAGCAGGGGGACGATGAGTCAGCAGGGGGACGTGGAGTCTGCAGGGGGACGTGGAGACTGCAGGGGGATGTGGAGGCAGCAGGGGGACGTGGAGTCTGCAGGGGGACGATGAGTCAGCAGGGGGACGTGGAGTCAGCAGGGGGACGTGGAGTCTGCAGGGGGACGATGAGTCAGCAGGGGGACGTGGAGGCAGCAGGGGGACGTGGAGTCAGCTGGGGGACGTGGAGTCTGCAGGGGGACGATGAGTCAGCAGGGGGACGTGGAGACAGCAGGGGGACGTGGAGTCTGCAGGGGGACGAGGAGTCAGCAGGGGGTAGTGGAGGCAGCAGGGGGACATGGAGACAGCAGGGGGACGTGGAGGCAGCAGGGGTACGTGGAGTCTGCAGGGGGACGACGAGTCAGCAGGGGGACGAGGAGTCAGCAGGGGGACGTGGAGTCAGCAGGGGGACGTGGAGTCTGCAGGGGGAAGAGGAGTCAGCAGGGGGACGTGGAGTCAGCAGGGGGACGTGGAGTCTGCAGGGGGAAGAGGAGTCAGCAGGGGGACGTGGAGTCAGCAGGGGGACGAGGAGTCAGCAGGGGGAAGAGGAGTCAGCAGGGGGACGTGGAGTCTGCAGGGGGACGAGGAGTCTGCAAGGGGGACGTAGAGTCTGCAAGGGGGTAGTGGAGGCAGCAGGGGGAGGAGGAGTCAGCAGGGGGAAGAGGAGTCAGCAGGGGGACGTGGAGGCAGCAGGGGGACGTGGAGGCAGCAGGGGGACGAGGAGTCAGCAGGGGGAAGAGGAGTCAGCAGGGGGACGTGGAGGCAGCAGGGGGACGTGGAGGCAGCAGGGGGAGGAGGAGTCTGCAGGGGGACGATGAGTCTGCAGGGGGACGATGAGTCTGCAGGGGGACGTGGAGTCTGCTGGGGACGAGGAGTCTGCAGGGGGACGTGGAGTCTGCAGGCGGAAGAGGAGTCAGCAGGGGGACGTGGAGTCTGCAGGGGGACGAGGAGTCTGCAAGGGGGACGTAGAGTCTGCAAGGGGGTAGTGGAGGCAGCAGGGGGAGGAGGAGTCTGCAGGGGGACGATGAGTCTGCAGGGGGACGTGGAGTCTGCTGGGGACGAGGAGTCTGCAAGGGGGACGTAGAGTCTGCAAGGGGGTAGTGGAGGCAGCAGGGGGAGGAGGAGTCTGCAGGGGGACGACGAGTCAGCAGGGGGACGTGGAGTCTGCTGGGGACGAGGAGTCTGCAGGGGGACGTGGAGTCTGCAGGGGGAAGAGGAGTCAGCAGGGGGACGTGGAGTCAGCAGGGGGACGAGGAGTCAGCAGGGGGACGTGGAGTCTGCAGGGGGACGAGGAGTCTGCAAGGGGGACGTAGAGTCTGCAAGGGGGTAGTGGAGGCAGCAGGGGGACGTGGAGTCAGCAGGGGGACGATGAGTCAGCAGGGGGACGTGGAGTCAGCAGGGGGACGTGGAGTCAGCAGGGGGACGATGAGTCAGCAGGGGGACGTGGAGTCAGCAGGGGGACGTGGAGTCAGCAGGGGGACGACAAGTCAGCAGGGGGACGTGGAGGCAGCAGGGGGACGTGAAGGCAGCAGGGGGACGTAGAGGCAGCAGGGGGACGATGAGTCAGCAGGGGGACGTGGAGTCTGCAGGGGGACGTGGAGTCTGCAGGGGGATGTGGAGGCAGCAGGGGGACGTGGAGTCTGCAGGGGGACGATGAGTCAGCAGGGGGACGTGGAGTCAGCAGGGGGACGTGGAGTCTGCAGGGGGACGATGAGTCAGCAGGGGGACGTGGAGGCAGCAGGGGGACGTGGAGTCAGCTGGGGGACGTGGAGTCTGCAGGGGGACGATGAGTCAGCAGGGGGACGTGGAGACAGCAGGGGGACGTGGAGTCTGCAGGGGGACGATGAGTCAGCTGGGGGACGTGGAGTCTGCAGGGGGACGATGAGTCAGCAGGGGGACGTGGAGTCTGCAGGGGGACGTGGAGTCTGCAGGGGGACGTGGAGACAGCAGGGGGACGTGGAGTCTGCAGGGGGACGTGGAGTCAGCAGGGGGACGTGGAGTCAGCAGGGGGACGACGAGTCAGCAGGGGGACGTGGAGTCTGCAGGGGGACGACGAGTCAGCAGGGGGACGTGGAGTCTGCAGGGGGACGACGAGTCAGCAGGGGGACGTGGAGGCAGCAGGGGGACGACGAGTCAGCAGGGGACGTGGAGTCTGCAAGGGGACGTGGAGTCTGCAGGGGGACGTGGAGGCAGCAGGGGGACATGGAGACAGCAGGGGGACGTGGAGGCAGCAGGGGTACGTGGAGGCAGCAGGGGGTAGTGGAGACAGCAGGGGGAAGAGGAGTCAGCAGGGGGTAGTGGAGGCAGCAGGGGGAAGAGGAGTCAGCAGGGGGACGAGGAGTCAGCAGGGGGAAGAGGAGTCAGCAGGGGGTAGTGGAGTCAGCAGGGGGACGATGAGTCTGCAGGGGGACGACGAGTCAGCAGGGGGAAGAGGAGTCAGCAGGGGGACATGGAGACAGCAGGGGGACATGGAGACAGCAGGGGGACGAGGAGTCAGCAGGGGGACGAGGAGTCAGCAGGGGGTAGTGGAGGCAGCAGGGGGACATGGAGACAGCAGGGGGACGTGGAGGCAGCAGGGGTACGTGGAGTCTGCAGGGGGACGACGAGTCAGCAGGGGGACGTGGAGTCTGCAGGGGGACGTGGAGGCAGCAGGGGGACATGGAGACAGCAGGGGGACGTGGAGTCTGCAGGGGGACGAGGAGGCAGCAGGGGGTAGTGGAGACAGCAGGGGGAAGAGGAGTCAGCAGGGGGTAGTGGAGGCAGCAGGGGGAAGAGGAGTCAGCAGGGGGACGAGGAGTCAGCAGGGGGAAGAGGAGTCAGCAGGGGGTAGTGGAGTCAGCAGGGGGACGACGAGTCAGCAGGGGGACGACGAGTCAGGAGGGGGACGTGGAGTCTGCAGGGGGACGAGGAGTCAGCAGGGGGAAGAGGAGTCAGCAGGGGGTAGTGGAGGCAGCAGGGGGACGTGGAGTCTGCAGGGGGACGTGGAGTCTGCAGGGGGACGAGGAGTCAGCAGGGGGACGTAGAGGCAGCAGGGGGACGTAGAGGCAGCAGGGGGACGTGGAGTCTGCAGGGGGACGAGGAGTCAGCAGGGGGACGTAGAGGCAGCAGGGGGACGTAGAGGCAGCAGGGGGACGTAGAGGCAGCAGAGGGTAGTGGAGGCAGCAGGGGGACGTGGAGTCAGCAGGGGGATGAGGAGTCAACAGGAGGACGTGGAGGCTGCAGGGGGAACTGGGGTCTGGAAGGGGTGTGGAGCCCGTGGAACAACGTGGAGTCTCTGGAGGGACTGGGTGTCTGTGGAGGGACGTGGAGTCTGTAGAGTGACGTGGACAGTTTTGGAGAATGGGTATAGAGGTAGTAGATGGTATACCATGTCAGGAAGTACATTTTAATTTTTAATTATTTAGCGTTACAGCGCAGAACAGACCCTTCAAAACCTTTGAGCTGTGTCATCCAGTATTCCTCATCTAACCCTCGCCTCATCACAAGACAATTTACAATAACCAATTGACCGGTCAACTAGTATGTCTTTGGACTCCGGGAAAAAACTGGAGGCCTGGAGAAAACCCACATTTCACAGGAAGGGTGCACATACTGCTTTTCGAAGACATTGGAATCGAACTCGAAAGTCCAAAGACCTGAGGTATAACACCTCCAACCACTACACTACGATGGTACAGATGGTCAAGAAACAAAGGTCTAGACTGTCTTCCAAACAGGGAGCAAATTCTGCAGTTAGAAGTGCATAGGGCTTTGGGAGTTCTTGTGCAGGATTCTCTAAAGGTTAAATTGTACGTTGAGAAAGTGGTGAGGAAGGCAAATGCGATATTGGAATTCACTTCAATAGGAAATATACAAATTCTACAATATAAAAGGAAGGATGCAATTCTAAGGCCTTGTAGCAAAGAGACAGACAATGTTGGCGTACTGTGAGCAGATTTGGTCTCCATATCTAAGAAAAGATGTGCTGCCAATGCTAAGTATTCAAAGGATGATAATGAGAATAATCCCAGGGATGAAAGGGTTAAGGTTTAGTATAACCATATAACAATTACAGCATGGAAACAGGCCAGCTTGGACCTTCTAGTCCATGCCAAATGCTTACTCTCATCTAGTCCCACTGACCTGCACTCAGCCCATAACCCTCCATTCATTTCCTGCCCATATACCTATCCAATTTTACTTTAAATGATAATATCGAACCTGCCTCTACCACTTCTACTGGAAGCTCGTTCCACACCGTGACCACTCTCTGAGTAAAGAAATTCCCCCTCGTGTTAGCCCTAAATTTTTGCCCCCTAACTCTCAACTCATGTCCTCTTGTTTGAATCTCCCCTGCTCTCAATGGAAAAAGCATATCCACATCAACTCTATCTATCCCCCTCATAATTTTAAATACTTCTATCAAGTCCCCCCTCAACCTTCTACACTCCAAAGAATAAAGACCTAACTTGTTCAACCTTTCTCTGCAACTTAGATGCTGAAACCCAGGTAACATTCTAGTAAATCTTCTCTATACTCTCTCTATTTTGTTGATCTCTTTCCTATAATTCGGTGACCAGAGCTGTACACACTACTCCAAATTCAGCCTTACCAATGCCTTGTACAATTTTAACATTACATCCCAATTCCTATACTCAATGCTCTGATTTATAAAAGCCAACATACCAAAAGCTTTCTTCACCACCCTATCCACATGAGATTCCACCTTCAGGAGCTACGCACCATTATTCCTAGATCACTCTGTTCTACTGCATTCTTCAATGCCCTACCATTTATCATGTATGTCCTATTTTGATTATTCCTACCAAAATGTAGCACCTCACACTTATCAGCATTAAACTCCATCTGCCATCTTTCAGCCCACTCTTCTAACTGGCCTAAATCTCTCTGCAAGCTTTGAAAACCTACTTCATTATCCACAACGTCACCTATCTTAGTATCATCTGCATACTTACTAATCCAATTTACCACCCCATCATCCAGATCATTAATGTGTATGACAAACAACATTGGACCCAATACAGATCCCTGAGGCACACCACTAGTCACCGGCCTCCAACCTGACAAACAGTTATCCACCACTACTCTCTGGCATCTCCCATCCAGCCACTGTTAAATCCATTTTACTACTTCAATATTAATACCTAACGATTGAACCTTCCTAACTAACCTTCCATGTGGAACCTTGTCAAAGGCCTTACTGAAGTCCTTATAGTCCATGAAGTCCACTGCTTTACCCTCGTCAACTTTCCTAGTAACCTCTTCAAAAAATTCAATAAGATTTGTCAAACATGACCTTCCAAGCACAAATCCATGTTGACTGTTCCTAATCAGACACTGTCTATCCAGATAATTATATATACCATCTCTAAGAATACAGTCCATTAATTTACCCAACACTAACATCAAACTTAACAGGCCTATAATTGCTAGGTTTACTCTTAGAACCCTTATTAAACAAAGCAACAACATGAGCAATACGCCAATCCTCCCCGTTTCTAATGACATTTGAAATAGTTCAGTCAATGCCGCTGCTATTTCTACACTAACTTCCCTCAAGGTCCTAGGGATATCCTGTCAGGACCTGGAGATATATCCACTTTTATATTTCTTAAAAGCACCAGTACTTCCTCCTCTTTAATAGTCATAGTTTCCATAACTTCCCCACTTGTTTCCTTTACCTTACACAATTTAATATCCTTCTCCATAGTGAATACCGAAGAAAAGAAATTGTTCAAAATCTCCCCCATCTCTTTTGGCTCCACACATAGCTGTCCACTCTAATTCTCTAAGGGACCAATTTTATCCCTCACTATCCTTTTGCTATTAATATAACTGTAGAAACCCTTTGGATTTATTTTCACCTTACTTGCCAAAGCAACCTCGCATTTTCTTTCAGCTTTTCTAATTTCTTTAAGATTCTTTTTACATTCTTTATATTCATCGAACACCTCATTCACACCATGCTGCCTATATTTATTGTGGATATCACTCTTTTTCAGAACCAAGTTTCCTTGTAATTTTTTTTATTGAAGTTCGTCATCAAGCAAACATTTCCATAAGATATATTTCAGACATTGTACATATGTATCATATAATCATATCACAAATTTCCACAAAGTATTTATCTGAGGTATACACTTATAGAAAAGAGCAGAAAGAAAAAACAAGCAAAAAGACCCACTTCCCAGCACACTCGAACTGGCTCACAAAGTGATGCGTGCCGGCATTGAGGCCGGTCCCAAAAAGGGTGCCAGGCCTTCTTCACCATCAAGGGGAAAAAGCCCACGCACGGGACGGGACTGTGAAAATGCAGGCTACAGCATTCCCGCCCAGGGAGGGCGGGAACAGGAAAGCTTTAAAGTGAGGCCGCGAAGTTTGAATGAAACTTTTTTTCAACTGTAACTCACCGACTGCATGTCGTTATTTCAGCGCTGTGTGTAGCACACCGCTGCAATTGGTGACCCCAATGGCCCAAACGATATTTGGACCGGAGATGAACGACGCCGCATCTGTTCATGCAGTTTTGTTAAAACTGCCAAGCTTCTGGACGCTGCGATCTCACCTATGGTTCCAGCAAGCAGAAGCCCAATTCCACATTCGACAGATAACCGTGGATTCCACACGTTACTACTACATGGTGAGCTCCCTCGACCAGGAGACAGCCGCCCAGGTTGAGAAGTTCATACAGTCGCCCCCGGAGGACAGCAAATACACAGAATTTAAAGCCATGCTCATAAGGACTTTCGGACTCTCACAGCGCGAGCGAGCTGCCCACTTACTGCACCTGGATGGTTTGGGAGACAGGCCGCCGTCGGTTTTGATGAATGAGATGCTGGCCCTGGCCGGAGGACACACGCCCTGCCTCATGTTTGAGCAGGCGTTCCTAGAGTAGCTGCCCAAGGACATACACCTGCTGCTGTCCGACACAGATTTCAGCGACCCCCGGAAGGTGGCGGCCCGGGCAAACGTGCTGTGGAAAGCCAAGAAGGAGAGTGGGGCATCCGTCGCACAGATCACCAGGCCACGCTCCCAGCAGCAGACCAGACCAGGCCCGACTGCAGAGTCCACTAACCCCAGAGGCAGGAGTGCGGAGGCCAATGAACAATGGTGCTTCTACTACCAGCGGTGGGGCGCAGAAGCCCGCCGCTGTAGCCCGCCCTGCAAGTTCCCGGGAAACGCCAGGGCCAGCCGCCGCTGATGGCTACGGTGGCTGGCCATCGGGATAGCCTCCTGTATGTCTGGGACAAGCAGTCAGGACGCCGCTTTTTGGTCAACACCGGAGCCGAGATCAGCGTCTTACCTCCGACGAGTTACGACACCCGCAACAGAGCACCGGGTCCCACCCTGAGGGCCGCGAATGGCAGCACAGTAAGGACCTACAGCACCCGTACGGTGCGGCTACAGTTCGGCTCCAGCCATTTCACGTGGGACTTCACACTGGCCGCCGTAGCCCAACCGCTCCTGGGAGCGTATTTTTTGTGGGCTCACAGCCTACTGGTCGACCTGCAAGGGAAGAGAGTGGTCCACGCCAAGACTTTTCAAATGTTCTCCCTGGGTGAAGCCCAGTTGTCGGCCCCACACCTAAACTCTATCACGCTGTCCAACAATGACTTCACTAGAGTCCTGGAGGATTTCCCATCGGTTCTGGCACCGCAGTTCATGGCAGCCATGCCCAGACAAGGAGTACAGCACCACATCCCGACCCAGGGACCTCCCCTCCACGCCCGTGCTCGAAGGCTTCCCCCAGACAAGCTCCGACTGGCGAAGGAGGAGTTCAAGAGGATGGAGGAATTGGGGATCATACAGCAGTCCAACAGCCCATGGGCCTCCCCCCTGCACATGGTGCCCAAAGCAACAGGGGGCTGGAGACCGTGCAGCGACTACCGCAGGCTGAACGAGACTACAATACCAGACCGCTACCCTGTGCTGCACATTCAGGACTTTGCAGCAAACCTGCACGGCGCAAGGATCTTTTCCAAGGTAGACCTCGTCCGGGGATACCATCAAATCCCGATGCATCCAGACGACATCCCCAAAACGGCACTCATCACCCCGATTGGCCTTTTCGAGTTCCTCCGCATGCCGTTCGGCCTAAAGAATGCCGCACAGACGTTTCAGTGGTTAATGGACGCGGTGGGACGCGACCTGGACTTCATTTTCATCTATTTGGACGACATCCTCATAGCCAGCAGTAGTCATCAGGAGCATCTGTCCCACCTCTGTCAACTCTACACCCGACTGAGTGAATACGGCCTGACAATCAACCAGGCCAAATGCCAGTTCGGGCTCAACACCAACGACTTCCTGGGCCACAGGTTTACCCGCCAAGGTAGACACGGTCCGCCACTTCCCCCGACCCAACACAATCAAAGGCCTGCAGGAATTCGTGGGTATGGTGACTTTCTACCACCGCTTCCTCCCCTCAGCAGCCTGAATCATGCACCCCCTGTTTGCCCTGATGTCGGGTAAGGGCAAGGACATTACCTGGGACGAGGAGGCCGCAGCCGCTTTTGTTAAAACCAAAGGAGCCTTGGCAAACGCTGCGATGCTAGTGCATCCCAGAACAGACGTCCCTCCTGCCCTCACAGTGGACGCATCCAACACGGCAGTCGGTGGAGTGCTGGAACAACTCATCGAGGGTCGCTGGCAACCCCTGGCGTTCTTCAGCACCTACGACCACCCGAGCTCAAATACAGTGCTTTTGACCGGGAACTGTTGGCACTATACCTGGCAATCCGGCATTTCAGGTACTTCTTAGAAGGTAGGCCCTTCACCGCGTTCACGGACCACAAACCGCTTACCTTTGCGTTCACAAAAGAGTCCGACCCCTGGTCGTCCCGCCAGCAGCGACATCTGTCCTACATCTCTGAATACACGACGGATGTCCGGCATGTCTCGGGAAAGGACAACGTCGTGGTGGATGTTCTCTCCAGACTTAATATCCAAGCCCTGTCCCAGGGGGTAGACTATGAAGCGCTGGCGGAGGCGCAGCAGGCAGACGAAGAGATCCCTAATTACAGAACCGCAATCTCCGGTTTGCAGCTCCAGGACCTCCCCGTAGGCCCAAGTGAGAGGACCCTACTCTGTGACGTAACCACCAGCCAACCCCGCCCCATCATCCCGGCAGCCTGGCGGCGGCGCGTTTTCAACTCCATTCACAACTTAGCACACCCCTCCATCAGGGCAACCGTCCGGATGGTAGCCAACAGGTTCGTTTGGCACGGACTCCGCAAGCAGGTCAGTGAATGGGCCAAAACGTGCATGCACTGCCAAACAGCCAAGGTGCAGCGGCACACCAAAGCTCTGCCGCAGCAGTTCCACCCCACCTGCCGGCGTTTCGACCACATTCATGTGGATATCCTTTCGTGGATATCCTTTCGCGCCAGTGTCGCGAGGAGCGCAGCACCTCCTAACTATCGTAGACCCGTTCACAAGATAGCCAGAAGCAGTCCCGCTCACCGACACCAACTCCGAATCCTGCGCCCAAGCACTGATTGCAACCTGGGTATCTCGCTTTGGTGTACCGGCCCACATTACCTCCGACAGAGGTGTCCAGTTCACCTCCAGCCTGTGGTCAGCTATGGCCAGCCTTTTGGAGACACAGCTGCACCACACAACTGCCTACCACCCACAGTCGAACGGACTAGTGGAGTGTTTCCACCGTCACCTGAAGTCGGCTCTCATGGCCCGCCTCAAAGGGCCTAACTGGGTGGACGAGCTTCCCTGGGTCCTGCTCGGAATCCACACAGCACCCAAAGAGGATCTGCACACCTCATCGGCCGAGTTGGTGTACGGCGCACCCCTGGTCGTCCCAGGAGAGTTCATACCAGCCCCAAGGGGGCAAGAGGAAGAACCCGCAGCAGTCCTGGACAGACTACATGAGAGGCTTGGTAACCAGGCCCCCATACCCACTTCACAGCATGTACAGAGCCTGACCTGCAGAACTGTAAGTTTGTTTTTGTACGACGGGGCAGACACCAGACACCAGACACCGCTACAACGGCCCTACAACGGGCCGTTTATGGTGATCAGAAACAACGGGTCCACATTCGTGCTGGACATTGGGGGGAGAGAGGAGGTTTTCACAGTGGACCGACTCAAACCGGCCCATGTGGACTTGGTGCAGCCGGTTGAGATTCAGGCACCATGGCGCAGAACAGACCTCCCAGACTGAGGACATTGGGGGTGGGGGGGGTGTATCGCCGGTTCTGGGGGGGGGAGGGTAATGTGGTGACCCACTTCCCAGCGCACTCGAACAGGCTCACAAAGTGGCGCGCGCCAGCATTGAGGCCGGTCCCAAAAAGGGCACCAGGCTTCCTTCACCAGCAAGGGGAAAAGCCTGCGCACGGGACGGGACTGTGAACATCCCTACAGCATTCCCGCCCGGGGAGGGTGGGAACAGGAAGGCTTTAAAGCGAGGCCGCGAAGTTTGAATAAATCTCTTTTGCAACTGCAACTCACCGACTGCGTGTCGTTACTTCAGCACTGTGTGTAGCACACCACTACAGAGTGAATTCTTTTTACAACATATTCATTGATTTGTGAGAATAAAATCAGGCCTATGAGGCATTATGTAGTTAAACCATTTTTCCCCAGTATGAATCAAATTGTTCCAGCTTATGATTAACAGATGCTGTTATCTTCTCCATTTTGTAAATGTCCATTGTAATTTCCATCCATACATTTAAAGTTGGGCTCTCCTGTGATAACCATTTCCTAGTAAGAGTCTTTTTACCAGCCACCAAGAGTATATTCTTAAATATTTATCTCTTTTCAACCATTCTTGAGGTATATATCCAAAATATATGGTCTTACTCTCAAAGGGTATTTCACATTTAAAGATGTCTTGTAGGACATTGTGTATCCCCCTCCAATAGTTTTTGATAACAGGGCAGTCCCAAAAAATATAATAATGATTTGCATTTTGATTTCCACAATTTCTCCAGCAAACAGGGAGGTTACTATCATAATGGGATTTCTGAGAGGGTGTAATAAAATATCTTATCAAGTTTTTCCATCCAAACTCCCTCCATTTATGTGAACTGGTACACGTCCATTGATACCTCCGTATTATTGTCCATTCTTCCTCAGATATAATTATCCCTCCTTCCTTCTCCCATTTTGTTTTAATGTATGAAGTCGAATGTGTTTTAAGATTTGACAACCCCTTATACATGCTTGAAATGATTCTACTACCGTTATCTGAATTATATGCTTTTCTAAATAGCTCTATCAAGCATGTACTTGCCTTGGTTACATTTTTAAGCGTCTTATTAACATATTGTCGCATCCGTAAATACTGATAAAAATCTTGTTTTTCTAATAAGTGTTTCTATTTAAGCATTTCAAAACTGAAGTGTTCCTTCTTTCATTATGTTGCAAAGAACTGTTATTCCTTTAGCTGTGCAGTCCTTAAAACTAGCATCCAATTTATTTGGTGTGAAATCAGAGTCATATGCACACCATTTAAGAATTGCAATATCTCCCTCTAGATTATATTCTTTTATAGTAGACAAAAGACAATAGACAGTAGGTGCAGGAGTAGGCCATTCGGCCCTTCTAGCCAGCACCACCATTCACTGTGATCATGGCTGATCATACATAATCAGTACCCCGTTCCTGCTCTCTCCTCATATCCCTTGACCCCGCTATCTATAAGAGCTCTATCTAACTCTCTCTTGAATGCATCCAGAGACTTGGCCTCCACTGCCTTCTGGGGCAGAGCATTCTCTGGGTGAAAAAGTTTTTCTGCATCTCTGTTCTAAATGGCCTACCCCTTATTCTTAAACTGTGGCCTCTAGTTCTGGACTCGCCCATCAGCGGGAACATGTTTACTGCCTCCAGCGTGTCCAATCCCTTAATAATCTTATATGTTTCAATCAGATCCCCTCTCATCCTTCTAAATTCCAGTGTATACAAGCCCAGTCGCTCCAATCTTTCAAAATATAAGTGGATAACCTCACATTTATCCACATTAAACTGCATCTGCCATACATTTGCCCACTCACCCAATCTGTCCATATCACCCTGCATTCTCATAACATCCTCCTGACATTTCACACTGCCACCCAGCTTTGTGTCATCAGCAAATTTGCTAATGTTACTTTTAATCCCTTCATCTAAATCATTAATGTATATTGTAAACAGCTGCAGTCCCAGCACCGAAGCTTGCAGTACCCCACTGGTCACAGCCTGCCATTCCGAAAGGGACCCATTAATCACTACTCTTTGTTTCCTGTCAGCCAGCCAGTTTTCAATCCATGTCAGTACTCTGCCCCCAATACCATGTGCCCTAATTTTGCCCACTAATCTCCTATGTGGGACTTTATCAAAAGCTTTCTGGAAGTCCAGGTACACTACATTCACTGGCTCTCCCTTGTCCATTTTCATAGTTACATCCTCAAAAACCTCCAGAAGATTAGTCAAGCATGATTTTCCCTTCATAAATCCATGCTGACTCGGACTGATCCTTCTACTGAAAGAGATATAACAGTCTAGGCAGTATAGTAGATTCCCATATTTTAAAAGTCAACTTCATCCATGGGTTATCAATAGTATTTATGTACCTTTGCAGGTTGTTATCAGCCAAAATTGCTTGTATGGGGATGGGAAGTACCCGCTCCTCAATGTTTTTCCATTGAGCGTCATATGATGGGTTGAACCAACATATCACAGCTCTCAACTGTGCTACAAAATAATAATCTCTAAGAGAAGGTAGGTCCCATCCCCCCTTTTCCCTTACTAATTGCAAAGTTTTGAGATGAACTCTAGGCCTTTTACCCTGCCAAATATACCTTGATAACATCTTGTTCCATTCATTGAATTGTTTTTGATTAATCTCTATTGGTAGGGTCTGAAAGAGATATAACAGTCTGGGCAGTATATTCATTTTAATAGACTCAATCCTTGAACTGAGACTGAGAAAAGGAATCAGGTTCCATCTTGCCATATCTTCTTTAATTTTTTTATATAAAGGCTGATAATTACATTCTGATAATTTTGCCAAATCTTTTGGCATAATGATGCCCAAATATTTGAGAGACTCTGTGTGCCATGCCCAGGGATATCTACTTTCAATTTCTCTTGGTGGGCTATAATAATATGGAAGTAACTGGGTTTTATCTATATTGATCTTGTATCCTGATAATTGACCATATTGTTCAAAGGATTGCATCAATTTAGGTAAAGAGTATGTTGGTTGCCCTAGATAGATCAAAATGTCATCCGCATAACAAGCCAATTTATGCTCTGTCCTTTAATAGTAATTCCCCTGATATCTTCATTTTGTCTGATGTATTGAGCTAATGGTTCCAGATATAATGCGAAGAGTAGCGGTGACCATGCACAACCCTGTCTCGTGCCCCTTTCTAGGGTAAGATTATTTGATAAATATCCATTGATTTTAATCCTAGCAGTAGGATTGTAGACAATAGACAATAGGTGCAGAAGTAGACCATTCGGCCCTTCGAGCCTGCACCGCCATTCTGAGATCATGGCTGATCATCTACTATCAATACCCGGTTCCTGCCTTGTCCCCATATCCCTTGATTCCCCTATCCATAAAATACCTATCTAGCTCCTTCTTGAAAGCATCCAGAGAATTGGCCTCCACTGCCTTCTGAGGCAGTGCATTCCACATCCCCACAACTCTCTGGGAGAAGAAGTTTTTCCTTAACTCTGTCCTAAATGACCTACCCCTTATTCTTAAACCATGCCCTCTGGTACTGGACTCTCCCAGCATCTGGAACATATTTCCTGCCTCTATCTTGTCCAATCCCTTAATAATCTTATATGTTGCAATCAGATCCCCTCTCAATCTCCTTAATTCCAGCATGTACAAGCCCAGTCTCTCTAACCTCTCTGTGTAAGACAGTCCGGACATCCCAGGAATTAACCTTGTGAATCTACGCTGCACTTCCTCTACAGCCAGGATGTCCTTCCTTAACCCTGGAGGCCAAAACTGTACACAATACTCCAGGTGTGGTCTCACCAGGACCCTGTACAAATGCAAAAGGATTTCCTTGCTCTTGTACTCAATTCCCTTTGTAATAAAGGCCAACGTTCCATTAGCCTTCTTCACTGCCTGCTGCACTTGCTCATTCACCTTCAGTGACTGATGAACAAGGACTCCTAGATCTCTTTGTATTTCTCCCTTACCTAACTCTACACCATTCAGATAATAATCTGCCTTCCTGTTCTTACTCCCAAAGTAGATAACCTCACACTTATTCACATTAAACGTCATCTGCCAAGTATCTGCCCACTCACCCAGCCTATCCAAGTCACCCTGAATTCTCCTAACATCCTCATCACGTCACACTGCCACCCAGCTTAGTATCATCAGCAAACTTGCTGATGTTATTCTCAATGCCTTCATCTAAATCGTTGATGTAAATCGTAAACAGCTGTGGTCCCAATACTGAGCCCTGTGGCACCCCACCAGTCACCACCTGCCATTCCGAGAAACACCCATTCACCGCTACCCTTTGCTTTCTATCTGCCAACCAGTTTTCTATCCATGTCAATATCTTCCCCCCAATGCCATGAGCTCTGATTTTACCCACCAATCTCCTATGTGGGACCTTATCAAATGCCTTCTGAAAATCGCGGTACACTACATCCACTGGATCTCCCTTGTCTAACTTCCTGGTTACATCCTCGAAAAACTCCAACAGATTAGTCAAGCATGATTTGCCCTTGGTAAATCCAGGCTGGCTCGGCCCAATCCTATCACTGCTATCTAGATATGCCACTATTTCGTCTTTAATAATGGACTCTAACATCTTCCCCACTACTGATGTTAGGCTGACAGGATGATAGTTCTCTGTTTTCTCCCTCCCTCCTTTCTTAAAAAGTGGGATAACATTAGCCATTCTCCAATCCTCGGGAACTGATCCTGAAACTAAGGAACATTGGAAAATGATTACCAATGCATCCGCAATTTCCAGAGCCACCTCCTTTAGTATCCTAGGATCCAGACCATCTGGACTTGGGGATTTGTTAGCCTTCAGTCCCATCAGTCTACTCATCACCGTTTCCTTCCTAATGTCAATCTGTTTCATTTCCTCTGTTACCCTATGTCCTTGGCCCATCCATACATCTGGGAGATTGCTTGTGTCTTCCCTAGTGAAGACAGATCTAAAGTACTTATTAAATTCTTCTGCCATTTCTCTGTTTCCCATAACAATTTCACCCAATTCATTCTTCAAGGGCCCAACATTGTTCTTAACTATCTTCTTTCTCTTCACATACCTAAAAAACCTTTTGCTATCCTCCTTTATATTCCTGGCTAGCTTGTGTTCGTACCTCATTTTTTCTCCCCGTATTGCCTTTTTGGTTAAGTTCTGTTGTTCCTTAAAAATTTCCCAATCATTTGTCTTCCCACTCACCTTAGCTCTGTCATACCTCTTTTTTTTAATGCTATGCAATCTCTGACTTCCTTTGTCAACCACTGTGGCCCCTTTCCCCCCTTTGAGTCCTTCCTTCTCCGGAGGATGAACTGATTTTGCACCTTGTGCATTATTCCCAAGAATACCTGCCATTGCTGTTCCACTGTCTTTTCTGCTAGGATATCCATCCATTTAACTTTGGCCAGCTCCTCCCTCATGGCTCCATAGTCTCCTTTGTTCAACTGCAACACTGACACCTCCGAGCTGCCCTTATCCTTCTCAAATTGCAGATAAAAACTTATCATATTATGGTCACTACCTCCTAATGGCTCCTTTACTTCAAGATCGCTTATCAAATCCTGTTCATTACACAACACTAAATCCAGAAAAGCCTTGTCCCTGGTTGGCTCTTGTACAAGCTGTTCCAAGAATGCATCATAGTGCCTGTATAGTTTTAATAATTGTGTCTTGGAAACCAAATATATGTAAAACTCTGTAAAGAAAATTCCAATTAACTGAATCAAATGCCTTTTCAGCATCCACGCTAATCACTATTGCTTCGATTTTATTTTTTTGTATATGATCCATAATGTGAAGTGTCCTCCATATATTGTCTTGTGTCTGGCGTTGTCGTATAAAACCTGTCTGATCATTATGTATCAGTATGGGTAGAAACTCCTCTAATCTTTTGGTCATGATGGAGGTAAATAATCTATAACCTACATTAAGAACGTATATTGGTCTAAATGACCCGCAGTCCATTTTATCCTTGCCTTCTTTCGGTATAGCTGAGATTATCGCTTCCTTCCAACCGGGTGGCATTTGTGCCTTTTTTAGAGCCCAGTTCAATGTGGGGAGTAAAACAGGAATTAACTCATTTTTAAATTCTTTGTACCATCTGATCCTGGTGACTTGGTTAATTTTAGCCTACTAATTGCAGCTTTTAATTCAACTTTAGTTATGTCAGCAGTCATCATTCTATTTTGTTCTTCGCTTAAAGTGGGTAAGTGGAATATAGAGTTTTGTAAAACACTTCAAAAGCTTCTTGAATTTCACTTAGCTTATTTTTTTATCATTTTCGTTCTTGGGTCCCTAATTCTATGAATTGTATTTTCTGCTATCTTTTTTTTCAGTTTCGAAGCCAGTATTTTCATAGATTTCGATCCACTTTCATAATGCCTCTGTTTCAGAAACATTAAGTTTTTCCTGATTTCTTGTGTAGCCAATTTATTTATTTCATTCCTAATTCTTTTAATTTCCACTAATGTATCCTGTGCCAAATTCAGTTTGTTTTTTCTCTAGTTCCTTCAGCCTATTTTGTAATTCCTCTAATGTATTATTCCTTATTTTTTTCTGATATGAAGATATCGCTATAATTTTCCCTCTTAAGACTGCCTTCAGAGTATCCCATAAAATGGGAGGTGAAACCTCTCCATTATCATTAAATTCTAAGTAGAGACCAATTTCTTTTTTAATTTGTTCCTTAAAGTAGGGATCATTGAGTAGACTTGAATTTAGTTTCTATATAGTATTCTTTGGTTGTAGGTCAAAATCAACAGATAAATATATAGGTGCATGGTCACTTACATCTATTGTCCCAATGCCACAGGTGTTTATTTTGTCTTTGTCTTTTCCAAATGTTATGAAATAGTCTATTCTTGTATATACAGAATGTGGAGCAGAATAATGAGTGTAACTCCTTCTGTCAGGGAAAAGGTCCCTTCATATATCAATTAAACCAACATCCTCAAAAAGTGTACTAACTTTCTTATGTAAAGATTTTGTTTCATAGGTTTTTCTATTGGAAGAGTCTGAGTTTGGTTGTAATTGTAAATTTAAGTCTCCCCTGCATATCAGGAGACCTTCTGTTTCCATTACCATAATATCAATAATTTTCTGAAAGAAACCAATATCACTTCCCGGGGGTGCGTATATATTCAATAGAGTAACTAAATTGCCATCTATATTCCCCCTTACCAGAATATATCTGCCTTCTTTATCTCCCATTTTGAATATTTTTTCAAAATTTAGCTGGCTTGAGATAAGAATAGCCAAGTTTCTTCAAATTTAACTGAAGAATCAAAGTCAACACTTCTAATTTTTTCTAAGCTCAAACAAGAGATAGTTTGAGAAAACCACTGAAATATAGTTGGAGGATTAATTTCTTTCCAGTTCAATAGGATAGATCTTCTAGCCATTAATGTAACAAATAAGAATGAGATAAGAATAGCAACTCCTCTCCTATGTTCCAATTTATATGAGGAGAAAAACAAATTAGTGAAGCCCATTCTCTTTAGTTTTCTATGCTCATTATCTCTTAAATGAGTTTCTTGTAAATATACTACATGGGCTTGCTCTTTTTCCATTTTGGATAAAATTCTATTACGTTTGATTGGATTTAATAGCCCATTTACATTAAAAGAAATGAATTTTACTTTGTCCCTAGCCATCTGTATTTATCTGTCAATGTATCATTGAAATTAGCAGAATAAAACTTAATCGATCTACTCCCTGAACAAATAAGAACCAAGAAACGTAAATAATAACAAAAATGGCAACGAACGTGTGATTCCAAGGCTGAGATCTCTAGTAGATGACCCTGCGTTGAGCTAGAGGAAATGTCTAGCTGTGGGGGATAACCCCTCACGCTGGGGCTATATGGCGTTGAGGCGCGTCCCCTGGATGGTGGATGGGGGATCCCTCGTGTGAGGGGTGCACCGGATAATATGGAAGAAGGTGCCGCGAACCAACATAGCCTAGGAGAAGGAACTCCGATTCCAAACCCAGGTAGATAGGACTCGTTAGTCTTGGATGGCAGCCTATCTAGGAGAGGGTAAACTCTGATTTCAAACCCGGGCAGGTGGAGCTCATTAGCATGGAAATGCTATCGCCTGGGGGAAGGTGACCCCAACAGAAAACCCCTGGTCCTCCAGGTTGGGGGTTGTGCAATGGGCTAACAACCCGTTCACGTAAAACAAGCAATTGTTACAGAAACTGTCAACAGATTGTCAACCACTAACCCAGATCTTGGGAAAAGCAGGGCCCCATTCAGGAGGCTGATGACGCACTGCAATCAAACCCATCAGGAAGCTGCAGGGCTGACAACCCTCCTTCACCCGAGGAAAACCATAATGGAGGTTCCAAAGCTGCTCTCACAGAAGAAATCTATCCTAATTGGAACATGGAATGTGAGATCGCTTTGGGAGACAGGTAGGTGCACACAGGCAGTGAAGGAAATGAACCGATACCACCTCACACTCCCGGGCATGTGCGAAGCAAGGTGGAATACTTTTGGTGAGACCAAACTGCAGACGGGAGAAACTCTGCTCTATTCCGGCAAAGAAAAAGAGGAAGACCCGCATGAGGCTGGTGTGGCCCCGATGTTGTCCAAAGAAGCAGCCAGAAGTTTGATAGAATGGGAACCAGTGTCTGACCGTATCATCACAGCCAGGTTCGAGTCCAGATTCCAGAAGGTATCCATTATCCTGTGCTACGCCCCAACTAACAACGCAGAGGAAGAAGAAAAATATCTCTGCTACACCCAGCTTCAAGCAGTAGTTGGAAAGGTACCTAAGCAAGATATGTTGATCGTCATGCGAGATCTGAATGCCAAAGTAGGCAGTGATAACACTGGCAGGAGAGAGAGATGGGCCAGAATGGTTTGGGGAATATGAATGAAAATGGAGAACTCCTTACCGACTTCTGTGCCTTCAACAAACTGACCATTGGAGGTAACCTCTTTCCCCACCGACGCTGCCACAAGATAACCTGGGTCTCGCTTGACCATCAAACAGAGAACCAGATTGATCACGTCATAGTCCGGCAGTGCTGGAGAAGTTCATTGCAAGATGTGAGAGCCAAAAGAGGAGCAGATATTGGATCTGACCACCATTTGGTTGTTGCAAAGCTGAAGATGAAGCTGTCAGCCAAGAAGAAGCAACAGAACATGCGAATAAAGTTTGATGTTAGAAAACTACAGACGGAAGAGAACAAGAAAGATTTCCACATCGCCTTGCAAAACCGCTTTGGGGCTCTTCAAATAGAAGAACAAGATGAGAGAACAGCGGAACACGCCTGGATTACCTTCAAGCAGGCCACCGTAGGAGCCTGCAATGAAGTACTGGGAAGACCACCAGTCAACAGTAAACCTTGGATCAGGGACGAGACATGGCAGAAAGTGGAGGAGAGGAAAAAGCTCAAACAGGAGTTAAATCAGGCCAGAACCCAGCAACAGAAACAAATCGCCGCCAACAGGTACAGCGTGATGGCCAAGGAGGTGTAGAAACAGCTCAGAAAGGACAAGAGGTCATACTTCAATGAAATAGCAGAGCAAGCAGAAACAGCGGTCAGTAAAGGGGACCTCAAGGCACTCTACACAACAACTAAACTTTTGAGAGGGAAGAAAAGCAATTTCAACAGACCTGTTAGAGACAAGACAGGCCATCTGCTCACTTCAGTTGAAGATCAGCTGGCGAGATGGAAGGAACACTTCCAGGAAGTATTGAATAGACCACCACCACAGAACCCACCTGACCTGGAGCCTGGAGATCCACTCAACATCAATATAGGTGAAATCACCAAGCAAGAAATTCAAAAAGCCCTGAAAAGCCAGAAGAACGGCAAGGCTGCTGGAGAAGACAACATTCCTGCAGAAGCATTGAAAGAGGGTGGAGAGGTTATGATGGACCATTTGTATATACAGCTGAATTTGATATGGAGAACAGGAGAGATCCCATCAGATTGGAAGAAGGGCCTCCTTGTGAAGCTGCCAAAATTTGGAGATCTTTCACTGTGTGGCAAGTGGAGGGGAATCACCTTGTTGTCCATTCCTAGCAAAGTTCTCACCAGGGTCATCTTGGAGCAGATGAAAGACGCCATTGATTAGAGATGAGCAGGCAGGGTTCAGGAAAGAGAGATCATGCATTGACCAGATAGCTACACTTAGAGTCATTGTGGAGCAGACAATAGAATGGCAAACTCCACTATATGTGTGTTTTATTGATTTTGAGAAGGCATTTGACAGCCTGGACAGAAAGTCAATGTGGAGCATCTTACGACACTATGGTGTACCGGAAGAGATGGTGAATATCATCAAGCAGCTTTATGATAGCTCCATTGTCGAGGGAAGCTCCAGCGTGTCCCGCAGCAACTTTCCAACAAACTCCATCATAGACAAGTCCTCCGCTCCTTCGGGAACATTGTATATTCTGATATTTTTCCACCGTGATCTTCCCTCCAGGTCAAGCAGTTTACCTTCTTGGTGGTTTAATATTTTTATCGTCTTACTCGGTATCCGTTCCATGTTTTGAACGCGATCTTCCACCTTCTCAATTCGAGTCTCTGCCACCGCTATTTTTTGATTGACGTTGGCGAGCTCTGACTTAATACCATGTAGCTGCTGCTTTATATCTTTCTGGAACTCCCTTATCTCTTTCAGATATTCGATCATACTTGCCGCTTCGCCTGAATGAGGCCCAGCAGCCGCCTCGCTAGCACGCGGTCGGGTAGGAGAGCCACTCGCTGCACTCCTCTCAGCCGTAGGCTCCGCAGTGTCGCTTTTTTAATTTCCATTCTTTTTTCCTATTCTTGCCCCTCTTTTCAGTTCAAATATTTTTCAAAAAATACTATATTTGATGGGTTAATGGGGCTTAATACACGATTTTCCGGAGGAGCTAATGACTTAAGCTGCCATTCTCGACAATGACGTCATCGGAAAAACCCAAGTTTCCAATATCCCTTGAAAACCATGGCTCTCTCAAACTTTTAACCTTTCCATTCAACCTAACAGGAACATAAAGATTCTGTACCCTCAAAATTTCACCTTTAAATGACTGCCATTTCTCTATTCCATCCTTCCCATAAAACAAATTGTCCCAATCCACTCCTAAATCCTTTCGCATCTCCTCAAAGTTAGCCTTTCTCCAATCAAAAATCTCAACCCTGGGTCCAGTCCTATCCTTCTCCATAATTATATTGAAACTACCGTAATAGCATTGTGATCACTGGACCCGAAGTGCTCCCCAACACGTACCTCCGTTACCTGACCTATCTCATTCCCTAACAGGAGATCCAGCACAGCCCCTTCTCTAGTTGGTGCCTCTATGTATTACTGTAAAAAACTATCCTGCACACATTTTACAAACTCCAAACCATCCAGCCCTTTTACAGTATGGGCTTCCCAGTCTATGTGTGGAAAATTAAAATCTCCCACAATCACAACCCTGTGCTTACTACAAATATCTGCTATCTCCTTACAAATTTGCTCCTCCAATTCTCGCTCCCCATTAGGTGGTCTATAAATACAACCCTATAAGTGTTACTACACCTTTCCCATTCCTCAATTCCACTCAAATAGCCTCCCTAGATGAGTCCTCTAATCTATCCTGCCAGAGCACCGCTGTAATATTTTCCCTGACAAGCAATACAACACATCCCCCTCTTGTCCCTCTGATCCTATCACACCTGAAGCAATGAAATCCAGGGATATTTAGTTGCCAATCACACCCCTCCTGCAACCATGTTTCACTAATAGCTACAACATCATATTTCCAGCTATCAATCCATGCTCGAAGCTCATCCACCATTCTTACAATGCTCCTAGCATTAAAATAAACGCATTTAAGAAATTCTCCACCTCTTCCTCTCGGTTTATCTCTAACAGTACAAAGAACTTTACTGTCTTCTTTTTCTTCCTTCTCCCATATATCTGTTCCTACACTCTGGTCCCCCCCCCCCCCCCCACTGTATCTAGTTTAAATCCACTAGAGCCTCTCTAGCAAACTTACCTGCAAGAATATTTGTCCCCCTCCAGTTCAGATATAAACTGTCCCGCCGTTACAGGTCCCACCTTCCCTGGAAAACTGCCCAATTATCTATAAATCTGAGGCCGTCCCTCCTGCACTATGTCTTCAGCCATGTATTGATTTGCGCTATGTTACTATTTCTAAACCCACCTGCACGTGGCACTGGTAGCAATCCTGAGATTGCTATCCTGGAGGTCCTGTCCTTTAACTTGGCGCCTAACTCCCTAAACTCACTTTTCAGGACCTCCTCACTCTTCCTACCCACGTCATTGGTCCCTACATGGACCACGACATCCAGCTGCTCACCCTCCCTCTTGAGAATACTGAGAACTCGATCCGAGATATCGCAGACCCTGGCACCAGGGAGGCAACAGACCATCCGGGATTCTCGATCTCTTCCACAGAACCTCCTATCTGTCCCCCTAACTATCAAATCCCCTATCATTACTGCTCTCCTCTTTTCCCACCTTCCCTTCTGAGCTGAGGGTCCAGTCTCGGTGCCAGAGACGCAATCACTGCAACTTGTCCCTGGTAGGTCATCCCCACCAACAGTATCCAAAACGGTATACTTATTGTTGATGGAAACGGCCACAGGGGTGCTCTGCTCATTCTGTCTAATCCCCTTCCCTCTCCTGACAGTCTACCTAGCTACCTGTCTCCTGACTCTTAGTGGTGACGATCTCCCTGTAACTCCTGTTTATTTCTGCCTCTGCCTCGTGAATAATCCGAAGTTCATCCAGCTCCAGCTCCAGTTCCCTAACATGGTTTGACAGGAGCTGCAGCTGGATGCACCTTTTGCAGGTGTAGTCATCAGGGACATTAAGGCTCACCCTAACGTAGAGTGGGGATCTCATTGAAATGTACTTAGTATTGAATATAGAGTCGATATCTCATTGAAACGTACTCAGTATTGAATATAGAGTGGGGATCTCATTGAAATGTACTCAGTACTGAATGTATTGAATGTAGAGTGGAGATCTCATTGAAACGTACTCAGTATTGAATATAGAGTGGGGATCTCACTGAAACGTACTCAGTATTGAATATAGAGTAGAGATCTCATTGAAACGTACTCAGTATTGAATATAGAGTGGGGATCTCACTGAAACGTACTCAGTATTGAATATAGAGTGGGGATCTCATTGAAATGTACTCAGTACTGAATGTATTGAATGTAGAGTGGAGATCTCATTGAAACGTACTCAGTATTGAATGTAGAGTGGATATCTCACTGAAACGTACTCAATATTGAATGTAGAGTGGGGATCTTATTGAAACGTACTCAGTATTGAACCTAGGGTGAGGGTTTCATTGTCATGTATCAGTATTGAATATAGAGTGGGGATCTCATTGCAATGTACCCAGTATTGAATATAGAGTGGATATCTCATTGAAACGTATTCAGTATCGAATATAGAGTGGGTACCTCATTGAAACGTACTTTGTATTGAATATAGAGTAGCTATCTCATTGAAACGTACTTAGTAGTGAGAACTTCATTGAAATATTGTCTGTGACGTTTATACAGTGGAGATCTCACTGAAACATACTCCGTATTGAATATAGAGTGGGGATCTCATTGGCACATACTTAGTATTGAATATAGATTGGATATCCAATTGTAACATACACCATATTGGATATAGATTGGATATCTCATTGAAATGTACTCAGCAGTGAATATAGAGTGTGGGGTTCTCATTGAAACATACTCAGTATTGAATAAAGAGTAGGGATTTCATTGAAACGTACTCAGCATTAAACCTAGGGTGAGGGTTTCATTGTAACGTATCAGTATTGAATATAGAGTAGGGTTCACATTGTAAGCTCAGTATTCAATATAAAGTGGATTTATCATTGAAACATACTCAGTAGTGAATATAGAGTGGGGATCTCATTGCAATGTACTCAGTATTGAATATAGAGTGGATATCTCATTCAGTCGTACTCAATATTGAATATAGAGTGGGGATCTCACTGAAATGTACTCCGTATTGAATATAAAGTGGATTTATCACTGAAACACACTCAGTATTGAATGTAGAGTGGATATCTCATTGAAATGTAGTCAGTATTGAATATAGTGTGGATACTTATTGAAACGTATTCAGTATTGAATATAGAGTGGGTACCTCATTGAAACGTACTTTGTATTGAATATAGAGTAGTTATCTCATTGAAACGTACTTAGTAGTGAATACACAGTGAGAACTTCATTGAAATGTTGTCTGTAATGTTTATACAGTGGGGATCTCACTGAAACATACTCAGTATTGAATATAGAGTGGGGATCTCATTGGCACATACTTAGTATTGAATATAGAGTGGATATCCAATTGTAACATACACTGTATTGGATATAGATTGGATATCTCATTGAAATGTACTCAGCATTGAATATAGAGTGGGGTTCTCATTGAAACATACTCAGTATTGAATATAGAGTGGATATCTCATTGAATCATGCTCAGTATTGAATATAGAGTGCGTACTTTTTGCAACGTACTCAGTATTTAATATAGAATATTGGAACATAGTCTGTGTTGTATATAGAGTGGGGATCCCACTGAAACGTATTCAGTATTGAATATAGAGTGGGGATCTCATTAGAACGTACTTAGCATTGAATATAGAACCATAGAACATTACAGCACAGAAACAGGCCTTTTGGCCTTTCTTGGCTGTGCCGAACCATTTTTCTGCCTAGTCGCACTGACCGGCACCTGGCCCATATCCCTCCGTACATCTCTCATCCATGTACCTGTCCAAGTTTCTCTTAAATGTTAAAAGTGAGCCCGCATTTACCACTTCATCTGGCAGCTCATTCCACACTCCCACCACTCTCCGTGTGAAGAAGCCCTCCCCCAATGTTCCCTTTAAACTTTTCCCCCTTCACCCTTAACACATGTCCTCCGGTTTTTTTCTCCCCTAGCCTTAGTGGAAAAAGCCATCTATACCCATCATAATTTTATATACCTCTATCAATTCTCCCCTCATTCTTCTACGCTCCAGGGAATAAAGTCCTAACCTATTCAACCTTTCTCGGTAACTCAGTTTCTCAAGTCCTGGCAACATCCCTGTAAACCTTCTCTGCACTCTTTCAACCTTATTAATATCCTTCCTGTAATCTGGTGACCTAAACTGCACACAATACTCCAAATTCAGCCTCACCAATGCCTTATACAACCTCACCATAACATTCCAATTCTTATACTTAATACTTCGATTTATAAAGGCCAATGTACCAAAAGCTCTCTTTACTATCCTATTTACCTGTGACGCCACTTTTAGGGAATTTTGTATCTGTATTCCCAGATCCCTCTGTTCTGCTGCACTCCTCAGTGCCCTACCATTTACCTTGTATGTTCTACCTTGGGATTTCCTTCCAAAGTGCAATACCTCACACTTGTCTGTATTGAACTCCATCTGCCATTTTTCAGCCCATTTTTCCAACTGGTCCAGATCCCCCTGCAAGCTTTGAAAACCTTCCTCACTATCCACTACACCTCCAATCTTCGTATCATCAGCAAATCTGCTGATCCAATTTACCACATTATCATCCAGATCATTGATATAGATGACAAATAACAATGGACCCAGCACTGATCCCTGTGGTACACCACTAGTCACAGGCCTCCACTCAGAGAAACAATCCTCCCCTACCACTCTCTGACTTCTCCCATTAAGCCAATGTCTAATCCAATTTACTACCTCACCATGTATACCTGGCGACTGAAACTTCCTAACTAACCTCCTATGCAGGACCTTGTTAAAGGCCTTACTGAAGACAATGTAGACAACATCCACTGCCTTCCCTTCATCCACTTTACTTGTAACCTCCTCAAAAAGCTCTAATAGATTTGTTGAACATAACCTACCATGCACAAAACCGTGTTAACTCTCCCTAATAAGTTCCTGTTTATGTAAATACTTGTAGATCCTATCTCTTAGTACTCCTTCCAATAACTTACCTTCTACCGATGTCAAACTTACCGGCCTATAATTTCCTGGAATACTTTTAGAGCCTTTTTTAAACAACTGAACAACATGAGCTATCCTCTAATCCTCCGGCACCTCACCCGTAGATACAGACATTTTAAATATATCTGCCAGGGCCCCTGCAATTTCAGCACTAGTCTCCTTCAAGGTCCAAGGGTATACCCTGTCAGGTCAGGGTACTGAATATACTCTGAATGTACTCAGTATTGAATATAGAGTAGATAGCTCATTGAAACATATTCTATATAGTATTTAGGTTGTATATCTCATTGAAACGTGCTCATTATTGAATATAGAGTGGGTACTTATTGAAGTGTACTCAGCATTGAATATAGAGTGGATATCTCATTGAAATGTACTCATTATTGAATATAGAGTGGATAACTCATTGAAACGTACATTGTATTGAATTATAGAGTGGATACCCATTGAAACATACTCTGTACTGAATATAGATTGTATATCTCTATCATGGTCCAGATAGGTTTCCCTTTAAATTTATCTAGGTTGTGTTATGATCCAGTCCGTTGACTCCTTGTTCCCCTTTAATTCCGTTTCACGTGTCCCTCGAGCTTGGTGATTAAGGTAAATTACTCTCAACCAAACTGGCAGTTTATAAGCCCCTGGCTTCAGCCGTTCGGCGCGAGAGTGTTATGGAGCATTAGCAAAGTCACCGTAGCTACCGCGAGCCAAAGTCATCTAGCTGGAGCCAACTAAGTTACTTGCTGGAGCTAGCCAAGACCCCTCCCGCAGCAAGTGCCAGCAATTCACCTTCCTTGCCAGAGTGGGTCCGGGCAAGGTTAACCCACCAGAGTGAGTTAAGAGCTCCTGCAGCTTGGAACAAACTTGGGTCCAGTGATAGTACTGTCTGTTGTGTTGTCGTCTTGTATCCAGTTCAGTAGGCAGGCCGTTTGCCACTACTCGAATGGACTGTCATTGTGTGCTCTCCGTATCCATGTCCTGTCTGAAGAGGGGTCCCGGCCCTGTACCCTAGAAGTGTCCTGACCCCGGTGTTAAAGAGTCCCGGCTCCATGCCTGGTGTGAGTCCTGGCTCAGTGTTTCATGTCCTGTGTCTGAGTCTGTCCCTTGAAGAAGAAGAGTCTCGGCTCCATGCCTGGTGTCTTAAGGCAGAGTCCTGGCTCAGTGTTTCATGTCCTGTGTTTGAGTATCAAGTCCTGGCCCTGATGTTCCAAGTCCAAAGTATCAAGTGCTGGCTGTGGTGATCCAAGTCCTGGCCGTGGTGTTCCTCGTCTCCAAGTCCTCGCTGTGGTGTTCCTCATCTCCAAGTCCTCGGTGTGGTGTTCCTCGTCTCCAAGTCCTGGCCGTGGTGTTCCTCGTCTCCAAGTCCTGGCCGTGGTGTTCCTCGTCTCCAAGTCCTCGCCGTGGTGTTCCTCGTCTCCAAGTCCTCGCCGTGGTGTTCCTCGTCTCCAAGTCCTCGCCGTGGTGTTCCTCGTCTCCAAGTCCTGGCCGTGGTGTTCCTCGTCTCCAAGTCCTGGCTGTGGTGTTCCTCGTCTCCAAGTCCTGGCCGTGGTGTTCCTTGTCTCCAAGTCCTGGCCGTGGTGTTCCTCATCTCCAAGTCCTCGCTGTGGTGTTCCTCGTCTCCAAGTCCTGGCCGTGGTGTTCCTCGTCTCCAAGTCCTCGCTGTGGTGTTCCTCGTCTCCAAGTCCTGGCCGTGGTGTTCCTCGTCTCCAAGTCCTCGCCGTGATGTTCCTTGTCTCCAAGTCCTGGCCGTGGTGTTCCTCGTCTCCAAGTCCTGGCCGTGGTGTTCCTCGTCTCCAAGTCCTGGCCGTGGTGTTCCTTGTCTCCAAGTCCTGGCCATGGCATTCCGTGTTCCAAGTCTCCAAGCCCAAGGTCTGTGTTCCAAGTTCTGGGTCTGATCCCCGATCTCCAAGTCCTGGCCCCCCCAGACCCTGAGTCCCAGCCTAGTCCCGGGCCTGAGCCCTCATCTACTACACCTAGTCCCCTCTCTTCTTTGCTCTCCTTGATTTCCCTGTTCTATCCTTGCATCACAGTTCTCCTTGTAAAGAGTAATAAACTCTATTTTAGTTAACCTGACAAAAACGTGTTTGTGTCCTGCATTTGGGTCCTCCTCCAGCACCATTGCCCCCTACAGTGTGACAATCTCATTGAAATGTACTCTGTATTGAATACAGAATGGGGATCTCATTGAAACATACTCAGTATTGAATATAGAGCGGGGATCTTTTTGAAACGTATTCTGTGTTGAATATAGAGCAGATATCTCATTGAAACATACTCTATTGAATATAGGTTGGATGTCTAATTGAAACGTACTCTATATTGAATATAGAGTAAATATCTCTGTCATGGTCCCTTCTGGCAATCCCCCACCTGGCTATTTACCTCAGGAATTGGGCCTCAATCCCCTCGTTTAGTTTCCAATCATTCCCAGATTCCACTAACTACACATACCTGCTTTCCATCAGCAAATGTAGGATAAAAACCCTGTGACCACAACAAGGAGCTGCCAGTTTGTTGGTTGACTCTGGTGTGAGTAACCTTGTTTCATGGTTCTTAGGACTGCCAGTTCTAAGTCTAGCATTGCTCCTGGATACCGATTCCACGCTCGCTATGTCAAGAACGCCACCCAACTCTGCCTCCGAGCCTGTGTTCTGCACTTGGGTTCATCCACTGCCTCGGTCGTGTAACAATCTCATTGGAATGTACTCAGTATTGAATATAGAGAGGTTACTTGCTGAAACGTACTCAGTATTGAATATAGAGTGGATATCTCATTGAAACATACTCAGTAGTGAATATACAGTGGGGACCTCATTGAAACGTTGTCTGTATTGTATATACAGTGGGGATCTCACTGAAACATACTCGGTATTGAATACAGAGTGGATATCCATAGAACCACAGAACATTACAGCACAGAAACAGGCCTTTTGGCCCTTGGCTGTGCTGAACCATTTCTCTGCCTACTCCCACTGACCTGCACCTGGACCATATCCCTCCATAGACCTCTCATCCATATACCTGTCCAAGTTTTTCTTAAATGTTAAAAGTGAGCCCGCATTTACCACTTCATCTGGCAGCTCATTCCACACTCCCACCACTCTCTGCGTGAAGAAGCCAGCCCCCCCCCCCCCATGTTCCCTTTAAATTTTCCCCCTTCACCCTTAACACATGTCCTCTGGGTTTTTTCTCCCCTAGCCTCAGTAGAAAAAGCCAGTGTGCATTCACTCTATCTATACCCATCATAATTTTATATACCTCTATCAATTCTCCCCTCATTCTTCTACGCTCCAGGGAATAAAGTCCTAACCTATTCAACCTTTCTCTGTAACACAGTTTCTCAAGTCCCAGCAACATCCTTGTAAACCTTCTCTGCACTCTTTCAACCTTATTAATATCCTTCCTGTAATTCAGTGACCAAAACTGCACACAATACTCCAAATTCGGCCTCACCAATGCCTTATACAACCTCACCATAATGTTCCAACTCCTATACTTAATACTTTGTTTTATAAAGGCCAATGTACCAAAAGCTCTCTTTACCATCATATCTACCTGTGACGCCACTTTTAGGGAATTTTGTATCTGTATTCCCAGATCCCTGTTCTACTGCACTCCTCAGTGCCCTACCATTTACCTTGTATATTCAACCTTGGTTTGTCCTTCCAAAGTGCAATACCTCACACTTGTCTGTATTAAACTCCATCTGCCATTTTTCAGCCCATTTTTCCAGCTGGTCCAAATCCCTCTGCAAGCTTTGAAAACCTTCCTCACTATCCACTACACCTTCAATCTTTGTATCATCAGCAAATTTGCTGATCCAATTTACCACATTATCATCCAAGTCATTGATATAGATGACAAGTAACAATGGACCCAGCACTGATCCCTGTTGCACACCAATAGTCACAGGCCTCCACTCAGAGAAGCAATCCTCCACTACCACTCTCTGACTTCTCTCATTGAGCTAATTTCTAATCCAACTTACTACCTCACCATGTATACCTAGTGACTGAATCTTCCTAACTAACCCATGCGTGACCTTGTCAAAGGCCTTACTGAAGTACATGTATACACCATCCACTGCCTTCCCTTCATCCACTTTCCTGGTAACCTCCTCAAAAAACTCTAATAGATTTGTTAAACATGACCTACCATGCACAAAGCCACGCTGACTCTCCCTAATTAGTCCCTGTCTATGTAAATACTTGTAGATCCTATCTCTTGGTATTCCTTCCAATAATTTACCTTTTACCAACATCAAATTTACTGGCCTATAATTTTCCGGATTATTTTTAGAGCCTTTTTTAAACAACAGAACATCATGAGCTATCCTCCAATCCTCTGGCACCTCATCCGAAGATACTGTCATTTTAAATATATCTGCCAGGGCCCCTGCAATTTCAATACTAGTCTCCTTCAAGGTCCGAGGGAATACTCTGTCAGGTCCTGGGGATTTATCTACTCTGATTTGACTTAAGATAACAAGCACCTCCTCCTCTTCAATCTGTATAGATTCCATGACCTCACTACTTGTTTGCCTTATTTCCATTGACTCCATGTAAATACAGACGCAAAAAAACCCATTTATGATCTCCCCATTTCTTTTGGTTCCATACATAGTTGACCATTCTGATCTTCAAGAGGACCAATTTTATCCCTTACTATCCTTTTGCTCTTAATATACCTGTAGAAGCTCTTTGGAGCTCACCTTGACTGCTAAAGCTACCTCATGTCTTCTTTTAGCCCTCCTGATTTCTTTCTTAAGTATTTTTTTGCACTTTTTATACTCCTCGAGCACCTTATTTGCTCCGTTTCCTATACATGGCATACATCTCTCTCTTCTTCTTTATCAGATTTCCAATATCCCGAGAGAACTAAGGTTTCTTATTCTTATTCACTTTGCCTTTAATCCTGACAGGAACATACAAACTCTGCACTCTCAAAATTTCTCCTTTGAAGGCCTCCCACTTACTAATGACATCCTTGCCAGAGAACAACCTGTCCTAATCCATGCTTTTTAGATCCTTTCTTATTTCTTCAAATTTGGCCTTTTTCCAGTTTAGAACCTCAACCCGAGGACCAGATCTATCTTTATCCATGATCAAGTTGAAACTAATGGTGTTATGATCACTAGACCCGAAGTGTTCCCCTACACACACTTCCGTCACCTGTCCTAACTCGTTTCCTAATTGGAGATATAATATTGCATCCTCTCTAGTCGGTACCTCTATATATTGATTTAGAAAACTTTCCTGAACACATTTTACAAACTCTAACCCATCTAGAGCTTTAACAGTATGGGAGTCCCAATCAAAATGTGGGAAATTAAAATCCCCTACAATCACAACTTTATGTTTCCTGCAGTTGTCTGCTATCTCTCTGCAGATTTGCTCCTCCAATTCTCGCTGACTATTGGGTGGCCTATAATACAACCCCATTAATGTGGTCATACCATTCCTGTTTCTCAGCTCCACCCATATGACCTCGGTAGACAAGCCCTCTAATCTGTCCTGCCTGAGCACTGCTGTAATATTTTCTCTGACTAGCAATGCCAACCCCCCCACCCTTCATTCCTCTGCCTCTATCACGTCTGAAACATCGGAAACCTGGAACATTAAGCTGCTAGTCCTGCCCCTCCTGTAGCCAAGTTTCACTAATGGCTACAATGTCATAATTCCACATGTCAATCCACGCCCTCAGCTCGTCAGCCTTTCCCACAATATTCACATTGAAATAGACACACTTCAGAAGATTATTACCACCACACACAACCCTTCTATTTGTGACTTTGCATGAAGCTTTAACATCATTTATTTTCACCCCCGCTCCACTATCTGCTCTGGCACTTTGGTTCCCATTTCTTGCAAATCTAGTTTAAACCCCTCCCGCACCCCACAACAGCACTAACAAACCTCCCTGCAAGGATATTGGTCCCCTTGTAGTTCAGGTGTAACCTGTCTCTCTTGTACAGGTCCCACCTGCCCCAGAAGAAGTCCCAATGATCTTGAAATCTGAAACCCTGCCCCCTACACCAGTTCCTCAGCCACGTGTTCATCCTCCAGAGCATCCTGTTCTTACCCTCACTGGCACGAGGCACAGGTAGCAATCCTGAGATTACCACCCTCGAGGTCCTGCTTTTTAACTTCCTACCAAGCTGTCTATACTCACTCTTCAGGACCTCCTCACTCTTTCTTCCTACGTCATTGGTACCGATGTGTACCATGACATCTGACTGCTCACCCTCCCATTTCAGAATGCTGTGCACGCGATCAGAGACATCCCTGACCCTGGCACTCGGGAGGCAACAAACCATCTGGGAGTCTCTGTCACGGCCACAGAACCTCCTGTCTGTACCTCTACCTATTGAGTCCCCTATCACTACCGCTCTCCTCTTCTTCCATCCTCCCTTCTACACTGCAGAACCAGACTCAGTGCCAGAGATCCTGTTGCTGCAGCTTGTCCCAGGTAAATCATCCCCCCCAATGGTATCTAAATCGGTATACTTGTTGAGGGGAATGGTCACAGGGGAGCCCTGCTCTGCCTGCGCTTTCCCTTTCCCTCACCTGACAGTAACCCAGTACCTGCGTGCTGCTTCTTTGCGTAACGGCCTCCCTGAAGCTACTACCTATAAACTCCTCATTCTCCCGAATGATCCGGAGGTCATCCAGCTCCTGCTCCAGTTCCCTAATGCGGTTTGTTAGAAGCTGCAGCTGGATGCACTTCTTGCAGGTGTCGTTGTCAGGGACAAGATACTCTGTATTGAATACAGAGTGGATATCTCATTGAAATGTACTCTGTATTTCATAGAGAGTGGGGGTAAGATTGAAATGTACTCAGTATTTAATGTAGAGTAGGGATCTCAGTGAAACATCCTCAGTATTGAATATGGAGTGGATATTTCATTGAAATGTACTCTGTATTTCATAGAGAGTGGGGATCTCATTAAAATGTATTCAGTATTGAATATAGAGTAGCGATCATATTGAAGCGTACTCAGTATTGAATACAGAGTGGATATATCATTGAAACATAGTATAGAATATAAAGTGGGGATCTTATTTAAAAGTACTCAATATTGAATATTGAGTGGGGATCTCATTGAAAGGTGCTCAGTATTGAATATAGAGTGGGGATCACAGCTCCCACTTATCCCATTTAACCTGTCTCAGTGCGGTGGACTTTAGGACCCGGGGAATTCAGTGCGGTGGTCCTTAGGACCTGGCGGAGCTCGGGACCCGCCACCCGCAGTGTTTCTGTTCCATTGACAGGGAGCGATCACGATTGAAAATAAACTGGAAATAATAAAGCGTTTGGAAAGAGGTGAAACATCATAGGTCATTGGAAAAGCATTAGGCTACAGTTGGTCAAAGATCGGAACAATTTTAAAGGATAAAGTGAGAATAATGGAGCATGTGAAAGGCCCTGCCCCGAGGAAAGCTACAATTATTACTAAGCAACGCAGTGATTTAATTATTGGAATACATATGTTTCTTAAGTGTTTTATATGCATAGAAAGGTAAAATATATACTATATACTAAGACAAATGTTTGACTAACTAATGCTGAATAATACCGGATGTACTTGTTCCGATTTACGTACAAATCTGACTTAAAGACAGACTCAGGAATGGAACTCGTTCATAACCCGGGGACTGCCTGTATTAAATATAGAGTGGGGATCTCATTGAAACATACTCAGTATTGAATATAGAGAGAATCCTGGGGGACTTCCGGTAAGACGGCGATTGCTTAGCTGCTCCGAACTTTTGTTCCGTTACTGTCGCTACCTTTGCACTAAATGTCTCCATTTTTTAAACCTTAGTTAGGAATTATTTCGGTATCTCTTACTTGCCTGTGAATATATCTAACTTACAATGTCTAGCAAGAGTTCTAAATCCGGGAGAAAAGAAACTATGACCGCGTCGGACGAGACGCTGGTTGCGCTGGGAAAGCTCCGAGACGAAATCTTAAAGGAATTTAAAACCGCTTTCAAACAGTTAGAAGACAAACTGGATCGGATCAACGATAAAGTGGACAAACATGCTGAACACTTATCTCACATCGATTCGACTTCTGAAGATTTAGAAAGTCGTGTTCGATACTTGGAGACTCTCTGTTCCAGCTTAGAGGAAAAATCTAATAAACTTCTTTCCAAAATGGTGGATCTCGAAAATCGTAGCAGACGCTGCAATATCAGAATTCTGGGATTACCAGAGGCGACTGAAAAGGGATCAACCATGAAGTTTTTCACCAAGTTTCTCTGTGAGTTATTCGGGAAAGATTTGCTTCCGAAGCCGCCCGAGCTCGAACGGGCACACAGAGTTTACGTTCCCCCCGGAATTCTGGGTTCCCGTCCGCGACCAGTAATCCTGTGTTTCCATCAATACCAGGTAAAACACAGTCTGATTGTGGAGGCACGTCGCAGAGGCTCTTTTTCTTTCCAGGATAAAACCATTCGCTTTGTGGAAGATTTTGCACCCCAGACCTTAAAGATGCGCGCTGTTTAAAGGCGTAATGAAAGTGCTTTTTGATCGTGGTTTCAAACCTTCCCTTTGTAACCCTGCTGAGCTACGAATAAAGCTTAATACTGGGGAATTCAAGTGGTTCAAATCAGCAAAGGAAGCTGAAGCGTTTGTGGCAAGTCTTCCGGCTATCCAGTCATCTTCAGAATCTGATCGGACCTCCTAAAATGGTGGATAAGTACTCCTCGTAGTAAAATTACTTTCTCTGGACTCGGAATTCACTTGAATCACTCAGACATTATTCATTGAAACTTTAAGGGCTGTTGACAATCTCTCCCGGGATTTGGTGTGTGTGTAACCTATCTTTATTCTTGTATAACTTTACCTACAGAGTTCTACAAATAATTCTAACTTGTTTTGGAGGTTCGAAGTCTTTAGTGAAGGCCTCCCTGTTTGTCGGTTCACAGTTCAACTGCTGATTTATTTTTCCTTTGCTTTAAATATTTATTTATTTTATCTTTTTCTTTTCTTCACCCCTTTTTTCTAATCTCTGAATTTTTCTCTCCCTTCTCTGTAAATGGTTGATAAATACTCGTCTTGAATTTATAATTTTCCCCTTCCCCTTCTTTTTTCTTTTTCCTTCTTACCTTTTTTTTTCCCTTTCTCTTACTTTATTCTTCTATAATTTTTCGCGGGTAGGTTAGTTTTGGTTTTCTTCCAATTTTCTCTGTATTAAGTTGTATATTTCTGCAGAAGGTGTTCTAATCTGTAGTTATGTTTTCTAGTGCATAAACTAGTTATTATTTGCTATAGTATTTATACAGAACTGTTGTTAATGACACAGATCTGGAAGTTGTATTTGGGTTAATTTTTTTGGTAGAGCTAGCTACTTGTTTTGGTAGCCATCTAGTTTTGGGTTGTGCGGGTGGGGTGGATTTTCCAGTTCCAACGTCTTTTTATTGTTTAGGACATGTTTATATTTTGACCTTACGAATCTATGTTTACATCTCTGCTCCCAGACTGCTATTGTACTGCTTGATTTTTTATATGCCTGCTGCCTTTTATGCATTAGTAATTGATAATGGCTAGTGCACTTAAATTTGTGAGCTGGAATGTAAAGGGACTGAACCACCCTGTTAAAAGGAGGAAGGTATTCGCACATATTAAACAACTCAAAGCTGACATTGCTTTCCTCCAAGAAACTCATATTCATTGTTTTGATAACTCCCGGCTTCTGTCAAAGTGGGCGGGTCAGCATTTTCATTCATCCTTTGCCGCTAAAGCCAGGGGAGTTTCCATTCTTATTAACTCAAATATTCCTTTTGAACTCCATAATAAAATATCTGATACAAATGGCCATTTTATTATTGTTTCTGGTAAACTATATAACACTAAAGTTGCACTAGCAAACCTGTATGCCCCCAACTTTGATGATGTTAACTTTTTTGAACGGTTTTTTTCCTCACTACCAGACTTAAACTCATACTCTCTTATATTGGGTGGTGACTTCAACTGTTGGTTGGATCCTAAACTGGACCGATCGTCCTCTGTTACCAGATCACCTACTAAATCTGCCTTAGCTATTCAATCGTTTCTCTCTAATTTTGGTATCTCTGATATATGGCGTTTCCTCCATCCTACGGAGAGAGATTATTCTTTTTTCTCACATGTTCACCATACCTTCACTAGAATTGACTATTTCTTACTCGATAACCAACTTATCCCATTTGCCCACTCTTGTGACTATCAGAGTATACTGATTTCTGACCATGCCCCAATTACCCTCTCTCTGAACTTTCCTGGTCTCCCTCAGAGGAACAAACACTGGCGGTTTGATTCAACTTTACTATCGGATGATGATTTCATAAAATTTATTAAGGACCAGATAACCTTTTATTTTAACACTAATACATCACCTGAAGTGCCATCCCAGATTGTCTGGGATGCCATGAAAGCATATCTGAGGGGTCAAATAATCTCTTACACAGCAAATCTCAATAGAAGATCCCGTGCAGATCGAGCAGACCTCATTAACCAGCTTAAAGATTTGGATCAAATATATGCCCAAACTAAGAACCCTGAATTATACAAGAAGCACGTTGAACTCCAAACTAAATTTAACCTTCTGTCCACTCAACCTGTCGAACGCCAACTTCTCAAAAGCAAGAGCCGCTTTTACATTCATGGGGCTAAGTCTGGTAAATTCCTAGCCAATCAGCTGAGGCGTTCCAAAGCCAAACAACATATTACAAAGATCTGGAAGGAGAATGGAGACTTTACATCGGATCATTTAGAAATTAATGACGTATTTAAAAAATTTTACTCTCAGCTTTATTCCTCTGAATCCCTGAATGACAATATCACTGTGGATCAATTTTTACAGAATCTGAATATCCCTTCACTTTCATCTGATTTCAAAGCCAAACTCAATGCGCCTGTATCACCAGAAGAAATATCTTTTGCAATTTCTGCACTGTCCTCAGGGAAATCTCCTGGACCTGATGGGTTCCCTGTGGAATTTTATAAATCATTCTCCTCACTTCTTTCTCCTCAGTTACTTTCAGTATTATCTGACTTATTTAATTACAGCAAATTGCCACCCTCTTTCAATGAGGCATCTATTATTCTTCTTTTAAAAAAGGGCAAAGACCCAACAGAGTGTTCCTCGTACAGGCCGATCTCTCTGCTCAATGTTGATGTAAAGATCTTAGCTAAAGTGTTGGCTCATAGATTAGAAACCATTATTCCCTCCATTATCTCTGATGACCAAACAGGCTTTATTAAAAACCGTCTCCCTTTTTTTAAACATTCGGCGTCTATTTAATATTTTATACTCAGTTCCAACTGGGACTCCTGAATGTGTTATCTCCCTTGATGCGGAGAAAGCATTTGACCGTATAGAGTGGAACTACCTTTTTGCAGTCTTAGAAAAATTTGACCTCGGCCAAAGTTTCATCTCTTGGATCCAATTGCTGTACCTGTGTCCTACTGCTTCTGTTCTAACTAATTTTCAGAAATCCCAAGTATTTAATCTCAAACGTGGCACCCGTCAGGGATGCCCCTTAAGTCCCTTTCTCTTTGATTTGGCTACAGAACCTCTGGCGATAGCATTTCGAAATTGTCCTGAATTGACCGGGATTTGGAGAGGGGGTGTTGAGCATAAAGTTTCTCTCTATGCTGATGACTTATTACTCTTTCTCTCAAATCCGTCTACATCCTTACCTCTAATGATTTCACTTCTTGACCAGTTTAGCCAGATTTCTGGCTATAAACTCAACTTACATAAGAGTGAACTTTTCCCAATTAATAAAGAAGCACAAGAACTAATATTTCGTGATCTCCCTTTTAAAGTAGTCCATAATCAATTTACTTATCTTGGAATTACAGTCACAAGGAAGTTTAAAGATCTCTTTCGTGAAAACTTTGTCAATCTTTCATATGCTATAAAACAGAGTCTGGTACAATGGTCACCTCTATCTATGTCTTTGGTAGGTCGTATTAATGTTGTTAAAATGTATGTTCTTCCCAAATTTTTATACTTATTTCAATCTATCCCAATTTTTATTCCTAAATCCTTTTTTGATTCCTTAGACTATTATTTTGTCATATCTGTGGCAGAATAAGCGCTCTAGAATTAATAAAATCCACCTCCAAAAATCTAAAAAAGAGGGTGGCATGGCTTTACCTAACTTTCGCTTATATTACTGGGCAGCTAATATACGTTGTGTTGCCTTCTGGTCTTTCTTCCACGGTCAACCCGAGTGCCCTAACTGGGTGGCAATGGAGTTGAGCTCCACTAAAGAATTATCTATATCTGCACTTCTTGGCTCTGCACTCCCTAGCAGTCTGCCCAGATCAATAGCTAATCCTCTGGTCAGACACACTTTGCGTATATGGGCTCAGTTCAGGAAATGCTATGGTTTCCAGGGGTTTTCAGTTTCTAGCCCTGTCGCACATAATCACCTTTTTTTACCTACTACATACGATTCAGCATTCCATGTTTGGTACAAGAAGGACATTAGACATTTTGAAGATCTCTTCATTAATAATCGCTTCGCTTCTTTTCAGCAGCTCTCCGTTAAGTTCAACCTGCCTAACGCTCACTTTTTCAGATATCTCCAAATCCGACACTTTACTGCTCCTTTAATTCCTAACTTTCCTGAAATGCCTGCGAAAAATGCTATGGACCTATTTCTTTCCATTAATCCACTAGGTAAAGGTTTAATTTCAATTATCCGAGATAAACTAGCAGCCTTACGACGGGCCCCTGTGGATAAAATTAAAATGGCCTGGGAGCAGGATTTAAATATCTCCTTATCCGAGGAGAGCTGGGACTCAGTTCTCAAATCGGTCAACTCAACCTCCCTTTGTGCTCGCCATTGCCTCTTACAGTTTAAGATTGTTCATAGAGCCCATATGTCTAAATCTAAACTATCTCGATTCTACCCTGGCATTAGTCCGCTTTGTGATAAATGCAAGAGGGGCGTGGCCTCTCTCATCCACATGTACTGGTTCTGTCCTAGCTTGGAGAAATTCTGGAAAGATGTCTTCACTACATTATCGGGTATTCTGAATCAGCACCTAGAACCTAACCCCTTAATTGCTCTGTTCGGTTTTTGGGGCGAGACAGATTTATGTCTGGGTCCGACCAAATGCCGAATACTATCCTTTGCCTCTCGCCTGGCAAGACACTTGATCCTCCTCAGATGGAGAGATGTTGCCCCGCCCACTCATGCACAATGGCTTAACGACATTATGGCCTGCTTGGACCTCGAAAAAATTCATTATTCAGTTCTTAATTCGGATCTAAAGTTCCATAAGGTCTGGGGACCTTTTATCGAGTACTTTCATAACCTTCCTCTTGACTAGGGTTTTTTTTTTTCTTTTTTTTTCTCTTCTTTTCGGTCCCTTACTTTCAGCTCCCTTTTTCTTTTTTTTCTTGTAGTAGGCATTATTATCCCTTGTTACTAAGTGTATTCACAGTCTGGGAGTTTGACTGTCCTGACTTATACTCTCTATATTGTGTGGTGGTTGGTCTGGAGTTGTTGTTTTTTTCTTGTGTTGTGGGGATTGGGGAGGACACTAAGCTCACTTGTCTTTAATTTAGGTGCTTTTTTGTTAAATTCTCTTCGTTTGTAGCATATTGTTATTGTATGCTTAATCTTGCACTGTATTAATGCTCCCCACTGGAATTTGGGGTTTTTAATTTTGTAAAATGTTTTGAAAAAATAATTTTAAAAAATTTTTTAAAAAAAGAAATAAAGAAAGAGAGAGTGCTTATTGAAACGTACTCAGTATGGAAAGTAGAGTGGGGATCTCATTGATAATGTACTCTCTATTGAATATAGCGTGGGGATCGCATTGAAACATACTCAGTATTGAATATACAGTGGGGATCTCATTGAAACGTACTCAGTATTGAATATAGAATGGGGATCTCACTGAAACGTACTCAGTATTGAATATCGAATGGGGATCTCATTGAAACATACGCGGTATTGAATATAGAGTGGAAATCTCATTGATCCATACTCAGTATTGAATATAGAGTGGAAATCTCATTGATCCATACTCAGTATTGAATATAGAGTGGGGATCTCACTGAAACATACTCTGTATTGAACATAGAGTGGGGATCAAGAGGATGTTTCCAATATCGATTATTTAGCATGCAGCATGGAACAGACCCTTCTGACCCTTCGAACCCCGCCACCCAGTAACCCCCGATTTGTTCCTAGCTTAATCGCAGGACAATACACAATGACCGAGTAAACTACCAACTGGTACATCTTGGGAATGTGGGAGGAAACAGAAGCACCTGGAGGAAACTCGCGTAGTCATGGGGAGAAAGTATAAACTCCTTACCAGCAGCTGTGGGAATTGAACCTGGGTTGCTGATATTGGAAAGCATTGTGCTAACCATGCTACCCCTAATGGGGGAAGTCTAGTACTAAAGGGCAAAGCCTCTGATTAGAAGGACATCCATTTAGAGCATTTTGCCAGGGGTGAATCGTTGCCACAGATAACTGTGGAGATCTAGTCATTGGGTATACTTAGAGTGGAGATCATTGTACTCAGAGTTTTTCTGTCTGGCTTGTTAAACACCCCCGATCATCCTCTGGTCACAAGATGCTTTGCCTGCTTATAGAGAATTTCACTGAGAGGGAATGGGGAGATGTGTTAGAAACAGTCACTCACCACCCCCACATTCTTTGCTGCACACACTCCAGGAGCCCACACTCCAGATGTAACCCTGTGACTGCTTCCTGCGGCGTGAGAGGTAATACTTGTATTCAATGCCGTGGTTGGGCTCCTGGCTAATGATCTGTGAAGACACAAGAGGTAATTTCACATGTAACATTGGTGCTTTTGAAATCAGCATACGGCAGAGCAAATGGTCTCCTCCAGAAAAGGTGTACGTCGATCTGGTACTCCTTGGAGAGAGGTTACTGTGACTTCCCCATTGGCCAGGGAATGTGAACAGTGACACATATCATGTGAAGGCCAGCATGGATGTATTGGGAATAGTGGTCTGCTTCTGGGTTATATACCTAACAAATTCCAGCAGCTGTGGCTATCAGCAGTTCACAGGTTGTGGCCCTGGGGTGTCCCAAAAATGCAGGGCCAAGGTTCCATACACAGCCCCAGTCACTCAATGCTCCCTATGACTTTAACTTGGCAGGATTTACACAGTAACTGGTGGAGCCTTCAAGAGTACAGGATGACCAGCGTTCCCCCACTAGCCGTTTGAAGCTTCTCCGGGTGTTCTACCCACCCCCACCCCCACTCCCAGATAATGTTGCCACTCAGAATAAGCCCTTAGTGGGGATAGTTAGTGAAAGGATTATAGTGGTGTGTGAGTGTGTCTGTCTGTGAGTGTGTCTGTGTGTGAGTGTCTGTCTGTGAGTGTGTCTGTCTGTGAGAGTGTGTGTGTGTCTGTATGGGTGTATGTGTATGTGTGCATATCTGTGTTTATGTGTGCCTCTGTGTGTGTGTGTGCCTTTGTGTGTGAGTGTGTGTATGTATGTGAGTGTGTTTGTGTGTGTCTCTGCGTAAGTGAGTTTGCGTGTAGGTCTCTGTGTGTGTACGCATGTGTAGGTCTGTGTGTATGTGAGTATGTGCATGTAAGTGAGTGTGCGTATAAGTGTGCCTGTGTGTGTTTATAGGTGTGCGTGTGTCTGTGTGTGCATAAGTGACTGCGTGTGTGTATGTCTGCGTAAGTGTATGTGAGAGAGTATGTGTGTTTGTGTGTAGGTCTGTGTGTGCATGTAGGTGTGTTGGTGTGTGTGTGGGTAAGTGTGTGCGTATGTGAGTGTGTGTGTACAGGTATCCCCCGCTTTACGAAAGTTTGCTTTGCACCACTTCGCTTTTACAAAAGACCTACATTAGAACCTACATGAGGAAATCTGCAGATGCTGGAAATTCAAACAACAACACACACAAAATGCTGGTGGAACACAGCAGGCCAGGCAGCATCTTCGTCAAGATCTCGGCCCGAAACGTCGACAGCGCTTCTCCCTATAGATGCTGTGTGTTCCACCAGTATTTTGTGTGTGTTGTTGTTTACATTAGAACCTGTTATCACTAACCGAAAGAAATCTGAAGAGGATTTTCGCTTTTACAAAAAAAGGCACCCGCTTTAAACTTGTGTTTACCTCAAGAAAGACTACCATGACCAAGAAGCCTTGCGTGGGCAGGTGTGTGCACATGCGTGTACGTGCTGATTTTTTTTCCTCTACAAATCGGTTTTGGCTAAATCTTCCCAATTCTGGTAAGTGAAACTACACTGTACATACATTATTTCTACTTTATATAGGCTGTGTATTTATATCATCCCTGCTTTTACTATATGTTAGTGTTATCTTAGGTTTTATACCAAATAGCACATGATTTGGTAGGTTATTTTTTGGGTCTGGGAACGCTCAAAGATTTTTCCCATACAAATTAATGGTAATTGCTTCTTCGCTTTACGCCATTTCGGCTTACGAAAGATTTCATAAGAACGCTCTACTTTTGGATAGTGGGGGAAACGTGTGTGTGTGTAAGTGGGATGAAGATGAGAAGGTTGAGAAGGTCGATGATCAGCAGGGTCACAGTAGCCCAAAGGACTTGTCTCCGTGCTCTTTGTCTTTGCAACTCAATCAGCTCCCCACTGACACCATCCTGGAGTTTTCACTGACCAGAATCCAGCTGGATTGTCTCAATAGTGCCAGGTGGATTCATCACTGAGAGTGTGAGTGACCAGTCCAGTTGAGTTTCCAGTGCCTGGGGACAATCAGGGTGTTAGAAACATAGACACATAGAAAACTTACAGCACAATACAGGCCGTTCAGCCCACAAAGCTGAGCCAAACATACCCTTACTTTAGAACCACCTAGGCTTACCCATAACCCTCTATTTTTCTAAGCTCCATGTATTCATCCAGGAGTCTCTTAAAGGACCCTATCGCCACCGGCAGCCCATTCCACACACTCACCACTCTGTGTAAAAAAAAACTTACCCCTGACATCTTTGTACCTGCTTCCAAGCATCTTAAAACTATGCCCTCTCGTGCTAGCCATTTCAGCCCTGGGGAAAAGCCTCTGACTATCCACATGATCAATGCCTCTCATTATCTTGTACATCTCTATCAGGTCACCTCTCATCCGCCATCGCTCCAAGGAGAAAAGGACGAGTTCACTCAACCTATTCTCATAAGGCATGCTCCCCAATCCAGACAACATCCTTGTAAATCTCCTCTGCAACCTTTCTATGGTTTTCACATCCTTCCTGTAGTGAGGCAACCAGAACTGAGCACAGTACTCCAAGTGGGGTCTGACCAGGCTCCTATATAGCTGCAACGTTACCTCTCGGCTCTTGAACTCAATTCCACGATCAATGAAGGCCAATGCAACGTATGCCTTCTTAACCATAGAGTCAACCTGCGCAGCAGCTTTGAGTGTGCTATGGACTCAGACCCCAAGATCCTCCACACTGTCAAGAGTCTTACCATTAATACTACATTCTGCCATCATATTTGGCCTACCAAAATGAACCACCTCACACTTACCTGGACTGAACTCCATCTGCCACTTCTCAGCTCAGTTTTGCATTCTATCAATGACCTGCTGTAACCTCTGACAGCCCTCCACACTATCCACAACATCCCCAACCTTTGTGTCATCAGAAATTTACTAACCCATCTCGCCATTTCCTCATCCAGGTCATTTATAAAAATCACGAAGAGAAGGGGTCCCAAAACAGATCCCTGAGGCACTCCACTGGTCACTGGCCTCCATGCAGATGGTGTTGATGGTGGGCTCAGAGGATCTCAGCACCCTCCACCCAAAGGATATTCCCTGCTTGCCATCCCTCAGGAAATTCCATTACCTTCCACCACTCAAAATAGACAAGCCCCCTTCAGTGATTCTGACCCAGAGCGAGGAGAGGTTTCCTCACTTGAGAGAGGATTGCTCTCCGAGGAAGGTTCCTCGTGTGCTCTGAGGAAATGCCTTCCTTGGGGAGGATCTCTCACTCAGGGATGAGCCCTGACAGGGAGGTTCCCTCTCAGAAGAGGGGCTAATTTCTTGCTCAGAGAGCAGTCAGTGGAGGCTCGCTCACTCGGGAGAGGGGATGAGTCTTCACTTGCTCAGAGAGGATGTCTTGCTTGGGGGACAATTTCTCAGTTTGTGAAGAGACAGGATCTTTCACTCGGGAAGGGAGAGCCCCTCCCTCGGAGAGGGATCTGGTGCCTGTGTAGCCTGCTACCCTAGTTACAGGCTCTGTGCTTGTGACACTAACCTCAAGGATGAGGGGCTCAGAGGTGGGCCCTCGTGCGTGGATCACCTCGGGTGCCAGGTCTCCCTCAGATCCGCGTGCATAGTGTAATAGTGTGCTGGCGATGTGCAGAGTGCGACTGTAGTCGATGGTCCACTCTCCATTCAGGTAGTACTCACCCTGGGCGTTTCTCAGGGCTGTAGACAGAAAGACCGGGGATTACCGCTGGATGACGCAGGATGTGTAGTGGGGATCGAGGGAGGGTCAGTGGGGTCTGCATGGGCTCAGGAGGGTCAGGTAGGGGGAAACTCAAAAGGCCATAGGGTAATTGCTGGGAATGTGGGAGCAGCAAGGACTCTATACTGGGCCAACACACACTAACAGGCTGAATGGCCTCTATTGCTGAGGAGGGGCCTGGAACCAAGGGCGACGGGGTGGGTAATGATGCAGATCAGGTGGTAGGAAAGGAGCATTCATCGTTCACTAGGGCACTCAGTATGTCCTCGCTTTAACGAAGCCTCCGCTCCCCAGTGAAGGAGGAGCAGGAATATCAATGGGGAAGAATGAGGAGGGGGCATGTGAGGGGAATTCTGAGTGGGAGATGAGTGGGAGAGTGAGGTGGCGAATGGGGGGACAGAGAGGAGAGTGAGGGGGGGAGTGTGAATGTGAGGGTTGATGTGGGGAGGCGTGGGGGGGAGTGAGGCGGAGAAGTGAGAAGGGGTGAGGGCAAATGTGAGGGCAAGTGTGGGGATCCACGTGGTGTGTGAAGTCCCATGGGAGAGGCCCAGCAAAGGGGGATTTTGTGGAAGGTAGTGTTGGGGTACAGGACATGTCAATTTCTGACTCTCCACAGCAATTCTACTCCAGTCTCCAGGAACCATTCCTGCCTGTGCCACATCCAACAGAATTCCCAGACTGACTGGCCATCACCAGGATGGTGGTGGTAATGCTGAAGAGTCAGCTGTGGTGATTCTGTGTGGAGTTCTCCCAGAAGGAGCAGACAGAGAGTGTCTCAGCATCACAAACACTCAGTAGGAGGTGTGGGAGGATGAACAGCAGCACCTGAGGAGTCAATGTCCATCCTTGCACCTCACATCCTGATGCAGAGTGGGTGGTAGGGAGAGATGAGAAAGATTGTGACCTACCGAGGAAATTACGTGTTGGGAGCACCTCCCGGATGTGAATACTCATGGCGCCAATGGGGATGACGTGGATCTGGTTGTAACCTGCTATGAGAAATGAGTGGTGATGACTCACTGGTCTGCCACATAACATGTCTACACAGACAGGAATGGATCACAGCACCATACCTTTGGGCAAATCAACAGTGTCAAATATCCCCCCGACTTCATAACAGCTGCTGCCGTCCCCTCCACATTCCAAGCATTTGTCCTCAGTCTGTAATGACTCCAACGTGTTGTCACAGCCAACCGTCTAGAATGAAGAAAGCCAGTGTTATCGAGAGGCATAGGGACTCACTCAGACTGAAGGCACACAGGGAGGAAGGGTTTGCACTGCAGAGAGAGAGAGGTCAAATTCACTAGTGTGTTGGCTAGAATGGGCTGTTCACTTTGAGGGATGCCAGAGAAGGGCAGAGGTTTTGTTTTCCCTGGGGCATTAGAGATTTGGAGGGTGGGGTGGGGTGGATGTCCTGACAAAGGTATATATATTATGACAGACCATAGTATGACCACCCTTCTGCCCACAATGTTGTACTGACCATTTAAAATACTCTAACCCTTTCCTCACGCACAGCCTACCATTGTTCTTTCATCCATGTGCCTTAATCCCTAATGTACCTGTCTCTACCACACACCCAGCAGTCTCTGTGTAACCTCTGATATCACCCTCTCCCCGTCTTTCCTCCAAACACTTTAAAGTTATATCCCATTGTATTAGCCGTTTCTATCCAAAGAAATGTCCACTAAATCTATGCCTCGTTTTATCTTCAACTCTTCTTTCAAGTCACTTCTCATCCTTCTCTGTTCTAAAGACAAAATCCCTCGCTCGCTCACTCAACCTATCCTTATTAGATATTCTCTCCAATCCAGGAAGCATCCTGGTAAATCTTGTCTTCACCTTCTCCAAATCTTTCACATCCTTTCTATAATGAGGTGACCAGAATTGAACACAATTCTCCAAGTGTGGTCTGATCAGCTGCAACATTACCTCACAACTCCTGACCTCAATTCCCAACTAATGAAGACCTACACACCATGTGCCTTCTCAATAGCCCTATAAACTTGTGTGATAACTTTGAGGGATCCATGGATCCCTTGTTTCTCCACACTCTAACCATTAGCCTTGTATTTTGCCTTCAAGTTCAACCTTCCAAAGTGAATCACTTCACACTCCTCCCTAATTCCGAAGAGAAAAGCCCTGGCTTGTTCAACCAGACATGCTCTCTAATCCAGGCAGCATCCTGGTAACTTCCAACTGCACCCTCTCCAAAGCTTCCGCATCCTTCCTATAATGAGGCAACCTTCTACACTGTCCACAACACCACCAATCTTCATGTCCTTTGCAAGTTACTAACCCAGCCTTCCACTTCTGCATCCAAGTCATTCATAAAAATCACCAAGAACAGGAGTCAGGGAACAGATCCCTGCAGACACCACTGGTCACTAACCTCCTAGTTTCATCTCCTACACCTTTTGTCGTCAGTTCTGAATCCATGTAGCCTAGTTTTCTTGGATCCCATGCTTCCTTAAGTTCTGAATGAGCTTCCATGGAAACCTTGTCAAATGCATTAATAATATCCATATACACCACATCCACTGCTCTGTTTTCATCCATTTGTTTACTTACTTCCTCAAAGAACATTTCTCCACATGCTAATTTCTATCTCTAAGAATCTCCTCCAATAGTTTGTCCTCGTTGAAATAAGACTCAATGGTTTTTAATTCTCAGGGTTGTCTCTATTACCTTTCTTGAACAAAGGAATAATATTTGCCACCCTCCAATCTTCTGGAGACTAGAGAAGACACAGAGATCATCGTCAAAGGTGCAGTAATCTCTTCCCTCACTTTCTGTAGAAATCTGGGGTATATCCCGTACAGTTCCAAAGACATAGCTACCCTAATGTTTTCCTGCACACCCTTATTCTGAACATCCATATGTTCCACAATATCAGCCTGCATTACGCTGTCCTCACAAACATCAAGATCCCTCTCAATAGTGAACACTGAGGCAAAGTATTCATTTATGGCCTCCCCACCTCCTCTGACTCCAGGCACGTTTTGATCAGTCCTCCCCCCACTCTACTCATCCTCCTGTTCTTCACATACTAGTAGAAGCTAGAGCTTTTTCCTTAATCTTACTCGCCTTAATTCTCATGCCCCTTTCTAGCTCTCTTCAGTCCATACTTAAGCTCCTTCTTGGATAACTTGTAATTCCCTAGAGCCCGTCTGATTCTTGCTTTCTAAACAGTAATTATGTTTCTTTCTTCCTGTTGACTAGATGTTGCACACTGGTTCCTAGTTGGTTGACTAGATAGTTCCTTCCCTGGCTCATTGGGACTAACCTAAACAGAGCCCTAAACAACTTCCACATTTCCATTGTTTATTTGCCTGAGTACATGTTCCCAATTCAGATTTCCAAGTTTCTATGTAATAGCACCATAATTCACCTCCCCATATTAAACACACTCCCATATTGCCGTTTGCCCTGATCCCTATCTGAGGCTATGGTAAAGGTCAGTGAGTTATGGTCATTGTCTCTGAAATACTCACCCAGCAAGTGACCGGGGTTCATTACCCTGTACCAGATCCAGTATGGCTTCTCCTTGAACTGACCTGTCAGGGATCCACCTATCTAAACCTTTTGTACTAAGGAGCTGCCAATCAATAGTTGAAGTCCCCTATGAAAACAACCCTGTTATTTTTGCACCATTCCAGAATCTACTTCCTAATCTGTTCTTCAGTGGCTTTGGTGCTGTCGGAGGTTCTATAGGATACTCCCAATAGAGTGATTGCTCCCTTCCTGCTTCAGACTTCCACCACACGACTCAGTAGACAATCCCTCCATAATCTCCAAGCCACCTCCCCCTTTCTGAAGATGGGTTACTATCCCTGATTAGCAATGCCACCCCCACCAACCAACTTAATCCACCGCAACACTGGAACATGTTCCAATTAAAGCCTCAAACATCCAGCAGTCATTTCTGCCCTTATGACAGGCGAGTGTCCGTGATGATCACAACATTGTAGTTCCGTTTACTAACCCATGCTCTCAGATCATCACCCTTGCTCCTGATACTTCTTGCATTGAATTAGACTCACTTCACCCTATCAACCACCTATCCTTCCTCATAGACTGTCTACATGCTCCATCTTCTTGTGTACCAACTACCACATTCCCTAACCTATCACTCTGGTTCCCATCCCCTTGCCAAACTAGTTTGAAACCTCCCCAACAGCTCTAGAAAATCTATCCACAAGGATGTTGGTCCCTCTCATGATAAGGTTTAATTCTTCCAAGAATAGTGTTTTCCTTTCCAAAAGCTGCCTTGCAATCTGTTCCTCAGAGTCTCTGTTGCTATCGGGGTGTCCTCCCTTTCTGTAGCTGTGATACTATCCTGATTGACAATGCTACTTCTCTACTTTTACCACCCTCCCTGCCTGCCCTGTCCCTCTTAAAACATCTAAACCCTGGAGTATCCTGCCCTTGTGCCAGCCAAGTCTCTACAGTGGCCAAAATTCCATGTAGTGATCTGTGCTCTAAGAGGGATAGGAAGGGTGAATAGTGAGAAATTTCTCCTCTGAGCAGAAACTGAAGTAGCCAGGATTAGGTTGGGAAGTGTTGAGGGGACATGCTGACGAGACATTTTTTCACCAAGAGGGTGGTTGCAATCAGCAACACAACAGAAAGCTGGTCCTGAGGAAACCAAAGCAATGGGAGACCTGAGCCAAGTTCTCACTACTGGTGTTTGTCAGCCAGTCAGCTCCTCACTGGGATGGCTGGGAATCACCTTTGACATTCAGAGTGCAGCCAGTCAGACACAGAGGAGATCCCATGATAGTGAGTCGGGACAGTCCAGGCTTGCTCACCACTGTCTCAGCAGTGAAACACACGACGTGGAGCTGGTTCAACTCCCTGAGTGAGTCAGCGAGTGAGGGGTCAGCTGTGACACAACCCCCCCCAAACTCCTCAGATCCGCACTGTCTAGGCACATGCTGGTGAGTGCTGAGAGAAGTGTGGGACCCCAGTGAGTGGTGAGAGAGGTGGAGGGCCCCAGTGAGTGGTGAGAGAGGTGTGAGCCCCCAGTCAGTGGTGAGAGAGGTGGAGGGCCCCAGTGAGTGGTGAGAGAGGTGTGAGCCCCCAGTCAGTGGTGAGAGAGGTGGAGGGCCCCAGTGAGTGGTGAGAGAGGTGGAGGGCCCCAGTGAGTGGTGAGAGAGGAGTGAGCCCCTGGTGAGTGGTGAGAGAGGAGTGGGACCCCGGTGAGTGGTGAGAGAGGTGTGAGCCCCCGGTGAGTGCTGAGAGAGGTGTGGGCCCCCAGTGAGTGGTGAGAGAGGTGTGAGCCCCCAGTCAGTGGTGAGAGAGGTGTGAGCCCCCAGTCAGTGGTGAGAGAGGTGGAGGGCCCCAGTGAGTGGTGAGAGAGGTGGAGGGCCCCAGTGAGTGGTGAGAGAGGAGTGAGCCCCCGGTGAGTGGTGAGAGAGATGTGAGCTCCCAGTGAGTGGTGAGAGAGGTGTGAGCTCCCAGTGAGTGGTGAGAGAGGAGTGGGCCCCCGGTGAGTGGTGAGAGAGGTGTGAGCCCCCAGTGAGTGGTGAGAGAGGAGTGGGCCCCCGGTGAGTGGTGAGAGAGGAGTGAGCCCCCAGTGAGTGGTGAGAGAGGAGTGAGCCCCCGGTGAGTGGTGAGAGAGATGTGAGCTCCCAGTGAGTGGTGAGAGAGATGTGAGCTCCCAGTGAGTGGTGAGAGAGGTGGAGGGCCCCAGTGAGTGGTGAGAGAGGTGTGAGCTCACAGTGAGTGGTGAGAGAGGTGGAGGGCCCCAGTGAGTGGTGAGAGAGGTGTGAGCTCACAGTGAGTGGTGAGAGAGGTGGAGGGCCCCAGTGAGTGGTGAGAGAGGAGTGGGCCCCCGGTGAGTGGTGAGAGAGGAGTGAGCCCCCAGTGAGTGGTGAGAGAGGAGTGAGCCCCCGGTGAATGGTGAGAGAGATGTGAGCTCCCAGTGAGTGGTGAGAGAGGTGTGAGCTCCCAGTGAGTGGTGAGAGAGGTGGAGGGCCCCAGTGAGTGGTGAGAGAGGTGTGGGCTCCCAGTGAGTGGTGAGAGAGGTGTGAGCCCCCAGTCAGTGGTGAGAGAGGTGGAGGGCCCCAGTGAGTGGTGAGAGAGGTGTGGGCTCCCGGTGAGTGGTGAGAGAGGTGTGAGCCCTCGGTGAGTGGTGAGAGAGGAGTGGGCCCCCCCGGTGAGTGGTGAGAGAGGTGTGAGCCCCCGGTGAGTGGTGAGAGAGGTGTGAGACCCCGGTGAGTGGTGAGAGAGGTGTGAGCCCCCGGTGAGTGGTGAGAGAGGTGTGAGCCCCCGGTGAGTGGTGAGAGAGGTGTGAGCTCCCAGTGAGTGGTGAGAGAGGTGTGGGCTCCCAGTGAGTGGTGAGAGAGGTGTGAGCCCCCGGTGAGTGGTGAGAGAGGTGGAGGGCCCCAGTGAGTGCTGAGAGTGGTGTGAGCCACCGGTGAGTGGTGAGAGAGGTGTGAGTGCTGAGAGAGGTGTGGGACCCCAGTGAGTGGTAAGAGAGGTGGAGGGCCCCAGTGAGTGCTGAGAGACTTGTGGGCCCCCGGTGAGTGGTGAGAGAGGTATGAGCCCCCTGTGAGTGGCAAGAGAGGTGGAGGGCCCCAGTGAGTGCTGAGAGAGGTGTGGGACCCCGGTGAGAAAGGTGTGAGCCCCCAGTGAGTGGTAAGAGAGGTGGAGGGCCCATGAGTGCTGAGAGAGGTGTGGGCCCCCAGTGAGTGCTGAGAGAGGTATGGGACCCCAGTGAGTGGTGAGAGAGGTGTGAGCCCCCAGTGGGTGGTGAGAGAGGTGTGGGCCCCCAGTGAGTGCTGAGAGAGGTGTGGGCCCCCAGTGAGTGGTGAGAGAGTTGTGGGACCCCTGGTGAGTAGTGAGAGAGTTGTGGGACCCCTAGTGAGTGCTGAGAGAGGTGTGGGACCCCTGGTGAGTGGTAAGAGAGGTGTGGGCCCCCAGTGAGTGCTGAGAGTGGTGTGGGCCCCCAGTGAGTGCTGAGAGAGGTGTGAGCCCCCAGTGAATGCTGAGAGAGGTGTGGGCCCCCAGTGAGTACTGAGAGAGGTGTGGGCCCCCAGTGAGTGGTGAGAGAGGTGTGGGACACCAGTGAGTGGTGAGAGAGGTGCGGGCCCCCAGTGAGTGGTGAGAGAGGTGTGAGCCCCCAGTGAGTGGTGAGAGAGGTGTGGGGCCCCCGGTGAGTGGTGAGAGAGGTGGAGGGCCGCAGTGAGTGGTGAGAGAGTTGTGGGACCCCTGGTGAGTGGTGAGAGAGGTGTGGGCCCCCAGTGAGTGGTGAGAGAGGTGTGAGCCCCCAGTGAGTGGTGAGAGAGTTGTGGGAGCCCTGGTGAGTGGTGAGAGAGTTGTCGGACCCCCGGTGAGTGGTGAGAGAGATGTGAGCTCCCAGTGAGTGGTGAGAGAGGTGTGAGCTCCCAGTGAGTGGTGAGAGAGGAGTGGGCCCCCGGTGAGTGGTGAGAGAGGTGTGAGCCCCCAGTGAGTGGTGAGAGAGGAGTGGGCCCCCGGTGAGTGGTGAGAGAGGAGTGAGCCCCCAGTGAGTGGTGAGAGAGGAGTGAGCCCCCGGTGAGTGGTGAGAGAGATGTGAGCTCCCAGTGAGTGGTGAGAGAGATGTGAGCTCCCAGTGAGTGGTGAGAGAGGTGGAGGGCCCCAGTGAGTGGTGAGAGAGGTGTGAGCTCACAGTGAGTGGTGAGAGAGGTGGAGGGCCCCAGTGAGTGGTGAGAGAGGTGTGAGCTCACAGTGAGTGGTGAGAGAGGTGGAGGGCCCCAGTGAGTGGTGAGAGAGGTGTGAGCTCACAGTGAGTGGTGAGAGAGGTGGAGGGCCCCAGTGAGTGGTGAGAGAGGAGTGGGCCCCCGGTGAGTGGTGAGAGAGGAGTGAGCCCCCAGTGAGTGGTGAGAGAGGAGTGAGCCCCCGGTGAATGGTGAGAGAGATGTGAGCTCCCAGTGAGTGGTGAGAGAGATGTGAGCTCCCAGTGAGTGGTGAGAGAGGTGTGAGCTCCCAGTGAGTGGTGAGAGAGGTGGAGGGCCCCAGTGAGTGGTGAGAGAGGTGTGGGCTCCCAGTGAGTGGTGAGAGAGGTGTGAGCCCCCAGTCAGTGGTGAGAGAGGTGGAGGGCCCCAGTGAGTGGTGAGAGAGGTGTGGGCTCCCGGTGAGTGGTGAGAGAGGTGTGAGCCCCCGGTGAGTGGTGAGAGAGGAGTGGGCCCCCCCGGTGAGTGGTGAGAGAGGAGTGGGCCCCCCCGGTGAGTGGTGAGAGAGGTGTGAGCCCCCAGTGAGTGGTGAGAGAGGTGTGAGCCCCCGGTGAGTGGTGAGAGAGGTGTGAGCCCCCGGTGAGTGGTGAGAGAGGTGTGAGCTCCCAGTGAGTGGTGAGAGAGGTGTGGGCTCCCGGTGAGTGGTGAGAGAGGTGTGAGCCCCCGGTGAGTGGTGAGAGAGGTGGAGGGCCCCAGTGAGTGCTGAGAGTGGTGTGAGCCACCGGTGAGTGGTGAGAGAGGTGTGAGTGCTGAGAGAGGTGTGGGACCCCAGTGAGTGGTAAGAGAGGTGGAGGGCCCCAGTGAGTGCTGAGAGACTTGTGGGCCCCCGGTGAGTGGTGAGAGAGGTATGAGCCCCCTGTGAGTGGCAAGAGAGGTGGAGGGCCCCAGTGAGTGCTGAGAGAGGTGTGGGACCCCGGTGAGAAAGGTGTGAGCCCCCAGTGAGTGGTAAGAGAGGTGGAGGGCCCATGAGTGCTGAGAGAGGTGTGGGCCCCCAGTGAGTGCTGAGAGAGGTATGGGACCCCAGTGAGTGGTGAGAGAGGTGTGAGCCCCCAGTGGGTGGTGAGAGAGGTGTGGGCCCCCAGTGAGTGCTGAGAGAGGTGTGGGCCCCCAGTGAGTGGTGAGAGAGGTGTGGGGCCCCCGGTGAGTGGTGAGAGAGGTGGAGGGCCGCAGTGAGTGGTGAGAGAGTTGAGGGACCCCTGGTGAGTGGTGAGAGAGGTGTGGGCCCCCAGTGAGTGGTGAGAGAGGTGTGAGCCCCCAGTGAGTGGTGAGAGAGTTGTGGGACCCCTGGTGAGTGGTGAGAGAGTTGTCGGACCCCCGGTGAGTGGTGAGAGAGATGTGAGCTCCCAGTGAGTGGTGAGAGAGGTGTGAGCTCCCAGTGAGTGGTGAGAGAGGAGTGGGCCCCCGGTGAGTGGTGAGAGAGGTGTGAGCCCCCAGTGAGTGGTGAGAGAGGAGTGGGCCCCCGGTGAGTGGTGAGAGAGGAGTGAGCCCCCAGTGAGTGGTGAGAGAGGAGTGAGCCCCCGGTGAGTGGTGAGAGAGATGTGAGCTCCCAGTGAGTGGTGAGAGAGATGTGAGCTCCCAGTGAGTGGTGAGAGAGGTGGAGGGCCCCAGTGAGTGGTGAGAGAGGTGTGAGCTCACAGTGAGTGGTGAGAGAGGTGGAGGGCCCCAGTGAGTGGTGAGAGAGGTGTGAGCTCACAGTGAGTGGTGAGAGAGGTGGAGGGCCCCAGTGAGTGGTGAGAGAGGAGTGGGCCCCCGGTGAGTGGTGAGAGAGGAGTGAGCCCCCAGTGAGTGGTGAGAGAGGAGTGAGCCCCCGGTGAATGGTGAGAGAGATGTGAGCTCCCAGTGAGTGGTGAGAGAGATGTGAGCTCCCAGTGAGTGGTGAGAGAGGTGTGAGCTCCCAGTGAGTGGTGAGAGAGGTGGAGGGCCCCAGTGAGTGGTGAGAGAGGTGTGGGCTCCCAGTGAGTGGTGAGAGAGGTGTGAGCCCCCAGTCAGTGGTGAGAGAGGTGGAGGGCCCCAGTGAGTGGTGAGAGAGGTGTGGGCTCCCGGTGAGTGGTGAGAGAGGTGTGAGCCCCCGGTGAGTGGTGAGAGAGGAGTGGGCCCCCCCGGTGAGTGGTGAGAGAGGTGTGAGCCCCCAGTGAGTGGTGAGAGAGGTGTGAGCCCCCGGTGAGTGGTGAGAGAGGTGTGAGCCCCCGGTGAGTGGTGAGAGAGGTGTGAGCTCCCAGTGAGTGGTGAGAGAGGTGTGGGCTCCCAGTGAGTGGTGAGAGAGGTGTGAGCCCCCGGTGAGTGGTGAGAGAGGTGGAGGGCCCCAGTGAGTGCTGAGAGTGGTGTGGGCTCCCAGTGAGTGGTGAGAGAGGTGTGAGCCCCCAGTCAGTGGTGAGAGAGGTGGAGGGCCCCAGTGAGTGGTGAGAGAGGTGTGAGCCCCCAGTCAGTGGTGAGAGAGGTGTGGGCTCCCAGTGAGTGGTGAGAGAGGTGTGAGCCCCCGGTGAGTGGTGAGAGAGGTGGAGGGCCCCAGTGAGTGCTGAGAGTGGTGTGGGCTCCCAGTGAGTGGTGAGAGAGGTGTGAGCCCCCAGTCAGTGGTGAGAGAGGTGGAGGGCCCCAGTGAGTGGTGAGAGAGGTGTGGGCTCCCGGTGAGTGGTGAGAGAGGTGTGAGCCCCCGGTGAGTGGTGAGAGAGGAGTGGGCCCCCCCGGTGAGTGGTGAGAGAGGTGTGAGCCCCCAGTGAGTGGTGAGAGAGGTGTGAGCCCCCGGTGAGTGGTGAGAGAGATGTGAGCCCCCGGTGAGTGGTGAGAGAGGTGTGAGCTCCCAGTGAGTGGTGAGAGAGGTGTGGGCTCCCAGTGAGTGGTGAGAGAGGTGTGAGCCCCCGGTGAGTGGTGAGAGAGGTGGAGGGCCCCAGTGAGTGCTGAGAGTGGTGTGAGCCACCGGTGAGTGGTGAGAGAGGTGTGAGTGCTGAGAGAGGTGTGGGACCCCAGTGAGTGGTAAGAGAGGTGGAGGGCCCCAGTGAGTGCTGAGAGACTTGTAGGCCCCCGGTGAGTGGTGAGAGAGGTATGAGCCCCCTGTGAGTGGCAAGAGAGGTGGAGGGCCCCAGTGAGTGCTGAGAGAGGTGTGGGACCCCGGTGAGAAAGGTGTGAGCCCCCAGTGAGTGGTAAGAGAGGTGGAGGGCCCATGAGTGCTGAGAGAGGTGTGGGCCCCCAGTGAGTGCTGAGAGAGGTATGGGACCCCAGTGAGTGGTGAGAGAGGTGTGAGCCCCCAGTGAGTGGTGAGAGAGGTGTGGGCCCCCAGTGAGTGCTGAGAGAGGTGTGGGCCCCCAGTGAGTGGTGAGAGAGTTGTGGGACCCCTGGTGAGTGGTGAGAGAGTTGTGGGACCCCTAGTGAGTGCTGAGAGAGGTGTGGGTCCCCTGGTGAGTGGTAAGAGAGGTGTGGGCCCCCAGTGAGTGCTGAGAGTGGTGTGGGCCCCCAGTGAGTGCTGAGAGAGGTGTGAGCCCCCAGTGAATGCTGAGAGAGGTGTGGGCCCCCAGTGAGTACTGAGAGAGGTGTGGGCCCCCAGTGAGTGGTGAGAGAGGTGTGGGACACCAGTGAGTGGTGAGAGAGGTGCGGGCCCCCAGTGAGTGGTGAGAGAGGTGTGAGCCCCCAGTGAGTGGTGAGAGAGGTGTGGGGCCCCCGGTGAGTGGTGAGAGAGGTGGAGGGCCGCAGTGAGTGGTGAGAGAGTTGTGGGACCCCTGGTGAGTGGTGAGAGAGGTGTGGGCCCCCAGTGAGTGGTGAGAGAGGTGTGAGCCCCCAGTGAGTGGTGAGAGAGTTGTGGGACCCCTGGTGAGTGGTGAGAGAGTTGTCGGACCCCTGGTGAGTGGTGAGAGAGGTGTGGGACCCCTGGTGAGTGGTGAGAGAGGTGTGGGCCCCCAGTGAGTGCTGAGAGAGGTGTGAGCCCCCAGTGAGTGCTGAGAGAGGTGTGGGCCCCCAGTGAGTGGTGAGAGAGGTGTGGGACCCCAGTGAGTGGTGAGAGAGGTATGAGCCCCCAGTGAGTGGTAAGAGAGGTGTGAGCCCCCAGTGAGTGGTAAGAGAGGTGTGGGCCCCCAGTGAGTACTGAGAGAGGTGTGGGCCCCCAGTGAGTGGTGAGAGAGGTGTGGGACCCCAGTGAGTGGTGAGAGAGGTATGAGCCCCCAGTGAGTGGTGAGAGAGGTGTGAGCCCCCAGTGAATGCTGAGAGAGGTGTGGGCCCCCAGTGAGTACTGAGAGAGGTGTGGGCCCCCAGTGAGTGGTGAGAGAGGTGCAGGCCCCCGGTGAGTGGTGAGAGAGGTGTGAGCCCCCAGTGAGTGGTAAGAGAGGTGTGAGCCCCCAGTGAGTGGTAAGAGAGGTGGAGGGCCCAGTGAGTGCTGAGAGAGGTGTGGGTCCCCAGTGAGTGTTGAGAGAGGTGTGAGCCCCCAGTGAGTGGTGAGAGATGTGTGGGCCCCCAGTGAGTGCTGAGAGAGGTGTGGGCCCTCAGTGAGTGGTGAGAGAGTTGTGGGACCCCTGGTGAGTGGTGAAAGAGTTGTGGGCCCTCAGTGAGTGGTGAGAGAGTTGTGGGACCCCTGGTGAGTGGTGAGAGAGGTGTGAGCCCCCGGTGAGTGGTGAGAGAGGTGGAGGGTCCCAGTGAGTGGTGAGAGAGGAGTGGGCCCCCCGGTGAGTGGTGAGAGAGATGTGGGCCCCCCGCTGAGTGGTGAGAGAGGTGTGGGCCCCCCGGTGAGTGGTGTGAGAGGTGTGGGCCCCCGGTGAGTGGTGTGAGAGGTGTGGGCCCCGGTGAGTGGTGAGAGAGGTGTGGGCCCCCAGTGAGTGCTAAGAGAGGTGTGGGCCCCCAGTGAGTGCTGAGAGAGGTGTGGGCCCCCAGTGAGTGGTGAGAGAGGTGTGAGCCCCCAGTGCGTGGTGAGAGAGGTGTGGGGCCCCCGGTGAGTGGTGAGAGAGGTGGAGGGCCCCAGTGAGTGGTGAGAGAGTTGTGGGACCCCTGGTGAGTGGTGAGAGAGGTGTGGGCCCCCAGTGAGTGCTGAGAGAGGTGTGGGACCCCAGTGAGTGGTGAGAGAGGTGTGAGCCCCCAGTGAGTGGTGAGAGAGGTGTGAGCCCCTGGTGAGAGGTGTGAGCCCCTGGTGAGTGGTGTGAGAGGTGTGAGACCCCGGTGAGTGGTGAGAGAGGTGTGAGTCCCCGGTGAGTGGTGTGAGAGGTGGAGGCCCCTGGTGATTGGTGTGAGAGGTGGAGGGTCCCAGTGAGTGGTGAGAGAGGAGTGGGCCCCCGGTGAGTGGTGAGAGAGGAGTGGGCCCCCCGGTGAGTGGTGAGAGAGATGTGGGCCCCCCGGTGAGTGGTGTGAGAGGTGGAGGCCCCTGGTGATTGGTGAGAGAGGTGTGGGCCCCCAGTGAGTGGTGAGAGAGGTGTGGGACCCCAGTGAGTGGTGAGAGAGGAGTGGGCCCCCGGTGAGTGGTGAGAGAGGTGGAGGGTCCCAGTGAGCGGTGAGAGAGGAGTGGGCCCCCGGTGAGTGGTGAGAGAGGTGTGGGCCCCCAGTGAGTGGTGAGAGAGGTGTGGGCCCCCGGTGAGTGGTGAGAGAGGTGGAGGGTCCCAGTGAGTGGTGAGAGAGGAGTGGGCCCCCGGTGAGTGGTGAGAGAGGTGTGGGCCCCCCCGGTGAGTGGTGAGAGAGGTGTGGGCCCCCCGGTGAGTGGTGAGAGAGGTGTGGGCCACCCGGTGAGTGGTGTGAGAGGTGTGGGCTCCCGGTGAGTGGTGTGAGAGGTGTGGGCCCGGTGAGTGGTGAGAGAGGTGTGAGCCCCCGGTGAGTGGTGAAAGAGGTGTGGGCCCCCAGTGAGTGGTGAGAGAGGTGTGGGCCCCCAGTGAGTGGTGTGAGAGGTGGAGGCCCCCGGTGAGTGGTGAGAGAGGTATGGACCCCCCCCCCGGTGAGTGGTGTGGGCCCCCCGGTGAGTGGTAAGAGAGGTGTGGGCCCCCCTGGTGAGTGGTGTGAGAGGTGGAGGCCCCCGGTGAGAGGTGTGAGAGGTGTGGGCCCCCCGGTGAGTGGTGAGAGAGGTGTGGGCCCCCCCCGGTGAGAGGTGTGGGCCCCCGGTGAGTGGTGTGAGAGGTGGAGGCCCCCGCTGAGTGGTGTGAGAGGTGGAGGCCCCCGGTGAGTGGTGAGAGAGATGTGGGCCCCCCCCCCGGTGAGAGGTGTGTGAGGTGTGGGCCCCCCGGTGAGTGGTGAGAGAGGTGTGGGCCCCCCCCCCGGTGAGAGGTGGAGGTCCCCGCTGAGTGGTGAGAGAGGTGCGGGCCCCCCCAGTGAGTGGTGTGAGAGGTGTGGGGCCCCCGGTGAGTGGTGAGAGAGGTGGAGGGCCCCAGTGAGTGGTGAGAGAGTTGAGGGACCCCTGGTGAGTGGTGACAGAGCTGTGGGACCCCTGGTGAGTGGTGAGAGAGGTGTGGGACCCCTGGTGAGTGGTGAGAGAGGTGTGGGCCCCCAGTGAGTGCTGAGAGAGGTGTGGGCCCCCCCGGTGAGAGGTGTGGGCCCCCAGTGAGTGCTGAGAGAGGTGTGAGCCCCCAGTGAGTGGTGAGAGAGGTGTGGGCCCCCAGTGAGTGGTGAGAGAGGTGTGGGACCCCAGTGAGTGTTGAGAGAGGTGTGAGCCCCCAGTGAGTGGTGAGAGATGTGTGGGCCCCCAGTGAGTGCTGAGAGAGGTGTGGGCCCTCAGTGAGTGGTGAGAGAGTTGTGGGACCCCTGGTGAGTGCTGAGAGAGGTATGGGACCCCAGTGAGTGGTGAGAGAGGTGTGAGCCCCCAGTGAGTGGTGAGAGAGGTGTGGGCCCCCAGTGAGTGCTGAGAGAGGTGTGGGCCCCCAGTGAGTGGTGAGAGAGTTGTAGGACCCCTGGTGAGTGGTGAGAGAGTTGTGGGACCCCTAGTGAGTGCTGAGAGAGGTGTGGGACCCCTGGTGAGTGGTAAGAGAGGTGTGGGCCCCCAGTGAGTGCTGAGAGTGGTGTGGGCCCCCAGTGAGTGCTGAGAGAGGTGTGAGCCCCCAGTGAATGCTGAGAGAGGAGTGGGCCCCCAGTGAGTACTGAGAGAGGTGTGAGCCCCCAGTGAGTGGTGAGAGAGGTGTGAGCCCCCAGTGAGTGGTAAGAGAGGTGGAGGGCCCAGTGAGTGCTGAGAGAGGTGTGGGACCCCAGTGAGTGTTGAGAGAGGTGTGAGCCCCCAGTGAGTGGTGAGAGATGTGTGGGCCCCCAGTGAGTGCTGAGAGAGGTGTGGGCCCTCAGTGAGTGGTGAGAGAGTTGTGGGACACCTGGTGAGTGGTGAAAGAGTTGTGGGCCCTCAGTGAGTGGTGAGAGAGTTGTGGGACCCCTGGTGAGTGGTGAGAGAGGTGTGGGCCCCCCCGGTGAGTAGTGAGAGAGGTGTGGGCCCCCCGGTGAGTGGTGAGAGAGGTGTGGGCCACCCGGTGAGTGGTGAGAGAGGTGTGGGCCACCCGGTGAGTGGTGTGAGAGGTGTGGGCTCCCGGTGAGTGATGTGAGAGGTGTGGGCCCCGGTGAGTGGTGAGAGAGGTGTGAGCCCCCGGTGAGTGGTGAGAGAGGTGTGAGCCCCCGGTGAGTGGTGAGAGAGGTGTGGGCCCCCAGTGAGTGGTGAGAGAGGTGTGGGCCCCCAGTGAGTGGTGTGAGAGGTGGAGGCCCCCGGTGAGTGGTGAGAGAGGTATGGACCCCCCCCGGTGAGTGGTGTGGGCCCCCCGGTGAGTGGTAAGAGAGGTGTGGGCCCCCCTGGTGAGTGGTGTGAGAGGTGGAGGCCCCCGGTGAGAGGTGTGAGAGGTGTGGGCCCCCCGGTGAGTGGTGAGAGAGGTGTGGGCCCCCCCCGGTGAGAGGTGGAGGCCCCCGCTGAGTGGTGTGAGAGGTGGAGGCCCCCGGTGAGTGGTGAGAGAGGTGTGGGCCCCCCCCCGGTGAGAGGTGTGAGAGGTGTGGGCCCCCCCGGTGAGTGGTGAGAGAGGTGTGGGCCCCCCCCCGGTGACAGGTGGAGGTCCCCGCTGAGTGGTGAGAGAGGTGCGGGCCCCCCCGGTGAGTGGTGTGAGAGGTGTGAGCCCCCAGTGAGTGGTGAGAGAGGTGTGGGGCCCCCGGTGAGTGGTGAGAGAGTTGAGGGCCCCAGTGAGTGGTGAGAGAGTTGAGGGACCCCTGGTGAGTGGTGACAGAGCTGTGGGACCCCTGGTGAGTGGTGAGAGAGGTGTGGGACCCCTGGTGAGAGGTGTGGGCCCCCAGTGAGTGGTGTGAGAGGTGTGGGGCCCCCAATGAGAGGTGAGAGAGGTGTGAGCCCCCGGTGAGTGGTGAGAGAGGTGTGAGACCCCGGTGAGTGGTGAAAGAGGTGTGGGACCCCAGTGAGTGTTGAGAGAGGTGTGAGCCCCCAGTGAGTGGTGAGAGATGTGTGAGCCCCCAGTGAGTGGTGAGAGAGGTGTGGGGCCCCCAGTGAGTGGTGAGAGAGGTGGAGGGCCCCGGTGAGTAGTGAGAGAGGTGTGAGCCCCCAGTGAGTGGTGAGAGTGGTGTGGGGCCCCCAGTGAGTGGTGAGAGAGGTGGAGGGCCCCGGTGAGTAGTGAGAGAGGTGTGAGAGGTGTGAGCCCCCAGTGAGTGGTGAGAGAGGTGTGAGCCCCCAGTGAGTGGTAAGAGAGGTGGAGGGCCCCCAGTGAGTGGTGAGAGAGGTGGAGGGCCCCGGTGAGTAGTGAGAGAGGTGTGAGCCCCCAGTGAGTGGTGAGAGTGGTGTGGGGCCCCCAGTGAGTGGTGAGAGAGGTGTGAGCCCCCAGTGAGTGGTGAGAGAGGTGTGGGCCCCCAGTGAGTGCTGAGAGAGGTGTGGGCCCCCAGTGAGTGGTAAGAGAGGTGGAGGGCCCCAGTGAGTGCTGAGAGACTTGTGGGCCCCCGGTGAGTGGTGAGACAAGTATGAGCCCCCTGTGAGTGGCAAGAGAGGTGGAGGGCCCCAGTGAGTGCTGAGAGAGGTGTGGGACCCCGGTGAGAAAGGTGTGAGCCCCCAGTGAGTGGTAAGAGAGGTGGAGGGCCCATGAGTGCTGAGAGAGGTGTGGGCCCCCAGCGAGTGCTGAGAGAGGTATGGGACCCCAGTGAGTGGTGAGAGAGGTGTGAGCCCCCAGTGAGTGGTGAGAGAGGTGTGGGCCCCCAGTGAGTGCTGAGAGAGGTGTGGGCCCCCAGTGAGTGGTGAGAGAGTTGTGGGACCCCTGGTGAGTGGTGAGAGAGTTGTGGGACCCCTAGTGAGTGCTGAGAGAGGTGTGGGACCCCTGGTGAGTGGTAAGAGAGGTGTGGGCCCCCAGTGAGTGCTGAGAGTGGTGTGGGCCCCCAGTGAGTGCTGAGAGAGGTGTGAGCCCCCAGTGAATGCTGAGAGAGGTGTGGGCCCCCAGTGAGTACTGAGAGAGGTGTGGGTCCCCAGTGAGTGGTGAGAGAGGTGCAGGCCCCCAGTGAGTGGTGAGAGAGGTGGAGGGCCCAGTGAGTGCTGAGAGAGGTGTGGGACCCCAGTGAGTGGTGAGAGATGTGTGGGCCCCCAGTGAGTGCTGAGAGAGGTGTGGGCCCTCAGTGAGTGGTGAGAGATGTGTGGGCCCCCAGTGAGTGCTGAGAGAGGTGTGGGCCCTCAGTGAGTGGTGAGAGAGTTGTGGGACCCCTGGTGAGTGGTGAAAGAGTTGTGGGCCCTCAGTGAGTGGTGAGAGAGGTGGAGGGCCCAGTGAGTGCTGAGAGAGGTGTGAGCCCCCAGTGAGTGGTGAGAGATGTGTGGGCCCCCAGTGAGTGCTGAGAGAGGTGTGGGCCCTCAGTGAGTGGTGAGAGAGTTGTGGGACCCCTGGTGAGTGGTGAAAGAGTTGTGGGACCCCTGGTGAGTGGTGAAAGAGTTGTGGGCCCTCAGTGAGTGGTGAGAGAGTTGTGGGACCCCTGGTGAGTGGTGAGAGAGGTGTGAGCCCCCGGTGAGTGGTGTGAGAGGTGGAGGGTCCCAGTGAGTGGTGAGAGAGGAGTGGGCCCCCCGGTGAGTGGTGAGAGAGATGTGGGCCCCCCGCTGAGTGGTGAGAGAGGTGTGGGCCCCCAGTGAGTGGTGTGAGAGGTGGAGGCCCCCGGTGAGTGGTGAGAGAGGTATGGACCCCCCCCCCGGTGAGTGGTGTGGGCCCCCCGGTGAGTGGTAAGAGAGGTGTGGGCCCCCCTGGTGAGTGGTGTGAGAGGTGGAGGCCCCCGGTGAGAGGTGTGAGAGGTGTGGGCCCCCCCGGTGAGAGGTGGAGGCCCCCGCTGAGTGGTGTGAGAGGTGGAGGCCCCCCGGTGAGTGGTGAGAGAGGTGTGGGCCCCCCCCGGTGAGAGGTGGAGGCCCCCGCTGAGTGGTGTGAGAGGTGGAGGCCCCCGGTGAGTGGTGAGAGAGGTGTGGGCCCCCCCCCCGGTGAGAGGTGTGAGAGGTGTGGGCCCCCCCGGTGAGTGGTGAGAGAGGTGTGGGCCCCCCCCCGGTGACAGGTGGAGGTCCCCGCTGAGTGGTGAGAGAGGTGCGGGCCCCCCCGGTGAGTGGTGTGAGAGGTGTGAGCCCCCAGTGAGTGGTGAGAGAGGTGTGGGGCCCCCGGTGAGTGGTGAGAGAGGTGGAGGGCCCCAGTGAGTGGTGAGAGAGTTGAGGGACCCCTGGTGAGTGGTGACAGAGCTGTGGGACCCCTGGTGAGTGGTGAGAGAGGTGTGGGACCCCTGGTGAGAGGTGTGGGCCCCCAGTGAGTGCTGAGAGAGGTGTGAGCCCCCAGTGAGTGGTGAGAGAGGTGTGGGCCCCCAGTGAGTGGTGAGAGAGGTGTGGGCCCCCAGTGAGTGGTGAAAGAGGTGTGGGACCCCAGTGAGTGTTGAGAGAGGTGTGAGCCCCCAGTGAGTGGTGAGAGATGTGTGGGCCCCCAGTGAGTGCTGAGAGAGGTGTGGGCCCTCAGTGAGTGGTGAGAGAGTTGTGGGACCCCTGGTGAGTGGTGAAAGAGTTGTGGGCCCTCAGTGAGTGGTGAGAGAGTTGTGGGACCCCTGGTGAGTGGTGAGAGAGGTGTGAGCCCCCGGTGAGTGGTGTGAGAGGTGGAGGGTCCCAGTGAGTGGTGAGAGAGGAGTGGGCCCCCCGGTGAGTGGTGTGAGAGGTGTGGGGCCCCCAATGAGAGGTGAGAGAGGTGGAGGGCCCCGGTGAGTAGTGAGAGAGGTGTGAGCCCCCGGTGAGTGGTGAGAGAGGTGTGAGACCCCGGTGAGAGGTGAGAGAGGTGTGAGTCCCCGGTGAGAGGTGAGAGAGGGGTGGGCCCCCAGTGAGTGGTGAGAGATGTGTGAGCCCCCAGTGAGTGGTGAGAGAGGTGTGGGGCCCCCAGTGAGTGGTGAGAGAGGTGGAGGGCCCCGGTGAGTAGTGAGAGAGGTGTGAGCCCCCAGTGAGTGGTGAGAGTGGTGTGGGGCCCCCAGTGAGTGGTGAGAGAGGTGGAGGGCCCCGGTGAGTAGTGAGAGAGGTGTGAGAGGTGTGAGCCCCCAGTGAGTGGTGAGAGAGGTGTGAGCCCCCAGTGAGTGGTAAGAGAGGTGGAGGGCCCCCAGTGAGTGGTGAGAGAGGTGGAGGGCCCCGGTGAGTAGTGAGAGAGGTGTGAGCCCCCAGTGAGTGGTGAGAGTGGTGTGGGGCCCCCAGTGAGTGGTGAGAGAGGTGTGAGCCCCCAGTGAGTGGTGAGAGAGGTGTGGGCCCCCAGTGAGTGCTGAGAGAGGTGTGGGCCCCCAGTGAGTGGTAAGAGAGGTGGAGGGCCCCAGTGAGTGCTGAGAGACTTGTGGGCCCCCGGTGAGTGGTGAGACAAGTATGAGCCCCCTGTGAGTGGCAAGAGAGGTGGAGAGCCCCAGTGAGTGCTGAGAGAGGTGTGGGACCCCGGTGAGAAAGGTGTGAGCCCCCAGTGAGTGGTAAGAGAGGTGGAGGGCCCATGAGTGCTGAGAGAGGTGTGGGCCCCCAGCGAGTGCTGAGAGAGGTATGGGACCCCAGTGAGTGGTGAGAGAGGTGTGAGCCCCCAGTGAGTGGTGAGAGAGGTGTGGGCCCCCAGTGAGTGCTGAGAGAGGTGTGGGCCCCCAGTGAGTGGTGAGAGAGTTGTGGGACCCCTGGTGAGTGGTGAGAGAGTTGTGGGACCCCTAGTGAGTGCTGAGAGAGGTGTGGGACCCCTGGTGAGTGGTAAGAGAGGTGTGGGCCCCCAGTGAGTGCTGGGAGTGGTGTGGGCCCCCAGTGAGTGCTGAGAGAGGTGTGAGCCCCCAGTGAATGCTGAGAGAGGTGTGGGCCCCCAGTGAGTACTGAGAGAGGTGTGGGCCCCCAGTGAGTGGTGAGAGAGGTGCAGGCCCCCAGTGAGTGGTGAGAGAGGTGGAGGGCCCAGTGAGTGCTGAGAGAGGTGTGGGACCCCAGTGAGTGGTGAGAGATGTGTGGGCCCCCAGTGAGTGCTGAGAGAGGTGTGGGCCCTCAGTGAGTGGTGAGAGATGTGTGGGCCCCCAGTGAGTGCTGAGAGAGGTGTGGGCCCTCAGTGAGTGGTGAGAGAGTTGTGGGACCCCTGGTGAGTGGTGAAAGAGTTGTGGGCCCTCAGTGAGTGGTGAGAGAGGTGGAGGGCCCAGTGAGTGCTGAGAGAGGTGTGAGCCCCCAGTGAGTGGTGAGAGATGTGTGGGCCCCCAGTGAGTGCTGAGAGAGGTGTGGGCCCTCAGTGAGTGGTGAGAGAGTTGTGGGACCCCTGGTGAGTGGTGAAAGAGTTGTGGGCCCTCAGTGAGTGGTGAGAGAGTTGTGGGACCCCTGGTGAGTGGTGAGAGAGGTGTGAGCCCCCGGTGAGTGGTGTGAGAGGTGGAGGGTCCCAGTGAGTGGTGAGAGAGGAGTGGGCCCCCCGGTGAGTGGTGAGAGAGATGTGGGCCCCCCGCTGAGTGGTGAGAGAGGTGTGGGCCCCCAGTGAGTGGTGTGAGAGGTGGAGGCCCCCGGTGAGTGGTGTGAGAGGTGTGGGCCCCGGTGAGTGGTGAGAGAGGTGTGGGCCCCCAGTGAGTGGTGAGAGAGATGTGGGACCCCTGGTGAGTGGTGAGAGAGTTGTGGGACCCCTGGTGAGTGGTGAGAGAGGTGTGGGCCCCCAGTGAGTGCTGAGAGAGGTGTGGGCCCCCAGTGAGTGCTGAGAGAGGTGTGGGCCCCCAGTGAGTGGTGAGAGAGGTGTGAGCCCCCAGTGAGTGGTGAGAGAGGTGTGGGGCCCCCGGTGAGTGGTGAGAGAGGTGGAGGGCCCCAGTGAGTGGTGAGAGAGTTGTGGGACCCCTGGTGAGTGGTGAGAGAGGTGTGGGCCCCCAGTGAGTGCTGAGAGAGGTGTGGGACCCCAGTGAGTGGTGAGAGAGGTGTGGGCCCCCAGTGAGTGGTGAGAGAGGTGTGAGCCCCCAGTGAGTGGTGAGAGAGGTGTGAGCCCCTGGTGAGTGGTGAGAGAGGTGTGAGTCCCCGGTGAGTGGTGAGAGAGGTGTGAGCCCCCGGTGAGTGGTGTGAGAGGTGGAGGCCCCTGGTGATTGGTGTGAGAGGTGGAGGGTCCCAGTGAGTGGTGAGAGAGGAGTGGGCCCCCGGTGAGTGGTGAGATAGGAGTGGGCCCCCCGGTGAGTGGTGTGAGAGGTGTGGGCCCCCGGTGAGTGGTGTGAGAGGTGTGGGCCCCGGTGAGTGGTGAGAGAGGTGTGGGCCCCCAGTGAGTGGTGAGAGAGTTGAGGGACCCCTGGTGAGTGGTGAGAGAGTTGTGGGACCCCTGGTGAGTGGTGAGAGAGGTGTGGGCCCCCAGTGAGTGCTGAGAGAGGTGTGGGCCCCCAGTTAGTGCTGAGAGAGGTGTGGGCCCCCAGTGAGTGGTGATAGAGGTGTGAGCCCCCAGTGAGTGGTGAGAGAGGTGTGGGGCCCCCAGTGAGTGGTGAGAGAGGTGGAGGGCCCCAGTGAGTGGTGAGAGAGTTGTGGGACCCCTGGTGAGTGGTGAGAGAGGTGTGGGCCCCCAGTGAGTGCTGAGAGAGGTGTGGGACCCGAGTGAGTGGTGAGAGAGGTGTGGGCCCCCAGTGAGTGGTGAGAGAGGTGTGAGCCCCCAGTGAGTGGTGAGAGAGGTGTGAGCCCCCAGTGAGTGGTGAGAGAGGTGTGAGCCCCTGGTGAGAGGAGTGAGCCCCTGGTGAGTGGTGTGAGAGGTGTGAGACCCCGGTGAGTGGTGAGAGAGGTGTGAGTCCCCGGTGAGTGGTGAGAGAGGTGTGAGCCCCCGGTGAGTGGTGTGAGAGGTGGAGGCCCCTGGTGATTGGTGTGAGAGGTGGTGGGTCCCAGTGAGTGGTGAGAGAGGAGTGGGCCCCCGGTGAGTGGTGAGAGAGGAGTGGGCCCCCCGGTGAGTGGTGAGAGAGATGTGGGCCCCCCGGTGAGTGGTGTGTGAGGTGGAGGCCCCTGGTGATTGGTGAGAGAGGTGTGGGGCCCCCGGTGAGTGGTGAGAGAGGTGGAGGCCCCCAGTGAGTGGTGTGAGAGGTGGAGGCCCCCGGTGAGTGGTGAGAGAGGTATGGACCCCCCCCCGGTGAGTGGTGTGGGCCCCCCGGTGAGTGGTAAGAGAGGTGTGGGCCCCCCTGGTGAGTGGTGTGAGAGGTGGAGGCCCCCGGTGAGAGGTGTGAGAGGTGTGGGCCCCCCGGTGAGTGGTGAGAGAGGTGTGGCCCCCCCCCGGTGAGAGGTGTGGGCCCCCGGTGAGTGGTGTGAGAGGTGGAGGCCCCCGCTGAGTGGTGTGAGAGGTGGAGGCCCCCGGTGAGTGGTGAGAGAGGTGTGGGTCCCCCCCCCCGGTGAGAGGTGTGGGCCCCCCGGTGAGTGGTGAGAGAGGTGTGGGCCCCCCCCCGGTGAGAGGTGTGGGCCCCCGGTGAGTGGTGTGAGAGGTGGAGGCCCCCGCTGAGTGGTGAGAGAGGTGCGGGCCCCCCCGGTGAGTGGTGTGAGAGGTGTGAGCCCCCAGTGAGTGGTGAGAGAGGTGTGGGGCCCCCGGTGAGTGGTGAGAGAGGTGGAGGGCCCCAGTGAGTGGTGAGAGAGTTGAGGGACCCCTGGTGAGTGGTGACAGAGCTGTGGGACCCCTGGTGAGTGGTGAGAGAGGTGTGGGACCCCTGGTGAGTGGTGAGAGAGGTGTGGGCCCCCAGTGAGTGCTGAGAGAGGTGTGGGCCCCCCCCGGTGAGAGGTGTGGGCCCCCAGTGAGTGCTGAGAGAGGTGTGAGCCCCCAGTGAGTGGTGAGAGAGGTGTGGGCCCCCAGTGAGTGGTGAGAGAGGTGTGGGCCCCCAGTGAGTGGTGAGAGAGGTGTGGGACCCCAGTGAGTGTTGAGAGAGGTGTGAGCCCCCAGTGAGTGGTGAGAGATGTGTGGGCCCCCAGTGAGTGCTGAGAGAGGTGTGGGCCCTCAGTGAGTGGTGAGAGAGTTGTGGGACCCCTGGTGAGTGGTGAAAGAGTTGTGGGCCCTCAGTGAGTGGTGAGAGAGTTGTGGGACCGCTGGTGAGTGGTGAGAGAGGTGTGAGCCCCCGGTGAGTGGTGTGAGAGGTGGAGGGTCCCAGTGAGTGGTGAGAGAGGAGTGGGCCCCCCGGTGAGTGGTGAGAGAGATGTGGGCCCCCCGCTGAGTGGTGAGAGAGGTGTGGGCCCCCCGGTGAGTGGTGTGAGAGGTGTGGGGCCCCCAGTGAGTGGTGAGAGAGGTGGAGGGCCCCGGTGAGTAGTGAGAGAGGTGTGAGCCCCCGGTGAGTGGTGAGAGAGGTGTGAGACCCCGGTGAGAGGTGAGAGAGGTGTGAGTCCCCGGTGAGTGGTGAGAGAGGTGTGGGCCCCCAGTGAGTGGTGAGAGATGTGTGAGCCCCCAGTGAGTGGTGAGAGAGGTGTGGGGCCCCCAGTGAGTGGTGAGAGAGGTGGAGGGCCCCGGTGAGCAGTGAGAGAGGTGTGAGAGGTGTGAGCCCCCAGTGAGTGGTGAGAGTGGTGTGGGGCCCCCAGTGAGTGGTGAGAGAGGTGGAGGGCCCCGGTGAGTAGTGAGAGAGGTGTGAGCCCCCAGTGAGTGGTGAGAGAGGTGTGGGGCCCCCAGTGAGTGGTGAGAGAGGTGTGAGCCCCCGGTGAGTGGTGAGAGAGGTGTGAGACCCCGGTGAGTGGTGAGAGAGGTGTGGGCCCCCCCCGGTGAGTGGTGTGAGAGGTGGAGGCCCCCGGTGAGTGGTGAGAGAGGTGTGGGCCCCCCCGGTGAGAGGTGTGGGCCCCCCGGTGAGTGGTGTGAGAGGTGTGGGCCCCCCCGGTGAGAGGTGTGGGCCACCCGGTGAGTGGTGAGAGAGGTATGGGCCCCCCGGTGAGTGGTATGAGAGGTGGAGGCCCCCGCTGAGTGGTGAGAGATGTGTGGGCCCCCCCGGTGAGTGGTGAGATGCAATGATGGATAAGCAGTAAGGAAGCTCCCAGAGATTTGAGCAGACAGGTGCGGCATCTTCTGTGGGTGAGGAGTGCGGAGAGCAGCCAGCAGGCATCCTGCTCCTCAGCCCAGCCAGCAGTCAGCCTTACCTTGCAGATGCCCTGTATGCAGATGTGGCGGTGTCCAGGCTCACAAAGCGTGCCATCCTTCACTGCCCAGCTATGTCGGTAGTAGAAGTTCTCCCCCTGAGGGATGCAGTTCAGCTCACACTTATTGGAAGCTGTGGGAGGGTGAAGAGCTCAGTGTTAGTGAGGAACACCATCTGTTGAGGGAATGGACAGGTGAGACCCCTGCTTGGACTGGAAGAGAAGAGAGCAGACAGCAGGAGGGCTGGGCTGGTGATCAGAAACTCCGAAAGGCCAAGACGGATGGAAGACGGGTGCTTGGCAAAGCGGTCGCCTAGTCTGTGTTTGGTGTTCCTGATGTAGAGCAGATCATGTTGGGAGCACCAGAAGCAATAAATAACCCTGGATGATTATGTGAGAATAACTGCCTCATCTGAAAGGACTGCTTTGGTCCCTAGATAGAGTTGAGGGAGGATGTGTAGGGGCAGGTGTTGCCTAGACGGGGGGTTGATGGGTGGGAGGGATGAGTGGACCAGAGAAATTACACTGCATCTCTATTTGAAATAGATACCCCTCTATCCTGAGGCTGTGCCCTCTTGTCCTAGACTCTCCCACCATGGGAAACTCCCTTTCCATATCTACTCTGTCTAGGCCTTTCAACATTCCAAAGGTTTCGATGAGATCCCCCCTCATCCTTCTGAATTCCAGCAAGTACAGACCTGGAGCCATCAAACGTTTCTCATATGATAACCCTTTCATTCCCAGAATCTCCCATGTGTAATCTCCTCAGAGAATTCCAATAGGTTTGTCAGACATGATTTTCTCTTAAGGGAACCATGCTGACTTTGTCCTATCCTGTTCTGTGTCACCAAGTACTCCATCACCTCATCCTTAACAATTGACTTCAATATCTTCCCAACCACTGAGGTCAGGCTAACTGGTCTATAATTTCTTTTCTGCTGCCTCCCTCCTTTCTTAGAGTGGAGTGACATTTGCAATCTTCCAGTCCTCTTGTACCATGCCAGAGTCCAATGATTTTTGAAAGATCATTTCTAATGCCTCCACAATCTCTTCTGCTACCACTTACAGAATCCTAGCGTGCAGTTTATCTGGTCTGGGTGACTTACGTACCCCTAGGTCTTTCAGCTTTCTGAGCACCTTCTCCCTTGAAATAGTAACTGCACCCACTTCTCTTCCTTCACATGATACAACATCTGGCTCACTGCTCATGTCTTCCACAGTGAAGACTGTTGCAAAATACTCTTAGTTCATCTGCCATCTCCTTGTCCCCATCATTATTTTTATTTTTCTGGCCTTATTTTCTAGCAGTCTCATCTCTCTTTTATTTTTTGCATACTTTAAAAGCTTTTACACTTTGGTATTGTTTGCTAGCTCATGTCTGTCTGTGTATGGTTCAGTGTATCTGTGTGCATGTACTACTGTGTTTGCATCTTGTAGCACATTCCACGCTCACACCATCCTCTGAGTGAAGAAGTTCCCTCTCAGATACCCCTTAAATAGTTCACCTTTCATTCTAAACCTACAACCTTTAGTCCCAGTCTCAAACAACCTGAGTGCAAAATGCCTCCATGCTTTTACCCCATCTATACCCCTGGTAATTTTGTATACCTATGCAAGATCGCCCCTCATTCTCCTGCACTCCACAGAAAAGTTAAGAAACTGATAGGAGTTATGTAGAGGACTCCAAAAACTAGCCAGGATTTGGAGTAGAAATTATAACGGAGATTAAAAAAGATGCGTAAAAAGGGCAATGTTGTGATAATCAACATGCAGATAGATTGGGAAAATTAGGTTGGTCCTGGAGCCCAAGAGTGAGAATTTGTAGAATACCTATGAGATAGCTTTTTGGAGCATCTTGTGGTTAAGTCTACTAGGGGAACAGCAATTATGAATTTGGTATTATGTAACAACCCAGATCTGATTAGGGAGCTTAAGGTAAAAGAACCCTTAAGAGCCAGTGATCATAATATGATATAATTCACCATGCAGTTTGAGAAGGAGAAGTTAAAATTGGATATATCAGTATTACAGTTGAATAAAGGAAATTACAGAGGTATGAGAGAGGAGTTGGCCAAAGTTGATTAGAAGGGGACACGAGCAGGGATGATGGCAGATGATAGCTGGAGTTTCTGGGGGCAATTCCAATATATCTCAAAGCTGAAGAAGTATTCTAAAGGGAAGATGAGGCAACTGTGGCTGACAAGGGAAGTCAGCATAAATGCTAAAGAGGGGACATAATAGAGCAACAATTAATGGGAATTAAGGGGATTGAGAAGTTTAAAATCAACAGAAGGCAATGAAAAAACTATAAAGACAGAAAACATTAAAATATGAAGGCAAGCTAGCCAATAGTATAAGAGGATACAAAAGTTTTATCCTAGTTATAAAGAGTGAAAGAGAGGCACAAATGGATATGAGACCACTGGAAAATGACAATGGAGATACAGTGATGGGGACAAAGAAATGGCGGACAAACTGAATAACAGTTTTATGGCAGTCTTCTCTGTGAAAGACAGCTGCAGAATGCTAGAAATGTGAGAGTGACAGGGAGCAGAAGTGAATGTTGTTACTATTACTAGGGAGAAGGTGCGTCGGAAACTGAAAGATCTGAAGGTAGGTAAGGTGGACCAGATGGACTACACCCCAGGACTCTGAAAGATGTAGCTGAAGAGATTATGAAGACATTAGTAATGAAGGGAGGGAGGCAGAAGAAATGAAATAGGCCAGTTAGCCTGATCTGAGTGGCTGAAAGGACGTTGGAGTTTATTATTAAAGATGAGATTTCAGGTTACTTGGAGGCACATGATAAAATAGGTCAGAGTCAGCATGGTTTTCTAAAGGGGAAATCTTGCCTGACAATTCTTTCAGAAAATAGCAGGCAGGATAGACAAAGGAGAGTCAGTGGATGTTGTTTACTTGGATTTTAGAAGGCCTTTGACAAGCTGCCACACATGAGGCTACTTAACAAGTTAAGAGTCCATGGTATCACAGGAAAGATACTAGCATCGATAGGAGATTGGTTAACTGGCAGGAGACAAAGAGAGGGGATAAAGGGGGCCTTTTCTGGTTGGCTGCCGGTGGCTAGTGGGGCCACAGGGGTCAGTGTTGGGACCGATTTTTTTTTAATGTTATATGTCAGTGTTGTGGAGGAAGGAATTGATGGCTTTGTAGTCAAGTTTGCAGACAATACGAAGAAAAGTGGAGGGGCAGGTAGAGTTGATGAAGTAGGGTGCCTTCAGAAGGACTTGGACAGATTAGGAGAATGGGCAAAGTGGCTAAATGGAGTACAGTGTAGCGAAATGCATGGTCATGCACTTCAGCAAAAGGAATAAAGGCATGGACTATTTTCTAAATGGTGAAAAAATCAAGGTGCAAAGGGACTTGGGTGTCCTTGTGTAGGGTTCCCTGAGGGTTAATTTGCAGGTTGAGTCAGTGGTAAGGAAAGCAATTGAACTCCTTTCAAGAAGACTAGAATACAAAGCAAGGATGCAATGGTGAGTCTTTATGGACATTGGTCAGACCACACCTGGAGTATTGTAAGCAGCTTTGGCCCCTTTATTTAAGAAAAGATGTGCTGACATCGGAGAAGGTTCATGAGAATGATCCCAAGAATGAAAGGGTTAACATATGAGAACTACTTGATGGGCTGAATGGCCTAATTTGGTTCCTATGTCTTATGACTCTGGGCCTGAACTTGCTTCAGCTTAGAAGAATGAGGGGTAATCTCATTGAAACCTATGAGGTATTGACAGGCCTATATAAATAGGATTTTTCCTGTAGTGGGGAAGACTAGGACTAGAGCAAACAGCCTCAGAATAGAGGGACATCCACTTAGAACTGAGATGAAGAAAAAATTCCTTAGCCAGCGGGTGGTGAATCTGTGAAACCTGTTGCCACAGGTGGCTGTGCAGGCCAGGTCGTGGGTGTATTTAAGGCAGAGTTTGATAGGTTCTATGTTCAGGATGTCAAAGGTCACGGAGAGAAGGGAGGAAAATGGGATTGAGAGGGATCATAAATCAGCTATGATGGAATGGCGGAACAGACCCAATGGGCTGAGTGGCCTAATTCTGCTCCTATGACTTACGGTGTTATGCTTTTATATTCAACCTTTCCCTACAAGTCAGACCCTGAAAAACTAGCAACATGTGCTTCTGCTTGTGTGTGCAATCCTGATTTGACATCAGTCCTGACGAAGGGTCTCGGCCCGAAACGTCTACAATGCTTCTCCCTATAGATGCTGCCTGGCCCTGCTGCGTTCCACCAGCATTTTGTGTGTGTTGCTTGACATGAGTGTCATGGATTTCCCATTACAGTAGTACAACATTATCACATGTCATATGGAACACTGCAGTGTATGACCAGTTAGGAACTCCCCAACTGCCATGTCCTTCAAGTAAAGCACAATACTTTAATATGCAGGGTCATAGAGTACATAGGCAAGCCTTCTGACCTACCCTGTCAGTGCCCACCATTACCCTCCAATACCAAACCTGCCAACATTTGGTCCACAGCCCTCTGTGGAGTTCCCTCACCTGCTGCCTGTGCCACACCTCCTGCATTTATTAAGATGCTCTAGAAGGAGGCATACTTTACATGGTGACAAGTTCTGCTCAGAGGGACAGTCCCTGTAAGCACTGGGATGGTGGAAGGTCAAAGGGCAGCAGGGTAGATGCTCAGTGAGGATGTGTGTCAGAGCAGGGGGTGGGGAGGGGGTGAGACTTGAGTGAATGCCATTCAGCTTGGGCTGTGCTCAAAGACATTGATCAGACCACACTTGGAGCATTGTGAGCAGTTTTGGGCCCCATATCTAAGAAAAGACGTGCTGGCATTGGAGAGGGTCCAGAGGAGCTTCACAAGAATGATTCCAGGAATGAAAAGATTAACAAATGACAAACAAGAGAAAATCTGCAGATGGTGGAAATCCAAGCAACACACACAAATGCACAAAAGCGTATGTAGTTGACATTGCGGCTGAGTTCTGATGAAGGGTCTCGGCTCGAAACGTCAACTTTTCATTTTTTCATAAACGCTGTCTGGCCTGCTGAGTTCCTCCAGCATTTTGTGTGGGTCAACATATAAGGAGAGTTTGATGTATCTGGACCTGTACTCAGTGAAACTTTAAAGAATGAGGATGAACCTCACTGAAACCTATCAAATATTGAAAGGATATATGTGACCATGCACTTTGGTAAAAGGAATAAAGGCATTACTAAATGGAGAGAAATTCAGAAATCAGATATGCATAGGCACTTGGGAAGCTTTGTGCAGAATTCCCTAAAGATTAACTTACAGGTTAAGTTGGTATTGAGGAAGGCAAATGCAATATTTAAGTTTCTATAGTGAGGGAGTCAAGGATGAGAGGCCACAGCCTCAGGATAGAGGGATGTCCAGAAACGAGGATGAATTTCTTTAGCTAGAGGGTGGCAAAACTGTGGAACTCATTGCCAAAGCATTGGGCATATTTAAAGTGGAGGTTGATAGGGACACTAACACCTCGCTGCTTGTAAAAAAGGCACATCAAAGACTATTCCTCCTCAGAAAGCTGAAACAGGCCAAACTCCCACAAAAGCTGTTGCTTAACTTCTACAGAAGCACAATTGAAACCATCCTGACCAACAGCGCCACAATATGGTATGCTAGCTGCACAGCCACTGAGCGACAAGACCTGCATCGTGTGGTGAAGGCGGCCCAGCGAATTGTCAGGATGGAGCTCCCAGGACTGGACACCATCTATTCCAGCAGACTCAGGAGGAAAGCAAGCAGTATAACCAGAGACACCACACACCCCAGCCACTCCCTGTTTGACCCGCTTCCGTCCAGCAAAAGGTTCAGGACACTAAAAACCAGAACAAATAAACTGAAGAACAGCTTCTACCCCAGAGCTGTGACCTCCATCACACCACTCCCACAGAACAATGAATGAAACTGCGAGCATACACAAGTACTCGAATACTTGCACTAATGGCACTTTGTGCATTACTGTGACATTCTGGTGCTGCTGTAACGTATTTTCTGCTACTTATCTATTTAATACTGTTTTTCTATTACTGTTTTGTTTTTATCTACCGCTTTGTTTGATTGCCTGAGAGGAAGCCAAACAGAGTTTCATTGTACCTATGTATAATGACAATAAAGCTCGTTCAATTCAATTCAATAAAGTGAAGGTTGATAGGTTCTTGATTAGACGGGACGTCAAAGGTTATAGGGAGAAGGCAGGAGAATGGGGTTGAGAAGGATAATAAATCAGCCACGATGGAATGGTAGAGTATACTTGATGGACTGAATGGCCTTCTTCTGGATCACCAGCTTTTCCTGATTTATCTATTCACCAGTGCCCACCTCAGCCAGGAAAATAATTGTACTAATCATACAGTCTTCACTGAAGATAGTCGTGTAGAACCTTTACTGAAGACACCAAAGTTAGTGGCGTTGTGGATAGCGAGGGAGGTTGTCTAATCCTACAACACAATATAGATCAGTCAGTAAGTTGGGTAGAACATCAGCAGATGGAATTTCATTCTGGCCAATATGAAGAGATACATTTTGTGAAGTAAAATCAGATCGTGATATATACAGTAAATGGTACGGTGTTATGGGATGTTGATTAATGGAGGGACCTTGGGATTTAAAGCCCATAGTTCCCTGAAAGTGATAACACAGGAGAAAGTGTGGTGAAAACGGCATATGGTTTACTTGTCTCCCTAGGTTAGGGCATGAAATAGAATAGAAAAGTTAGGATGCAAACACGAGGAAATCTGCAGATGCTGGAAATTCAAGCAACACACACAAAATGCTGGTGGAACACAGCAGGCCAAGCAGCATCTATAGGAAGAAGCACTGTCGACGTTTCAGGCCAAGACCCTTCGCCAGTCCTGACAAAGGGTCTCGGCCCGAAACGTCAACAGTGCTTCTTCCTATAGATGCTGCTTGGCCTGCTGTGTTCCACCAGCATTTTGTGTGTGTTGCTACAAAAGTTAGGATATTGTGTTGCAAAGTGATAGAGCCCAAAGGCCAAATATTCCAAATGCTGCCTGACCAATGATAATAAAGCTTCAGCATTACATCCTTACTCTTATGGTGAATGCTAATATTGAATTTGCCTTCCTTGCCACCAACACAACCTGCAAGTTAACCTTAGGAAATCCTGCACGAAGATTCCCAAGTCCCTTTGCACCTCTGATTTCTGAATTTGCTTCCCATTTAGAGAATAATCAATGCCTTTATTCCTTCTACCAAACTACATGACCAACGATCCCTACACTATATTCCATCTGCCACTTCTTCACTCATTCTCCTAATCTGTCTAAGTCCTTCTGCAGACCTCCTGCTTCCTCAACACTAACCTGCCCCTCCACCTATCTTTGTATCATCCACAAACTTGGCCACAAAGCCACCAATTCTGTGACAGTGAGAGAAAGTAGTTCCAAATGGGATCTAATTTGGTAGATATCTGGAATGCACTGTCAGAGGAGGTGGTGCAATCAAATACAATCACTATGTTTAAGAAGCAGTTAGACAGGTAGTTGGATAGGCAAGGTGTAGCTGGATATCGCCCTAATGTGGGCAAATAGGATTAGCATAGATGGACAAAAAGGTTGACATGGGTGTTGTGAGCATAAGAGACTTTTTCTGTGCTGTACTATCCAATAGTATGGAGGGTGAGGTTGACAGCTTTAGCTTCCTAGGAGTGACATCAATAGTCTGTCCTGCTCCACCACGTAGACATTCTTAGCAGTGAACATCGAGAATCTGTACTGGTCAACCATGCAGACATTCCTAGCAGTGAACATCAAAAGCTTGTCCTGCTCCACCACGTAGACATTCCTAGCAGTGAACGTCAAAAATCTTCACTGGTCAACCAAGTATATTCAAGAAAATTCACCCATGCCTCTTACATCCTCAGGTGCTAAAAAACTCTGGCATGCCCCCATTACATTGATACTATAGAAAGCATTCCATCCGGATGCAGAACAGCTTGACATGGCAAATGCTGTGCACATGATCAATAGACAATAGACAATAGGTGCAGAAGTAGACCATTTGGCCCTTCGAGCCTGCACTGCCATTTTGAGATCATGGCTGATCATCTACTATCAATACCCGGTTCCTGCCTTGTCCCCATATCCCTTGATTCCCCTATCCATAAGATACCTATCTAGCTCCTTCTTGAAAGCATCCAGAGAATTGGCCTCCACTACCTTCCGAAGCAGTGCATTCCAGACCTCCACAACTCTCTGGGAGAAGTTTTTCCTTAACACAAGAAATTGCAGAGCGTTGTGGACACAGCTCAGTATGTCACAGAAACCATGGACTCTGTACTTTGCTAAATCAGCCAAAGACTCCACTCACTTCAGACAGTCTCTCTTCAACCCTCTCCCATTTAGCAGAAGATTGAAAAGTCTGAAAGCATGTACTATCAGGCCAAAGGACAGCTTCTGCTACAATGTTATAAGATTATTCAATGGCTCCCTAGTATATGATGGACTCTTGTGCTCACAACAGAACACAGAACAGTACAGCATAGGAACAGGCCATTTGGCCCATAATGTTGTACCAAACCAGCTAAAAAGCAACTCAAAAATACCCAAACACTAATCCCTCCTATCTACACAATGTCCATATCCCTCTATGTCCCCCAAATCCATGTCCCTATCCAAACATCTCTTAAAAGCCTCTAATATATTTCCCTCTACCAGCATACTAAGCAGCACATTCCAGGCATCAACCACTCTGAGCAAAAAACTTACCCTTCTCATCTCCTTTGAACCTAGCCCCTCTCACCTTTAATGTATGCCCTTTGATATTAGATCCCGGGTAAAAAATACTCCCCATCTATTCTATCTATGCCTCTCGTAATCTTATAAACCTTTATCAGATCTCCCCCCAGCCTCCAGCGCTCTAGAGAAAACAGCCCAAATTTATCCAGCCTCTCATGGTAACACATGCCCTCTAATCCAGGCAGCATCCTGGTAAACATCTTCTGCACCCTCTCCAAAGCCTCAACATTCTTCCTATAGTGGGGCAACCAGAACTATATGCAATACTCCAGATGTGGCCCAACCAGAGTTTTATAAAGTTGCAACGTAACTTCTTGACTTTTGAACTCAGTGCCTCGACTAATAAAAGCAAATATTCCACAAGCCTTCTTAACCACCTTATCAACCTGTGAACTTGAATCCCAAGATCTCTCTGCTCAGCACCACTGTTCAGGATCTTGCCTTTATCAATTCACTGCCTCCTTGCATTTGCCCCACCAACACATAATTCTCCATAACTTCTGCCATCTCAACCAGGATCCCCACACTTACTGCTTTTCATAGGGATCAAACTTATGCGACAAACCTTGTCCATTCATCCCTCCCCACTGATCTCCCTCTTGACACTTATCCTTGCAAGTGGAACAAGTGCTACACCTCCTCCCTCACTACCATTAAGGACCCCAAATATTCCTTCCAGTTGAGGCAACACTTCACCTGTGAGTCTGTTGGGGTCATATACTGTGTTGCTCCCAGTGTGGCCTCCTGTGAGACTAGACATGGATTGGGAGACTGCTTTACCAAGCACCTACGCTTGGGATCTCCCAGTGGCCGCCTATTTTAATTCCACTTCCCATTCCTATATGTCTATCCATGGCCTCCTCCACTGTTACAATGAGGCCACACTCAGGTTGGAGGACCAACACCTTATATTACGTCTGGGTAGTCTCCAGCCTGAAGGCAAGAACATAGATTTCTCAAACCCCGCCCTCTCCATCACCACTCCCCATCCCCTTTTCCCTCTCTCACCTTATCACCTCCCCTTCCTTTCTTCCAAGGTCTTCTATCCTCTCCTATTAGATTCCCCCTTCTCCAGCCCTGTATCTCTTTCACCAATCAACTCCCCAGCTCTTTACTTCACCCCTCCAACCCCCCACCTCCCCCAACTCTGGTTTCACCTATCACCTTGTGTTTATCTTTCTTCCTCCCACCTTTTAAATCTATTCCTCATCTTTTTTTTCTCCAGTCCTGCCAAAGGGTCTCAGCCCAAAACCTCATCTGTACTTTTTACCATTGTTGCTGCCTGGCCTGTTGAGTTCCTCCAGCATTGTGTGTGTGTTGCTTGGATTTCCAGCATCTGCAGTTGTTCTCTTGTTAGTGATTAAATTCTGCTGAGTAGGATTAGCAAACCTTCTAGCCAGGATATTGCACTTAATTATTTACCTAGACTACACTTTCTCTGTAGCCGTTACACTTTATTCTGTGTTGTTACTGTGTTATCCTGTTCTACCTCAATGCACTGTGTAAAAAATTTGATCTGTATGGACAAACGTTTTCCTGTATCTCGGTTTTTTTTTGTGCCATACTCTGCCAGAGCCTCAGCGACCACTATTTTTTCAAGTGGTTGTCTTGGAGGAAAGATTCTGTGAGTGGTCCCCCACGTCCTTCTCACAGCACAGTTGTTTTTTTTTAATGAGGTCAAGTTGCGAGCTCAACACTCAACCTGGCACAGATGGAAAGCATGTCCGGGAGCGGCCTGACTGGATTTGAACTCGGGAACCTTCACTACGGACTCCGGCACTGATGTCACTGCACCACCAGCCGGCCATCAGGTGTACCTCCTGGATTTCAGTGTGTTTTGCTGTATTCATTTTACCCTCTACCTTCACAAACCTTCCTGGACTTGCTGCAGTGAAGCATCCCTACAGCATGTCTGGGAGCGGCCTGACTGGGTTTGAACTCGGGAACCCTCGCTCCGGAGTCCGGTGCTAATGTCACTGTGCCACCAGCCGGTCACCTGTATCTCGGTACATGTGATAATACCAACCTATTCCAATTCAATTAACTCCATCAGTGATGAAATGTACTCTGTTTTCACACACATGAGATTCTGCAGATGCTGGAAATCTTGAGCAACACAGATAAAATGCTGGAGGAACTCAGCAGCATTTCTGGAAGGAAACAGTTGAAGTACTGGGCTAAGAACCTTAAGGAGTCTTGATGAAGAGTCTCAGTACAAAATGTCTCTAGAGTTGCTGCCTGACCCAAGTTAATTTTATTGTATTTATTCAGCAATACAGTATGGAGTAGTCCCTTCTGGCCCTTTGAGCCTTGCTGCCCCAGCAACCCCTGAGAAAACCAATTAGCCCTAATCTAATCATGAGTCAATTTACAATAACCAACCAACCTACTCGGTATCTCTTTGGATTGTGGGAAGAAACCAGAAGTCCTGAGGAAACCCAGCCATTCTACAGTGAGGAAATACAGAATCTCCTTACAGAACTGTACTGGAATTGAACTCTGTGCAGGACATCCCAAGCTGTAATAGTGTCCTGCTGACCGCTATGCTACCGTGGTTCCCAGCATTTTCCGTACGTTACTCCACTTCCAGTGTGCCAGCACAACTTTTGGTGGTTTGAAGATCGAAACTCCAACCTAATGGAATATTGAGCAACAGTGACCCTAGTTTATGTATGATCCAGAGTAGGCACCTTAAACCACCAGCACAACACCTGCCGAGCCTCCTATATACTTGAACAAATATCAGAATCCAGTCCTGTGAAATGTCCCAGAACTGAGGCCGTCTCTCACTTCAGCTTTGTGGGACAGTCCACTTCATTTACATTTCTGACAGCAGGCTCCCTAAAGGTACACTTGATTCCAAACCCTATGATTGGAGGATGCAAGCTGTGCAAAGATTCCAGGTTGTTCTTGAGAACCTGTAACAGGCTTGAGTCTGTGAACCCTGTGTAAGAGTAGTCCACCTCAAAAATCACCCACCCCATTCTCCCACAGCCTTCTGGGCAGACTGTGATTCCCACATGGCCAGTGCAAAGGTACGACCCTCGATCCCAGGCTCTGTCTGAAAGACCATTGATGTTCTGCTCTCAGCTGCACTGCTGAACCTGGTCCATGGATTGAGCAGCTTCTGTGTTGTAGCCAGAGTCCTCAGATAAATTTGTGTCCAGGAAAAAACTGAATTAATTACTGCTGAGCTATAACTTGCCTGTTGCCAAACAACAGTCCATAATCCATGTCAACGAAAAAGCTTCTGTACCAACGGGATAAATGTGCTGGAACATGGATGTGAATTTGGTGATTTGTGGAGAGCTAAATAAGAAGTTTGGACTAATGGTGACACTGTCAGGGGCTGCCACAGGTAGAGCACGAGTACACAGTTACCCAATCAGGATTGCGGTGTGACTGACATCACCCACCCTTTGCCCCGGCTCTTTATCAAATTCTTTCACAATTTTCAACACCTCTGAAGCGCAAGATAAAGTTAGGAAACACAATCATATGCCCAAACACAGTCAGATGGAGACTTATTTTCATTTTTCTCTCAGAGAAACAAACCATTTACCCTGCTGCAAAGCTATTGATGAGTCAGCCTACTGCTTTATGGTCAATCATGAACCTTTAAAGAACAGACACTGGAAACAACCATATCTGCCTTCTTATCATACAAGAGTTGTATGGGAATGCAGTTGTTCTTGAGCGTGGAGAAATTGCAAAATTGTGGACACAGCACAGTGTATCACGAAAACCAGCTTCCTCACATTGCTTTTCATTTACAATTTCCTGTTGTCTCAGGAAAGCAGACAACATAATCAAAGCTGCTTCCCACACTGGCCATTCTTCCTTCTGCCCTCTCCCATCACACCCCAGGCTCATGAACAGCTTTAGCCCCACTGATATAAGACTCCTGAATGGAACTCGTGTGTGATAAAGATGAACTTTGATTGACCAGCCAACCTGGCCCTGGCCTTGCACTTTCTATGTCTATGAGCTCCGCATCATCCCTGTAACACTTTATTCTGCATTCTGTTATCCTTTTCTACTATCTCGATGTACTTCCTTACATAGCAACCTGTCAGGAAGGCACACCAACAAGTCGTTCACTGTATGTGACAGTAATTAATACCAATGACACTGGGAAGTACTGACCCTAGGGGATTATCACTTTATCAGTGAGGGGGATGTGGCACTCAGGAAAAACACTGCCCATTGTAAACGGAGCTTACTGCTATTCAGTGTCCCTACAAACTGCAGCCAGCACCGTTGGTGTAAGGACAGGGGTCACCATTCTGGCAAGCAGGCTGACAAAGGGAAGGGTTTACAATGTCATGAAAATCCCCATGAACCTGCTCACCTCCGTAATATGGCAGCCATTTGTACCTCTTTCCCTGGAAATCAGTCCCATCAAAGGCAGAGCACTGATCTTCCCGGAAATCCCTCGAACCTTCCAGACAGTCCTGTGGAACAAAAAGCCTAAATATTCAGACCAAGGCAGCAACTCTCTGGCCACTCTCTGTGACTGCCCACCACACAATCCTCCCATCCATCTCCTCCTCCTCCACCCTCACACCACCATCTTCTCCCCATTCTCACCCTCTTCTTCGTACTTTCAGCTCCACAACTCCCCAAATTATCATCCTCCATCCCAACCCTCTCACTCACACTCCTCCTCCTCACCCTCTCACTCACACTCCTCCGTCCAACCCTCTCCCTCAAACTCTCTGTCTCAACCCTCTCACTCAATCTCCTCCTCCTCACCCTCTCACTCACACTCCTCCATCCCAATGCTCTCACTCACACTCCTCTGTCCCAATGCTCTCAAACTCCTCCTCACCCTCTCAAACTCCTCCTTCTTCACCTTCTCTCACTCTACTTTTTGCTTTTCCTCCCCATCACCTCTTCTCCCAAACCTCCCCTCCTTGCACCCTCCAATCCTACCCATTGTCCTTCATCTTCCATCACTACCTCCTCTGCCCTTTCCCTCTCAACCCCTCGTCCACTCACTCCACCTCCTTCCTGTCCTGCCAGCCCATTTCATTCTTGCTACATTCCCATTGCCTCTCCCTAGACTTGAGCCCTCTCTCACACACTAGGGGTAGTTCACAGTAACCAGTTGACCTATGAACTGCTACATAGCCTAGGGGTTCAAGGGGTTCAAGTCACCTGCAGGGTGACTTGGATAGGTTATGCAGGGTGACTTGGATAGGTTAGGTGAGTGGGCAAATTCATGGCAGATGCAATTTAATGTGGATAAATGTGAGGTTATCCACTTTGGTTGCAAGAACAGGAAAACAGATTATTATCTGAATGGTGGCCGATTAGGAAAAGGGGAGATGCAACAAGACCTGGGTGTCATTGTACACCAGTCATTGAAGGTGGGCATGCAGGTACAGCAGGTGGTGAATAAGGTAAATGGTACGTTATCATTCATAGCAAAAGGATTTGAGTACAGGAGCAGGGAGGTTCTACTGCAGTTGTACAAAGCCTTGGTGAGACTGCACCTAGAATATTGTGTGCAGTTTTGGTCCCCTAATCTGAGGAAAGACATTCTTGCCATAGAGGGAGTACAGAGAAGGTTCACCAGATTGATTCCTGGGATGGCAGGACTTTCATATGAAGAAAGACTGGATCGACTAGGCTTATACTCACTGGAATTTAGAAGAGTGAGGGGGAATCTTATTGAAACGTATAAAATTCTAAAGGGATTGGACAGGCTAGGTGCAGGAAGATTGTTCCCGATGTTGGGGAAGTCCGGAACGAGGGGTCACAGTTTAAGGATAAAGGGGAAGCCTTTTAGGACCGAGATGAGGAAAAACTTCTTCACACAGAGAGTGGTGAATCTGTGGAATTCTCTGCCACAGGAAACAGTTGAGGCCGGTTCATTGGCTATATTTAAGAGGAAGTTAGATATGGCCCTTGTGGATAAAGGGATCAGGGGGTATGGAGAGAAAGCAGGTACAGGGTTCTGAGTTGGATGATCAGGCGGTGCAGGCTCGAAGGGCTGAGTGGCCTACTCCTGCACCTATTTTCTATGTTTCTATGTTTGTAAGTTGTCAGATGTGAGTGCTGGGGCATATCATGGGCACCAGATTATCACAGTCCACAGCAATGAACCGGCTAAGTGAACAAAGCATCGTGGCTTCACATCTGCTGTTTATACGAGCGGTGAACCTCCAGACCTTGTGGGTTGCAGAGATTCAGTCTTCCAGTTCGATTGAAATCGATATGAGTCGACACTGAAGGAGCTGCTGCAGGCACTGGGGCAAAAGGCCAGGGGAGCAATGGGTGCTGGAGCAGGCTCCAGGGACTGGATGGCTACTCTTGCTTCTGGGCCTTTCTCCCTCTCCCCCACACCACAACCATACAGCCATTCAGCCCAGCATGTCAATGCTGACCAGTGGACCCATCCATATCAATCCTATCTTCTAGCACGTAACCTGAGATGTCTTAGTGATCTAAGTTCTCATCCCTAGGACAAGAGAGCATGACTTCAGCATTGAAGGACGTCCATTTAGAACTGAGATGCGAAGAAATTACTTCAGTCAGAGGGTGGTAAATCTGTGGAATTTGTTGCAACATGCAGCTGTGGAGGCCAAGTCATTGTGTGCATTTAAGGCAGAGATAGATAGGTTTTTGATTAGCCAGGGCATCAAAGGTGATGGGGAGAAGGCTGGGGAATGAGGATAACTGGAAGAATTAGATCAGCCCATGATTGAATGGCAGAGCAGACTTGATGGGCCACATGGCCTACTGCTCCTAAGTCTTATTGTCTTAGAGTCACTGTTGATGAATTTGCCTGCAATATTCTCTCTGGCAGTATATTCCAGGGACTGCTGCCCATCACATCCTGTCTAAACTCTCCTTATCCTACATCTGTGTGGTCTTGTTGTATCTGCCTGTGATACGGGGAGATGTACGCTGCAGTATAGCTCCCATTAGTTTATATCCCATGTTCATCCGCTCAACGTCAGGGAGAACAGACGTGAACTCTGAGGCCAAAGTGGTTGAGAGTTTCACATTCCTATATTACCAACAGCCTGGCTTGGTCCAACCATGCTGACACCACAGGCAACACAGCCAGATAACAGCTGACTTCCTCAGGAGGGTAAAGAAATACACCAACATCCACCAACTCATAATAACTTCTCAGCCCATGACCATAAGAAACTGTAGAGAGCCGTGGGCACAACTCAGCACATGACAGAAACCAATCTCCGCTCCTCAGACTTCTCACAGTCAGCCTCATCGAAAAGCCTACTCACCTGCGACATTCTCTCCTCTCCCCTGCCTAGTCTGAAAGCACAAAACAACAGGCTCAAGAACTGCTTCCACCCAACTCTTAGAAAACTAACAGTGATAAGACGGTCCTCAGAATCTACCTTGTGTCGTTTAGGCTATGTGCACTTTCTCTATAAATGTGACACTCTATGTGATCTGGATGATGGCTGCAAATTTCAGCACTGTATATGGAAACAAATCTTTGAAAACAAAGCTTTTCATTGCACCTTGGGGCACGTGACTATAATAAACCAATTTACTCCTGACACCCCACCCAATCCTTGACAGATAGCACATGAGTGAAGACAGTAAACCTCGAAAATGTTGAAAACCATTTCAGCACAGGAATCCCTCCCTTCAAACCACAACACAGCTATCAGAACTGAGACCCTCCCCCCTCCCCACCCCCCAGACAATCCAGACCCTCAGCAACCTCTCTTCCAGTCAGCTCCTTCTGAGCCAAATGCGGGACCACTCGCCAACCCTGGTCCTCCCAACTGATCGGAACACACACCCTTAAGCCATTTCAGGTCCCAATCATTTGGCTGAATCTCCTCCCTCCCACCAGCCTAGTATTAACTGCAGCTTCTGATCTCTACACACTGATCCCTACAAGAAGCCTCACTGGCTGCAGCTCCGCACCTCAGAGGATGCCCTCCACCCCAGGGTTGCAGAGCTGCGTCCCCTACCTGCATGTTGCAAACACGGTAGTCTCTCAGCGGTCCCAGACAACTGCTCCCACCAGCTCTCCTGTAAAGAAGGTGAAAATCTGGGGTTTGAGGAGGCACATACATTGTTATAGGAATTCAGATTAACCATTAGACAATGCAGGATCCCCAGTCTGGGACCAGAAGCTACAAAAATGGCAGGGATATGTACAGTCACAGCTCAGCCCTAGAGTTCAGCACAAGGATCTCAGAGATGGCTGTGTTAACCCAGAGATTGCCTCATCTCCTTCCTGTCTGCAAAGGATTCTAATTCCATGGCTTGTTAAGGCTGCCCACCCATTCCACTCCACCAAGCCTTGGGCATCTTGTGGAGATTATGCACAAGGCCTGTGTGCCTGAAGCAGTAAACTCACGTCACAGGCTGTTCCAGGAAATCCAGAGCAATAAAGGCCAAACAAGAACAAATGGGTTTCCGGAGAGGCCAGACAAGGCAAGGTTTGTTTCCTTTGGAGCAGGGGGAGGGAGGCAATGTGCAGGGTGGTGGGTGATGAAAGCATGCAACATTATAAGAGGCAGAGGGAGAGTAGGGGTAGATATAAGGAGACTCTTCCCCATAACAGAAGTATCTACAACCAGAGGCTTAAGTAAGGCCCTGGAAAGCTAAGGGGATGTCTCAGGTCTGGTCCACAGCATTCTAAAGGAGGAGGAGGAGCAGCCAGAAGTCTTGGTGCATAATTACTCCAATGACATAGGTAGCAATGTGGGAATGTCCTGAAGAGAGCTAGATAGAAAGCTGATTAGCAGGACCTCCAAGGTAGTCATCTCTAGTTTGTTGCCTGTGTCACATGCCAATGAAGGTAAGAATAGGATGATTTGGCAGGTAAACACTTGGCTGAGGGATTAGTGCAGGGCACAGGGTTTCTTATAGTATAGCCAAACAGAGACAGAGCATTCAACATCCATTCCAGAGCAGAAATGACAGCTTGGTTTACAGGAAGACTTGGAGGTAGTGGCAATGCTTAGACCTCCATGATGTTGGTTGGCATATGGGCCAGAGGTTCCAGATTGAGCGTTGGTCCATTCTGCTTGGGCCTGAGCCTTGGTCCATTCCATTGGGCCTGAGCCTTGGTCCACTCCACGTGGGCCTGAGCCTTGGTCCACTCCACGTGGGCCTGAGCCTTGGTCCACGCCACGTGGGCCTGAGCCTTGGTCCATGCCACGTGGGCCTGAGCCTTGGTCCACTCCACGTGGGCCTGAGCCTTGGTCCACTCCACGTGGGCCTGAGCCTTGGTCCACGCCACGTGGGCCTGAGCCTTGGTCCATTCCCCTTGGGCCTGAGCCTTGGTCCATTCCACGTGGGCCTGAGCCTTGGTCCATTCCACTTGGGCCTGAGCCTTGGTCCATTCCACGTGGGCCTGAGCCTTGGTCTATTCCCCTTGGCCTGAGCCTTGGTCCATTCCACGTGGGCCTGAGCCTTGGTCCACTCCACGTGGGCCTGAGCCTTGGTCCATTCCCCTTGGCCTGAGCCTTGGTCCATTCCATTGGGCCAATTACCTTTTGGGTCACTTTCAAATGCTGTGAAGTGACTCCCGCTGTGCATAATACAAACATACAATTACGAAGGGAAAGTCTAACCATACCAACTGCAGGGAATCGTGGATACAGCCAGACCTTCACAGGACTCTTCTACTACAAAAGGGCAGAGTGGGAAAGAGTTTGTCAAATGTGCTCAGGAAAGTTTCCTTAATCAGCACACAGAAGTCCCAATAAGAGAGAGTGCAAAACTAGATTGCATATTGGAGAATGAGACAAGGCAGGTGAGAGAAGTTTGTGGAGGGCAACACTTTGCATCCAGTGAACTCAATGCCATTAGTTTCAAGGTGATTATGCAGAAAGATAGGTCTGGTCTTCAGGCTGAGATTATAAAATGGAGAAAAGGCAATTTTGATGGTATCAGAAATGATCTGCCAATTGGGGAATCAGAGGGTGAGAGAGGGGAGTCGGGGGTCAGAGAGGGGAATCGGGGGTCTCAGAGAGAGTAATTGGGGAGGGGTCAGAGAGGGGAATCGGGGATCTCAGAGAGGGGAATGGGGGTGTTAGAGAGGGGAATTGGTGGGTCAGATAGGGGAATCAGGGGGCTCAGGGGAGGAATCGGGGGGGTCAGAGGAGAATCCGGGAGTCAGAGAGGGGAATCAGGGTCTCAGAGAGGAGATTCGGTGGGGTCAGAGCAGGCTTTCGGGAGACGAGAGAGGGAAGTCGGGGGGTCACCAAAAAGAATTGGGAGAGTCAGAGAGGAGAATCTGGGCAGAAGGCCAAGTCGTTTTATCTCCATCCTGGGAAGGGGTATCCAAGCTCCAGGTGCCTACAACAGAAGCTCTTGCTCCTCGGGTTCTGTGGTGCTCTGGCTGATGTCCTGCATTGCTGAGAGAGCAAAACCTTGCACTGGAGCTCGACGCCTGTCTCAGTGCTCAGATGTGTGAGAGTTCCTGAACCCAGCATACCCTGCTCACCAACACCACATAGAGGCATGGTCTGCCTGGCCCGCATATCCCACCAAAGCAAAGGGGCTAAATGGGCAAAGTTCTCCTGCTACAGCCGACATGATAGCGTTCAGAATTCTTTTGAGTCCATCCTGGTCTGCCCACACTCACTTCAAAGCACAGATCATCAGCAGTCTCCCCAGATAGAGATACCAGCCCGGCCCTTCCAGACCAACGAGCCCTTGCCACCCAATCACACCCACGTGACCAATTAACCTACTAACCCGTACCTCTTTGGACTGTGGGAGGAAACCAGAATGCCCGGAGGAAACCCCAGTAGTCACGTTAGGAAACATTCAACTCCTTACAGACAGCGGTAGGTCTGAATCTGGGGCACTGGTGTTAAGCCAACCACTACGTAACTGTGCAACCCCTAGGGTCTGTGCAACCTACCAAACTACCAACCCACATATGATGTGAGAGGAAACCGGAGGAGATCCAGGTAGTCAAAGGGAGCTCACCCACCACCAGCTCTTGGGTCCTTGGAGACTTCATCTTCCTTTCATCTCTCACCACCTCCCTTCTCCTCAGACTACCAACCTCCTTCCCACCCCCACTGATCCCCGATCTCATCTATGCCAGGTCTCCACCAGTCCCTCTGACCTTCCCCTCTCTGAGACAAAACGTCCTGTCCTCCATAAGAGCCTCAGCTTTGTCAACCATTTCCTCCAACCTTCTTACTATCAGGCAGTGTCTTGTGATCGTATAAAAGAGGTAAAGAATTAACAATTACACCTTTGTTTGGACCATCATGAGCCGGAGGGTCTGTAAGGTGCTGTTCTGTTCTATGTTTTAATCATCAGAGTGCCCTTAGCAAATTACAACCACACCC